>NC_133622.1:60368996-60714784 GCF_048593235.1 Sminthopsis crassicaudata | reverse complement strand
GAAGTTCTTGCTCTGAAGGAACTGTGTGAAATGCTGATAATGCAAATATTAGCAAAGTGAGGCATTTCCTACCCTCGAAAATATTTCATCATAATAAGAAATAAATAAGTAAAAGGGAATCGAAAAGAGTAGTAAGTGCAATAGAAGAGATTGTGGATATGGTCAATAACTGCTGTAGAGGACCACATTTTAAGCAAATAACACTGAGAAAAGTAGTCAATGATGATTTCACTACCAGAATCTAGTTTCCTAGGGTCAAGAAATAAAAATGAATGTAGTAGCTCATGAAAAAATAAGATATTGACAGACTGAAAAAATCTTAAGTGCTAGGTTCAAAATTATGAATTTTAAAAAAAATTATAAACTTTACTAGCTAGACAAAATGACTTCTGTTAATTGAATAGTTCCTTACTATATTAAATATTTTGTAATTTAATATTTTGTAATATATTAAAAATTTAAGGCAGTTATTACATCCAACATTTGTCTAGATGTATTTATAGTTCCTTCATGTAATCCTCATACATCATGGACTCAAAATCCTTTCCTTTCTTTGTGGCCTTCTCATTGATGTCTTCCAGTTTAGTGATGATCTTAAGTGTCTGAGGCCAAATATGAACTCAAGGATTCCTGACTTCAGGGATGGTACCATATCCACTGTACCACCTAGCTACCCCATAAGTTATCAAGAAGTTAACACAATGCAATGAAACAACAACTTAAACAAAATATTAATGTTATTAAGAGCTTTTTACAAAGAGAGATGGCTTCAAAAATTAAAAGATGACAATCTCACAGTACTTTTCTATGGGGAGGTTAAAAGAGAGCTTCCTTCTTTGTCTTTTGCTTCAACTCTTTCATCTAAAGGATTGAGGAGATAGGCTCTCCTCCCATGCTCTATCACAGGCATTTGGAATATAAAATTAAAAAGTAAATTTGTCTCCCTAGCTGTCCTTTCCATTGTATCTTTCCTTTTTTAAATAAAGATTGACTATCAATTTCAACATAGATATGATCAGATTTGAAAATGATCTCAAGAGCTCAAAGTTGCTGAAGTTCTATATCAAATTAGTGGGATTAATTAATTGTAAAGGAAACTCCTATATCATAAAGGATAGCCTCCAAAATTAACTGTCTTAACACCTTTCCCAGTAGATGTGTTCTAGAAATTGAGTGGTGCTCAGTTGATGTAAAATGTTAAATATCTTGTAAGATAATAAGCAAAAATCTTTATATTCTCATTCTCAGGAGATTTAAATATGAACATCATATGAGAGTATAACTATAGTTATAGTTATTGTCCATTGTTCTCAAAGTGGACCAAAATGATATCACTTTGCTAGAGTCAATATATCTATATGTTTGACTGTGGCTAATCAGACCACTCCTTATGTTTTGCTACAAATCAAAAACAAATAATCCTTTGACCATTGAAGTGAAATAACTAACTTTATGCATCTCATGTTTCTTCTAAACTAAATAAATTCTGCTTTGCTCATATAGCACAGTAGCTTCTCTGATCCTGTTCCAGCATTTCCCTTTTCATACAATTATAAATTTTAAATTTCTAAATAAATTATGAAATTCTAATTTCAAAACTTTCAAGAACTTTTAGAATCATTGTTATATTAGTTACTGAATATTGTTTGTTTTATTGTCAATGAGTATGTGATTATATCACATGTACATTTTAGAATTTCTATTTTCATATAGGAAATAAATAACTGTCCAAAATCTGATTCTTAATGTATAGTAAGTATCATCGTACTCTTTCTTTTTGGAAAACCTCAGGCTTGCATTTAAACCTAATATAAAAACACCCTCAGAAATATAGGGTAGTTATTTAATGAACTGATGCTTATGAGCAGGATCCTTGCTCTCCTTACATTAGAGGACAGATTGAATCTGAAAAGACTGCATGTCTAAATCTAGAATAGCTAAGTTTCTTCCTTCATAAAAAAGGGAATGGGCTCACTATCCCAGTTATTATAGGTCTTGCAAGTAGCTTATTAATGTTAGGTAAAAGGGAGGGAGAAGGATATTTTCCTAATAATAAGAAATAGCCAAAGCAAAAGATACCATGGTACAGTAGATAGAGAGCTGGCTTTGGCACCAGGAATCCATGGGTTCCCTCAGAAACATTTGTTTGGGGGACCCTGGTCATATAACTTAATTCTCTCACCAGTGCTTTACCAGAGGTATCAAACTTGTGGCCCATTGGCCCCAGGAGATGCCAAAATTCTGAATGCAGCTAGAACCAGATCAAAATGTATTTGGGAAGCATTTAACAAATTAAATGAAAAGAGAATATAACAGCTAATTTGTGCTTTTCTGAGTCACTGTGGAGCTACAGACTTTTATTTCAAGGTGACACAACTATCTATGAATACCTTAACTTTGATATATTTACAGAAACAGTGCCACTGTTTGGTTTAAAAAAAAAAAAAGTTTCCTTATCCTGCAGATGTCCTTATCAATAAAATAACAGGTTCTCAAACTTTCACCTGTTCATATTCAAAAGTGGAATAGATTGCTTCAGCAGGTTATCTATTTATTTCTTCATATATGAAGATTAAATCATCAGTTCTTGTACAGATACCAAAAGGGATTCTGTTTCTGATATTGCTTGGAAAAGACGGCTTCAAAACCTTTTCCAATATTGATCATCTAGACTTTTTTCATTCAGCATTAATCCTAACACTTTAAATAGAGAATGTCTGCCCATGGGTTTTTCCCTCAACTCTTTCCCCCAGATTGAAACTTTATTGAATAAACTGTCTATTTTACATTATATACATTTTAGCCATGAACATGACTTGGCACCAACATCCTGGCCACAAAAATCTGCTTTTTGAAGCTTATTTCATCTTTATTCTCTATATTAGGACACTGATCTTTCTTTATCTAGAAAACAAACATACATGGAGTTCAGAAATAAACATCTTTCTATGGAGAATGATTTTTAAGTTCTTTTGAAAATCTATTCAAGTTTGAAGTAGAAATAAATAATATCGGTTTACCTTATTATGAACCGGGGAATTGGGAGGATTTTGGAGCAATTTCAATTGATATAATTTGCAGGACAAATAGGTGCTTGTTTTTTAATGAATTTGTATGCTTTAATTACAAATTCCTCTACTGTATTGACTGAGAGTTTTTAGGGTGAACAGTTATTGTGTTTCTTTTGAAAATAATTTCTGATTGTACGACTTTCTAGAATAGCCCAAGTCATCCTCACTGCCCACCATTGTCTAGGCCATATTCGGGGGCATTAATTTGACATGAGGTCACTAGGACACTAGATTAAATTAAAGTTTAACAAAGATTACAAAGTTAATCTGCTTTCCCTAAATTAAAAAAAAAAATGAAAAAGAAAAACCAAAATCAAAGCAAAAAAAGAAAGAACAAAAAACAACAACAAAAACACATCACAATTTCTTCAATTTAAGACTGTTTTTAAAGACAAAATGTAGTTTGCCTGAAATTGTTGTATCATCATATAATTAGAATTATAGAACATCGATATTTTGTTGTTATAGTAGTTGTTAGAGCTCATCTTCAAACTTTTATGCAACTTTTAAAAAAATTTCCAAACAGAATAATCCACAGGCAAAATTGTAAGTTTCCCCCCACACCACCACCACCACCACTTTGGTTAAATATCTCTTTTCTATTTCCTAAATTCACAAGGCTTTTTTCTTGCCAAAATCCAGTGAGAACTTGCTACTTCCAGCTGCCTGGAAACCTCAACAAATTGTACTTACCATGCCTCTATATCCCAAGTCTATCTTGGAAAAATATTAATTAAGTGCCTATGTACCAATCTATAAATGAGATTCTAAAGATGCAAATAAAAAAGAAAAAATAGTACTTATGCTAAAGAATATTCTGGTTTACTGAAGAGAAGCAATGAAAGAAGATAAGTATGTGCAAACCATAGGTGTTAGGGAATTATTTTATGTTTTCACTAGAAAAAATTAGTCCTAGGTGAAGTTCTCTGGTACCAAAGTACTTCTCTGAATTTTGTAATCTCATAATTGCTTGTAGCACTGAAAAAAAGTGACTTGGAAGGACTCAATGAGCAGTTAAGTGTCAGATTTTAGATACAAATCTTCTTAGCTTTGAGACACAGATACTTAATATCATGGTGATTTTTAAGTATTTACAAAATATTATAGTGTAAATACAAAGTCATTTGGAATAGAATGACAAAATTACCAGCAATTGAGACAAACCTGAAGTAAAAGGGAATACAGGAAGACTGGCTAGGGAGTCAAGGGAATCTTCATGAGGAGAGTTAGCATACAGAGATAATTTTAACAAACATTTTTACTATTTACAAAGGGAAGAGGAGTTGGTAGGGAAAATCTCAAAGTGCAGTCACCATGCATGCTCTCAAGGGGATACTCATATTCTAGTCAAAAGCCAACAGTCTCTCCAGACTCAAGTTCATTTCAGATAAAGATGTAATATGATACCAAAATGGGAGGTTGTCTTTATCTGTAATGTCAATAAAGTGAAAGTATTCTCTAAATCAACTAAAAAAGAGAGAGACATAGAACAGAAAATTGGAGATTAGGATTAGGGAAGAAGGGAAATTAACCCTAAGTGTTCATTCCTGCAGAAGTCCACAAAGGGTCCAAGTGAAGCTTCTAGATTTATTATACTTGACATTTTCATATCATGAATTTGAATATTCACCCATTAAACTTATTTCCCCCAGTTGATAGAATGTTTCCTAAGCTATTTTTTGCATATGTTCTTTATATGCAGACAGAGAAGTAAAAATTGAGAGCCTTCTAAGCATGGTCAGAAGATGGGATTTACATTTTTAGAAAATATAATATATACATGCATCTTCACTGGAATATAGAATGTGTTCAGGGAGTAAGGTTTATCAGTATAGAAATGTAGATTGTGGATAGATGGTGAAGAATTTTAAATTCGAAAGTGATGATTTTATTTATAGAAGTGATTATTTTATATTAACAATTATTTAGTTAATAAAGTAATTTATTAATTAATTTAATAAATTAAATAATATTAAATTTCATTTTTCCTGCAAGGATTGGTCCTGTAGATCATTCAATAAATATTTAAAGGACAAAGCTGATAAAAGAGGTTGGCCCAATCTTTGGGGTACATGCTCTATAATCTTGGGCAGGACAAGGAGACCTTTTGATTGTAATATAAAAAGAATCTAATCTAAGTGAATTCTTGACAATGGATAATAAATCCATATCAATGTACCTCTTCATGTAAGTTTAGGGTACCTCTCAACAGGAAGATGAAGATCAACCAGAATAGGCTGGAGACAGATGGTTTCTCTGTCCAGATTGTTGCAGAATGCTGTCTCATGATCATCATATTTTCAGCAAGAGGAGCTGAAGATTTTTAGCTTACCTCTTCATTATTGCCTTCTCCCTCATTAATTGTCTACTAATTGGGGTTGATTTTCCCCTATCAAAGGTATGCTCATTTTTCAAAAGTATTTAGTATTCAGTGATCTCCATGGTGATTAATTAAGACAGACTAATTATCATCAATTTATTGATTATTAGATAGTCTAATTACTTTATAGACTATTAACTATCAGAAACTTTACATTTAAGTCTTCTCACCATATGTTTTATCCAGAGTAAACCAATTTTCGTTTCTTTTTTTTTTCTTTTTCTGAGACAATTAAAGTTAAGTGCCTTGCCCAGGGTCACACAGCTAGGAAGTGTTAAGCGTCTGAATTCAAATTTGAACTCAGGTTCTTCTCATTTCAGGGCTGATGCTCTATCCACCGTGCCACCTAGCTGACCCAGGGAACCACTTTTCTTAATAAAATTTAAATGTTTTCTATCATATATTTTTAATTCTATTCAGTGCACTTAAAAGACACAAAATAACTTCATTAAAGGCATACCAAATTAATTCTAGGGTTTTTTTGACAGGATTATTATATTAGTAACAGATTAGAGTATTTTTACAGCAATGACTTACCAGGACTTTAGCAAAGTTGTGATAAATTATCACATGCCAATTTTATGGAAGATATGACAGAAGGCTGATTAAATAGATAGATTTGAAAATAGGTAAATAACTGAGCTAATAGTAGTTATCAGTGATTAAGCATTAGCTTGGCAGGAAATCTCTAGGATTCTATGCTTTAGATAATACAATTAGTATTTAACCAGTGCCTCAAAGACACAGTAGATATATTTTACTACTTTCCAAAGTTTAGAAACAAGGTCTTAATATAGTTATATATTATGTAGTATATAAGTGTGTGTATATATATATATATATATATATATATATATATATATATATATATATATATATACACACACTTATATATAAAGTATATATATATATACACACTTATATATAAAGTATATATATATATATATATACACACTTATATATAAAGTATATATATATATACACTTATATATAAAGTATATATATATATATACACACTTATATATAAAGTATATATATATACACTTATATATAAAGTATATATATATACACACATATATAAAGTATATATATATATATGTATATATACACAAACACACACACATATATATATATACCATATATATTATATACATTACAATATCATATTAACATTATATGGTGTGTATATATATATATATGTATATATGTGCATATATATATATATGTGTGTGTTTTTTAATAAAGATAGAATCAACATCCAAAAAATCTTTATAGACTAGAACATTGCTAAATTTTTTAATATGCAATTCAATAAGGAAAATATAAAATTTTATAGTTTTATCTTATAGCTGTCAGATGACAGAATCCAGCCCAAAGAGAATTTCTACCTTCTGTAGGGTCAAGATCTACAGGTCAAAGGAAATGAATATTCTAGTTAATATATGATAAATGCTATTACTTTTATAGCACATGTAATGATCTAATTATGTGTTTAAAGCATGGACTTGATAATGATAAATGAACAATAGGAAAATCAGGGAAAGGAAGGAAAATAACAACGAAAATGGGGAAAAAATTAAAGTGACTTGATTCAGTCATATTGCTATATATAAAACGGTATGTGTGTATATGTGTAAATGAATAACTGTATAAGAGAGGCAGAGAGAGAGAGATAGACAGATAGAGACAGACAGAAAACAGACAGATAGAGAAGACAAAGAAAGAGGCAAACAGAAACATAGATACATGCATACACAGAGACATACACACAAAGACACAGAGAGAGAGGGAGAGAGAGAGAAGAGGTGGAAGAAGTGGTAGTAGTAAAGTTGCTGAATGTATTCATTACTACCCCTTTCTGTCCTGATTTTTTTCCAGAGGACCACAGACATGCCACTATATCATAGAAGAAAATTATGAGAAAGAGAGTTGTGTAAATATGTAGTAATAGAAGTACTTTAAAATGATAGTTTTTATGAGATGAACAGGAAACTCAATTGTGTTTAATGTTCTCAAAAGCCTCTAATTAATATTTCATTTTCTAAATCCTATAGAGTAAATGCATATAACTATTACCACTGTGTCAAATGTGTGTGGTTGTCCTCAACAACTACTTCATGGTAAGAAATTTGATGTTGAGTCCTAGGCATTAAAAATCATCTAGCCTCCCCTCCTCCATTAGCCAAATACAAAAAAAAAAAAAAAGAAAAAAATCTGAAAAATTTATTCAGATTGCCACAGCAATCTGTGGCCCAAAGATGTACTACTGCATTTGTAATATCATGTGCTAGTGATTTATGTGAACTTTAGAACATGATATTAAGGATTTTGTATCTATGGAGCATGATTGTCAGATGTCTTTGTCTTAGTATTTGGAATGGATCTCAGGAAGAATTTCATAGAAACCATTCACAAAGTATGAATCCTATTTACAGACAATATCCACACAGAATAGCAGGATGGATTTTGCTTACTTTCATTCTATGATGAGAAAATCATCACCAAGAAAAATATAAATCATTAAGAAGTTTTTCCTTCTTTCTTTCCAATTTGCCTTTAGAAAATATGAAATAATAAAAGAAATACAGTGTGGAGAAACAGTATATTTCTCTGAAAATAGAGAAACTTGGAATCAGGAAGAAGAGAATCCAAATTTCAACTTAAGATACTTGCTAAGTATGGGAAGATGGCAAATGATTTAATTATTGAATTTTAAGGAAATAATCTGAGAAGTAGATTTTTAAAAAAAGATTGTCATTGTAGATCAACAACAATTAGTTTTCTAAAATGAAAGTTTTAAATTATTGAAAATACAATTCAAAGTATGCATGGTAAAATATATAAATGAATTTATAGAATCTACCAAAATATTTTTATTTCAAAATACATTCATATTGTGAAATGTATTTTTATATCCTTGATGGATTCTCCTTCATTACCTTTAATTTAACGCTTCTAGATTTCCTTGGAGAGCTAATCAAGGAGGTAGATGTTTCTCCTCATTAATGTTTATAAATGACAAATGATTTAAAGAGTGATGAACATTATTTATTTAGAAAGAAAATAGTTACCCTTATATGATTACAATAAAAGAAATCATTAGCCATAGCAAAAGCTCCAAAAGTCAGTTAATTATTATATAATTAGTATTTTCATTTAACAATCACAGATTCTTTGTGTCAAGATTACTTTGTAAATATAATGAAGGTAGGAAAATTAAATCATTTTCCAATATAACATGAACATATAAACTATTAAATTACTTATTATTAATTTGTAATTTTGCATAATGTCCTATATTTTCATTGAATATATTCTTCCATTAATGATAGGTAGCTTTTTTATAATTACCACTTAAATTCTATGCATAACTCAAACCTAGCATTCCCCATATTTATCCTTGTAATAAATATATAATATCATGTAATTTTTATACAAATCAAAGTATTTCTTGCTGCTACATGGATCTTTGCTTTATTAATAATAAGATTAATAAGTTTATCATAATAACTGTATTATTGATAATCAGCACAATACTTTAATTAATAATTACATAAATGGTATATTCCCATATACAAAGCACTTTACATGTATTATCTCATTTGTTTTTTTTTACAACAATCCTCCACTATGAAGGATGGATTCTTATTTTTTATGACACATACAAGAAGTATGATTTTACCAAAGAGAATAAATAGACAACTTATTGGACCAATATGACATACAACACAGATGATTTTGTGAACAATAATTGCTGTAAAATTCAACAGATTCTTAGAGGTTCACATAGCAAGTGTTACTATGGCCTTTGCAGACTAATTATAGTTCATAATCACCTTACAGTTGCTCTAAAATATGACTAATTAGAGAGGAATTCAAATTAAAACAATACTGAGGTGCTACCTCATGCCTATCAGATTGACTAATATGACAAGAAAGGAAATTGATAAATATTGAAAAGGATAACTGGGACACTAATGTATTGTTGGTAGAATGCTTTTATTTGCATTCAGACTGCACACTTCTTTCTCTGGAGATGGATAGCATTTTTCATCATGCATCTTTTGGAATTGACTTAGACTACTGTATTGCAAAGAAAAATTAATTACATCTGAGTTGACCACCCCACAGTATTGTTACTTTGTACAATGTTTTGTTGGTTCTGCTCATTTCATTGTGCATCAGTTCATATAAATCTTTCCAGGTTTTTGTTATGTTTGTCTACTCTTATTTACTTACAACACAATAGTATTCTCTTGGTTTTATATACCACAACATGCTCAACCAATTCCCAATTAATGGCCATCTCCTCAATTTTCAGTTCTTTGTCACCACAAAAACAACAGCTAAAAAATATTTTTGCACATGTGAGTAAAGCAGATAATTTTATGGAGGATAAGAATTGGAGAATGGGGGAATGCCAATCAATCAAGGAAAGGCTATATAAGTTGTTGTATATGATTGTAATGGAATATTATTGTGCTGTAATATTGATGAGCAGGGTGATTTCAGAAAGTCTTAGGAAGACTTATGTGAACTAATGCATAGTGAAATGAACAGAAACATGAGTGCATTATGTAAAATAACAGAAATATTGTAAGATGAAGAGCTATGAATGATAATTATTATCAACAGTGAAAATCCAAGACAGTCCCAAAGGACTTAAAAGTTTATGCTATCAATTTGCAGTGAAAAAAAATGATTATATTTGAATATAGACTGAACCATATTATTTTCTCTTTCATTTTTAAAAGTATGGAAATATTTTAAAAGTTGGCATATGTTTAACCTATATAGAACTATTTACTCTTAGGGATAAGATGACAGGGATGGAGGAACATAATTTGGAATTTTAAACTATTTTAAATGCTAAAAATGTTTTATATAATTGGAGGAAAATAAAAATGTCATATTAAAAGGAATTGGCCTTCAGTTAAACATATAAAAGCTCCCTATTAATTTAATCTTACTTTACTTCATAATTATTATTGTGATATTATTTTCTTAATACACAGGAATTTATTAATCACTCATGACAAAATAGAAAACACAAAACAACAATAATATCTGCTTGAAGGAAATTTAAAGGAAATGATTCATTCCTTTTCTTCATTCTATCAACTCCCTTTGCTTTTCTCTTTTAAGTACTTAGAGACCTCTATCCTATATATACCTGTATATGTAGGTACCTGTGTCAGGGATTATTTTTGTTTCCTAGTAAATTTATTTATTTTAATATACATTACATTATGAGTCATGTTAAGAGAGAAAAATCAGAGCAAAAGGTAAATGCCATGGGAAATATTAAAAAAAGCATAAAAAGAAGTGAACATATGTTCACATATGTGGTGATTTACATTTAATCTTAATTATTTTTCTGGATGCATATAGCATTTTTTTTGTCCAGAGTCTATTAGAATTGCTTTGGATCACTGGATTCCGAAAAGAATCAAGCCTATAAGTTGATCATCTCACAATATTGCCATTGTTGTGAACAATGTATACCTGGTTGTGCTGTTTTCATTCAGCATCAGTTCATGTAAATCTTTCCAGGCCTTGTTAAAATCAACTTGTTCATTATTTTTATATAAAAATAATATTCCATTAGCTTCATATACCACAACTTGTTCTCAATTCTTTGTTACCGCAAAAAGAGCTGCTACAAATATACTTGAATCTGTGGGTCCTTTTCCCTCTTTTGAGATTTCATTGGGAAAAAAATATATATATTTCACTGGGGTATAGACCCAGTAATGTCACTGCTGAGTCAAAGGGTATGCACAGTTTTATAGCCCTTTGGGCATAGTTCCAGATTGCTTGACAGAATGATTAGATTGTGTAACAATTATATTAATGATGCATTACTGTCCTGGTTTGCCCACATTTCCTCCCACATTTATTATTATCTTTGCCTATCATCTTAACCAATCTGAGAGATGTGAGGTAGTATCTCAGAATTGTTTAGGTATTGTGATATTTTTAAATATTTCATGTTTTGAATAACTTATTTTCTTAATTGTGTATGGATAGAAAGAAATAATTGGGAAATCATTTTCTTAACTACCTCTTATTTTTATTCTTTAAATTAAAATAGTCCAGACAAAGATAACATATTTTATAACTTATCTATTATTACAGTTTTTTAATGGGTGTGTAAACTTTTTTCATGTTTCAATGTATTATAACCTGATGACATATTATTATCAAAAAATTTTCTATAAAGGAATTATAAGATTTTAAAAAAATAATTTTCTACTAGAATTTATGTTAATGTCATTCCTGTTATAGGACTTTCTCAAATCCACTATATTTCCCTATTGTATGCCTTCCTTACCACCTCTGAACATTAGAGTTTTATGGAAAGCAGGGGTAAAATGAAAGATCCCTAGCACTGTTTTTACATGGCTTATTTTAACTAGTTCATTTAGGTGGTTAAAAGAGCAGATGAAAATTAAAAATGAAAAGAGAAAAGAAAGCCATGGTTCATAAAAATATGAATGGCTTTATTTGAATTCAGTTAGGCATAAAATGTTTAAAACATGGAAGTTATGATAACCTGACAGATGGTCTACTGAAATTGAGTACATTTGTGGTGTTTAAAATCATCCAGTCATGTTAAATAGAAAGAGTGGCACTGCCACATGTGAGGAAAATGATAGGTTCCTTTATTCAAATGTTGTTGCTAGCTACATGACCAAATGCTCTGGGTCAATGATTTTAAACACATGGAATCATAGCTTTGGATATTTTGTAGTTACAAAGCATTTCACATCCATTATCTCATTGAATTTTCACAATAATCTTATAAAGTAGTTATGTAAGTAGCACCAACTCAATTTTACAAAGAAATTATCACTTAGAAAAACTGAGTGATTTGTCTAAGATTACCACATCATTAAGTGAAGTGATAGAATTCAAATCTAGTGCTTTGAAGTCAATAGACATTTAACAACTCTTATGTTTGCAACAGAGTAATAGGATGATGTAGGGGATAGACAAGAGGCTTCAGAGTCAGAAATATCTTAGTAGAAATTACTTTTTTGATTTATATTTGTGACCTTGGAAAAATCCTATAATTACACTGGCAGGTAATAAATTAAGATATGTTGCAAAACAGTTGCTAATCTGTATGGATAAATGTGTAATCTCATTTTAACCAATGAAAGTTTCCAACTCCTAGAAAAATTTTGTTAAACAAAACATACACATATAATCCAATTTTTTAAGGAGTTTGTATTAAAATGTTGAGGTCTATAAATATCTAGTATCTGGAAAGAAATGGAATAGGAAACATTAAAAACAGTGAGTTAGGAGGAATAGGAAAGATCTTGGGTAGAATTGGTTTTAGTTTCACTGTAATATTTTGGCACTTAACTTTCAATACGGTCCCATTTACCCTCCTTATTCCTAGTTTATACTAATCTATCCTTTATACTTTGTCCAATTGGAACACCTAATTATGCTCTATTTATTGAATTTGAATTGTATAATTTTGTATACACTTTATTTTTACTTATATGTGTGCATGGTGCCGTATATCCTCCTTATCTCTCACTCTTCCCACTTCCCACAGGATGCTCTATGCTCCTTTTTGGCAAATGCTATTTCATTTTTCCTCATTTTATTCCATTCTATTTGGAGTGCCCATTACAAATAGTATTTATTTGATATTTCCTGCATAGAAGTGGAGGGGTTGTTTTTTTTCATATACTATGTTGCAAGAAGGAACAACATGGACTTTGAACCTGAGAAAATGATTTTCCAATTATTTCTTTCTATAGACAATTAAAAGAAAAAAAGTGTTCTTCCTTATTTAAATTTTTTAAAAAATCATGCTTTTACTTACATCCCGTAAGGATTGAATATGCAACAACTGGGAAGAGAACAATTTAAATGAGAATTATATATATTATACAGGATGCTCTATATATTATACTGTGGCATACTATGGTACAACCATATGGAATATAGAATGTAATATCATGATATTTCAATTTCTTATTCTTAAAATTATTTGAATAAGTAAAATGAAATAAAATATATAGACTCTCCTTATACTATATGCCTCCCACATTTGTAGTGAATTGTACAACATTTTAAAAAATACAAATACAAAAATGGTTCTAATTTTTGGTTTTCTTTATTTTTTGTCATCGATATACTAGATAATGACAGAGTTACAAAGTTAGCAAGGTTCTCACCTAAGGAAGAGCATGAGAGAGGGAGAGAAAAGCAGAGAGAGAGACAGATAGAGACAGAAATAGAGAAAAAAACAGACTGAATAGATAGAGAAACTGTAACATTAATAGAGATAGAAAGATAAGAACAAGAAATATAGAGACAGAGAAACAGAAAGATGTCTTGCTGTTAATGAGATTCTCCAAATATATCAATTATTGCACATTTTCAAAGTAGCGAAGTTCTAAAATACTTCAGCAAATATTCAATTTATTTCATATTAGCATATAAGGTTATTATATTCATATGCTAAATTCATAGGCTCCCATTTATTCAATACCTCATCCCAATAGAATATATTTTCTTTGCCAAGATTTGTCTTTATTTTTTTTGGTGATTTGTATCTGGCATTCTTTTCAGGGGCTGCCACATAAGAGCCCTTAACAAATTAAGTTATTTTAAAATAAAGCTGATGAAAAATTCCTACTATATATTCTGTGAGATAGAACTGAATTGGACTTTCCATCAAATATACACATGTGTCTTGATTTTAATCCCAGTTTTGATCATTGCATAATCCTCAGAAAAATACAAGAATTGGTCAGTGAGATAGTTTCAGATTTGTATTTGGAAAAGATACAAGACTGAATGAATTTTGGAAATTTTTTCAGTTCTTCCAATGATAAAGAATTTTACCAAAATATTTAATCATTTAAATAAATACTCTATCAGTGATGGTGTATAGTCATAATTTCATATATTAATGCAATTTAAAAAATGAAAATTACAAATAATCAACATGACAATTAAAAGTAGAATGATGGACATGATTAAGGTAATATTAAAAACTTCTCTTGAGCAGTCTTGGTATTCCTTCTAGAACTTCAAATTCAAATTTTCCTCAAACTTCTCTGATTCAGTCAAACCTTCCCTACAATAGAAACTAGAGATTGTACCTTCTTAGAAAAAAAATTGGGGGAGGGGGGAGTGGGAGATTAGTAATATGATAGAACTTTAAACCTTATTGTCTTATTAACACTCTCTTCCTTGTTGATATTTCATGATGTTATGTGTGTGTTGGAGCTATCAGACAGGCTTCTGCAAATACTGTACCTCCCAGTAAAGGCTCACTTCCAGGCTCAAGAGCCACATACAACTCAATCATGTTCCTCCCACCAAGCCCCTAAATTTAGTTTCTCTTTTTCCAGTTCACAGATTGACTATTTTTGAAAATATACATATGTACCTCAAACATAATTTCAAACAACCACTGGACATGCTTTCATAGATGTTAAACTGAAGTTTGTTGTTAATAATAATATTATTATTATTTTATTATTGATGTCTCCATGATTTTGTCACACTCAATGTACCTTTTCAATGTCTACATCAGTTCATGTCTCTTTAATCCCTCTTCCCACAAACAGCCTCTGCTTCATAAAACTCATTTCAAAAATCCATGGGCTAATTTATAACTCTTTATTCTTTACCTTAATTGTTATAAAATAATATACTAAAACATAAAATGAGGGCAACATGAAATTAATAGATGAAAACAGCTATATAATTCTGCTGTCCTCTCCTCATATCTGTTTATTTTCTGAAAGAATTCTCAGATCCTTTTATTTTTTACCAGTGAAGATTTTGACATGAGATGTAGTGTAAAGGGCTGAAACTCTTCTGTTAATGCACCGAGTTTGAACAATCGAGCACTTGAGGCTAATTACTGATTGGACAATGCTCTATAAGAATATGCTTGGAAAATGGCCCTTCCCACTATCCTGTGCTGGCCCAATCATTTGGAATATATAGAGAATTGTGTAAGGGATTAGGAGGTGGAGTAAGACTGGCCAGGGTCACTTCTGGGCAGGAGATGAGGAGGTGAGGTCACAGAGATACTACATGTCCTACCCCTAAAGCCCAAGAGTAAAGACCAAGGACTTTTGCTTATCCTGACTCCAGTTGATTCTAAGGTATCCTGGGTGCTAATGTGGTCTTCACATTTGGTGCCCAATGTAGAACCAAGGACCCTAATTTCACTGAAGAAGTCCTCGGGGACCAGGAAATAGGGTGAGTACTTTAATAGACAAATAGGGAACTTACTTTGTTAAGGGCTAAACTAGTAAACTTTTCTAGCTGGAATGGGGCACATATTAGGAAAAGATTCTACACCAGCCCCAGCCCCACCCCCACCCCCACTCCCAGCCCAAGGGAGCGCTATAGAAAGCATGTGTAAGTTGATCAAGGGACAAGGTTAATTATTACTTGGTTGTAGATCACTAGACTCTTGGGTACACTAGAACACACATCCCCTTGATGCTTAAAGGAAGAAGAAATAAGGCTAGATAATTGGAAGATGGTAGGAGATCAATTATGTAAATACTACAGTGATAAAGATCCTAAATCAATTTCCAAGGAAACATTCTAAACATACAACATGATAGAATTGGCCTTAAAGAATCCTGCAAGTTATAGAAAAAGAAAAATTTTAAGAATACCCAGATGAAAAAGTGTGAGGAAAAAGGGGAAGACAATGAACAGATTAATAGCAATATGACTAGAGGGCTTGTGGAGTTAAGTGAGGATGAAGGGTGTGGTGAAGAGAATGGTGAAGGGTGTGGTGATTCTCTGACTAGGCAGCTTCAACTCCACCTAAACCAGACCTGGCTCTTGGCACTCCCCCATCAACTTCACCTTTCAGGGATGCAGGGAGGAAGAGTAGTGGGAGGGGCAGTGATGTCAATAGCACCTCCCCCCAACAATCACCCCCTTCTATTACTAAATTTCAAAAGTCACTACTTAAAGCCACATAAGAAGGGCAGGATTTAGCTGATTTGAAAATCACAATGTATCCTGTGATTCAACAGTTTAACTGTCAAGAAAGTAGAAGATACACTCCTTTTGATATAGAAATCCTCAAAGCACTGAAAAAGGCTTGCTCTCTTTAGGAAGCTACATCAGCTTATATCAAGATATTACTATAGAAGTTGGCTTATGAAGTCTTAACCCCTAGGGTCTGGAAATCTATAGCAAGGACATGCTTAGAACTTGGACAAAACTTGTGGTTTTCAAGAATATAGTGAGCTCTGTAGGATACAAGCCGCACAAAAGAGTCACAGTGAAGTTAATCCTCCAATCACCTATGAGCAACTAACAGGTGTAGGTTCTTATGCAGAAATTTCAGTAAAGATTAGTAACCACAGGGAGCAGAGCCATGATGGAGGAGAAGGCACATGTGATATTCTGAGCTCCTCTTATACCCTCATTACCAATTTTTAAAATCAGCCTCAAAAATAGCGCTAGACTGGTAAGGTTCATGAAGATTGGGAGTACAACAACTCACCAGCCAAAAATAATCAGGAATATTGCTGGAAAAGATTTGTCCTGAGTGGCAGGAACATACCAGTGCAGGCAGGGATAGAATCAAGAGCAGGGGCGGCCTTTGCAGTTGGAAGGTTTACATAGAGCTCTCTGCCACAGCCTGACTGCTTTGCTTTGGTCACAGAGTAGTGGACCAGCAGAGAAATTAGAGTCTAGGGTAGAGGGTACTCTGAGGGATGCCAGAGCCTGATAGGATCAGGCTGTGGCCACCCAGGACAGGAAGTGACTCAGTGCAAACCATAATACAGCTCTTCTTAGCATTCTGCAGGGAGGGACTCTTGTTGGGGGGCAATCACAAACTTGCATGGCAGGGGCACAGCCCCAGGCAGCTTCTCATCTACACAGAGTGGGGATTGGCCTGGGGTAGGAGAATTTCCCGAGCTCGACTGAGCTCCCCAGGCAGAGACACTTCCAGTGCGGTGAGGGATAGGGTGACTGCTAAGACTCAAAGCAGGCATTTATGTGTGTGTGTGTGTGTGTGTGTGTGTGTGTGTGTGTGTGTGTGTGTGTAGAGTGCAGAGAGCTTTTGCTGCTTAACTTCTAGTCCCAAGGCAATTTCTAATCCTCACAGCAAGGCTCCTGAAAGGGCACTTAAACAGGCCCCCCCTTGATACCCAGACTTAGTCACTTCCCTGTGGAGCTATTCCCAGAGCACTCTGGCAGCTTGGCCACTCTTTGCAGCCCATTGAGAGGACAGCTACTGTCCATATATCCTTCTTTGCTCTGCAGAGGAAGCTGGTAAACTCCTTACCCTGAAGGCAGACCCTAAAGGCTTTTTTAAAAAATGAGTAAAAAAATCAAGAGAAGATTGATAGCTTCTATACAGAGAGATCAGGCTTTCAACACCAAAAAGACTAATAGCAAACAGCCTAGAGACAATACCCAAAATAACACTCCCTTAGAAGAGACTATTAAAAATCTCAAAAGAGAGTTAGAAGAAAAATGGGGAAAGGAAAGAGAAGCTATGAAAGAAAGTAACAACCGCCTGAAATGTGAATTGGAAAAGGTAAACAACTTCCTGAAATGTGAATTGGAAAAGGGAAAGAATTCACAGGAAGTGCAGGGAAACAGAATTAGGGAATTGGAAAAGGTGAAGAAATCACAGGAAAGTAGGATCTGTGAATTGGAAAAGATAAAGAATTCCCAAGAAAGTAGCATTTGTGAATTGGAAAAAGAAAATAACTCATTAAAAAACAAATGCAGTGAAATGAAAAAAAAAATCAATAGAGCAAAACAACCCATTTAAAAACTCAATTGGACATATACAAAAAGAAGTAAAAAAAGCTAATAAAGAAAATAACTCACTAAAAATCAGAACTGAACAAATAGAAATGAATGGTTCATTGAGACACCAAGAATCAGTCAAGCAAAACCAAAAAAAAATGAAAAACTGGACAAAAATGTAAAATATCTACTTGGCAAAAAGACAGGCCTGGAAAATAGATCTAGGAGAAATAATCGAGGGATTATTGGACTTCCTGAAAATTATGATGAAAAAAAGAGCCTAGATACTATTTTATAGGAAATCATCAAAGAGGACTGCTCAGAGGTAATAGAACCAGAAGATAAAATAGGCATTGAAAGAATATATCAAACACCTTCTTAAAAAGACCCTAAAAAAATAAAATAAAATAAAAAACTCCACAGAATATTGTGACCAAATTTCAGAACTATCAGACGAAGGAAAAATATTACAAGTAGCCAGGAAAAAATAAATTCAAATACCAAGAAGCAACAATAAGGGTCACTCAAGATCTGGCTGCCTCTCCATTAAAGGACCTAAGGGCCTGGATTCTAATATTCCACAAGGCAAAATAACTTGAAATGCAGCCAAGAAAAAACTACCCAGCTAAGTTTAGCATTTTCTTCAATGGAAGAAGATGGATATTTAATGAAACAGATGAATTCCATGTGTTTCTAAGGAAAAAAAAAACAGATCTAAACAAAAATTTTGATCTCCAAACATAAGACTCAAGAGATTCAGAAAAAGGTAAAAGGAACTTTTGAGAACTGTATTTCTTTTGTGGATATACAGAAAGTCCACATGTATAATCTGATCTTACTGATATAACATAAAAAAGGAGAAGTAGAAATGGAAAGGGGATAGAGTCAGATAAAGGGAAAAAAGGGAGATAAAAAGAGGGAAACTCAAACCCACAAAGAGACAAAGAAAATCTATCATATGTGAGGGGAGTTAGAGAGAGGGAGGAACACTGTGTGAATCTTACTCTCATCAGAATTGGCTCAAAGAGAAAATAATTAAAATATGTGTTTTAGAAAGAATTCCCTCTCACCTCATTAAATAGGGGGAGAGGAAAAGGGAAAAGGAAAAGAGTAATAAGGGAAGGGTAAAAGGAAGGGAAAGGTATTCAAAGGGAGGAAGGAGGATCAAAGGGATACTAAAGAGGGAGGGCTGTGTGATGCAAGTGGGGCCTATAAGTTCAATACTGGGGACCGAGTTCAGGCGGGGCAAGGGAAAAAAAAAGGCAAGAAATATAGAATTAGTAATTTAAATGTGAATGTGAATGGGATGAACTCTCCCATAAAGTGGAGGCAGATAGCAGACTGGATCAAAAGTCAGAACAGGAAACACATTTAAATCAGGGAGAGATACATACAGACTAAAGGTAAAAGACTGGAGCAGAATCTATTATGCTTCTGGTGAAGTCAAAAAAAGCATGGGTAGCCATCCATATCTCAGATCAAGCAAAAGTAAAAATTGATCTAATCAAAAGAGATAAGGAAAGAAATTATATCTTGCTAAAGGATAGCATAGACAATGAAGCAATATCAATATTAAACATATATGCACCAAATGGTATAGCATCTAACTTCCTAAAGGAGATGTTAAGAGAGTTGAAAGAAGAAACAGACAGTAAAACTTTAATATTGTAAGATCTCAACCTTGCATTCTCCAAATTAGATAAATCAAATCACAAAACAAATAAGAAAGAAATTAAAGGGGTAAATAGAATATTAGAAACATTAGGTATGATAGATCTTTGGAGAAAAGTGAATGGTGACAGAAAGAAGTATACATTTTCCTCAGTAGATCATGAAACCTATACAAAAATTGACCATATATTAGTACATAAAGATCTCAAAATTAAATGCAGGAAGGCAGAAATAGTAAATGATTTCTTTTCAGATGACGATGCAATAAAAACTACATTCGACAAAAAGTTAGGGGTAAATAGACCAAAAAGTAATTGGAAACTAAATAATCTCATCTTAAAGAATGATTGGGTGAAACAGCAAATTATGCACATAATTAATAATTTCACTCAAGATAATGACAACAATGAGACATCATACTAACATTTGTGGGATGCAGCTAAAGCAATAATAAGGAGAAATTTTATTTCTTTAGAGGCTTACTTGAATAAAATAGAGAAAGAGATAATTAATGAATTGGGCTTGCAAATTTAAAAAGCTAGAAAAAGACCAAATTTAAAACCCCCAATCAAATGCTAAACTTGAAATTCTAACATTAAAAAAGATAAATTAATAATATTGAAAGTAAACAAAAAATATTGAACTAATAAATAAAACTAAGAGTTGCTTATATAAAAAAAACAATAAAATAGATAAACCTTTGATAAACTGATTAGAAAAAAAAAAGGAAAATCAAATTGTTAGTCTTAAAAATGAAAAGGGGGAACTTTCCACCAATGAAGAGGAAATTAGAGTAATAATGAGTTACTTTGCCCAACTTTATGGCAATAAATTTGATAATCTAAGTGAAATGGATGACTACCTTCAAAAATATGTTCTTCCCAGATTAACAGAGGAGGAAGTAAATCGCTTAAATAGTCCCATTTCAGAAAAAGAAACAGAACAAGCTATTAATCAACTAAGCTATTATATTAATATATATATATATATATATATATATATATATATATATATATATATATATATATATAAATCAACTAAGCTATTATTATAGAACAAGCTATTAAACAATTAAGAAAAAATCTCAAGCCCCAGATGAATTTACATGTGAATTCTACCAAATATTCAAAGAACAATTAGCCCCAATGCTATATAAATTATTTGAAAAAATAGGGAATGAAGGAGTCCTACCAAATTCCTTTTATGACACAGACATGGTACTGATACCTAAACCAGGTAAGTTGAAAAAGGAGAAAGAAAACTATAGACCAATTTACCTAATGAATGTTAATGCTAAAATCTTAAATAAGATATTAGCAAAAAGACTACAAAAAATCATCCCCAGGATAATACATCATGAACAAGTAAGATTTATGCCAGGAATGCAGGGCTGACTCAATATTAGGGAAAGTATCAATATAATTGGCCATATTAATAACCAAATTAACAAAAAACATATGATCATCTCAATAGATGCAGAAAAAAGCATTTGATAAAATCCAACATCCATTCCAATTAAAAAAACACTTGAGAGTATAGGAATAAATGGACTTTCCTTAAAATAATCAGTAGCATCTACTTAAAACCATCAGTAAGCATCATATGTAATGGGGATAAATTGCAACAATTCCCAATAAGATCAGGATTGAAACAAGGTTGCCTACTATCACCATTACTATTCAGTATTGTGTTAGAAATGGTAGCTTTGCCAATAAGATTGGAGAAAGAGAATAAAGGAATTAGAGCAGGTAATGAGGAAACCAAATTATCACTCTTTGCTGATGATATGATGGTGTACTTAAAGAACACCAGAGATTCTACTAAAAAATTATTAGCCTTTAGCAAAGTTGCAGGATACAAAATAAATCCACATAAATCATCAGCATGCTTATATGTCACTAACAAAATCCAACAGTAAGAGTTACAAAGAGAAATTCCATTTAAAGTAACTACCGATAGTATAAAATATTTAGGAATCTATCTGTAAAGGGAAAATCAGAAACTATATGAGAAAAACTACAAAACACTTTCCAACCAATTGGAAAAATATGAAATGCTCTTGGAAAGGGCAAGCAAATATAATAAAGATGACAATACTACCTAAACTAATCTATTTATTTAGCACTATACCAATCAGACTCCCCAAAAAACTATTTTAATGATCTAGAAAAAATAAAAACAAAGTTCATATGGAAAAATCAAAAGGTCAAGAATTCAAAAGGAATTAATGAAAAGAAAAAAAAAAAAAAAAAACATCAAATGAAGGTGGCCTAGCTATACCTGATCTAAAATTATATTATAAAGCAGGGGTCACCAAAACCATTTGGCATTGGCTAAAAAATATAGTAGTTGATCAGTGGAATAGGTTAAGTTCAAAGGACAAAATAATTAATAACTTTAATAATCTACTGTTTTATAAACCCAAGATCTGCAGCTTTTGGGAGAAGAACTCAGTGTTTTATAAAAATTACTGGGAAAGTTGGAAATTAATATGGAAGAAAAAATGCACTGACCCACACTTAACACTATACACCAAAATCAGGAAAAATGAGTTCATGACTTAGGCATAAAGAATGAGATTGTAAATAAATTAGAGGAACATAGGATAGTTTACCTCTCAGACCTATGGAAGAGGAATGAATTAATGTCCAAAGAAGAACTAGAGATAATTATTGATCACAAAGTAGAAAACTTTGATTATATTAAATTGAAAAGTTTTCATACAAACAAAACTAATGCAGATAAGATTAGAAGGGAAAGAATAAACTGGGAAAACAGTTTTATAGTCAAAGGTTTCGATAAAGGCCTCACTTCCAAAATATATAGAAAATTGACTCCAATTTATAAGAAACCAAGCCATTCTCCAATTGATAAATGGTCGAAGTATATGAACAGACAATTCTCAGATGAAAATATTGAAACTATTTCTAGCCATATGAAAAGATGCTCCAAGTCATTATTAATCAGAGAAATACAAATTAAGACAACCCTGAGATACCACTACACACCTGTCAGATTGGTTAGAATGATAAGGAAAGATAATGCAGAATGTTGGAAGGGATCTGGGAAAACTGGGACACTGATACATTGTTAATAGAATTGTGAATACATCCAGCATTATGGAGAGCAATTTGGAATTATGCTCAATAAGTTATCAAATTGTGAATACCCTTTGATCCATCGGTGTTACTGCTGAGCTTATATCCCAAAGAGATCAGTTTTTTTAAATAATTTTATAATTATACTTTTTTGACCGTACATATGCATGGGTAATTTATTTTGTACATCATTATTCCCTCCCTCTACTCCCTTCCCTAGATGACAGGCAATCCCATACATGTTAAATGTGTTACAGTATATCCTAAATACAATATCGGTGTGTAAAACCAAATTTCTTGTAGCACTGTAAGAATTGGATTCCGAAGGTATAAGTAACCTAGGTAGAAAGACAATAGTGCAGACATTTTACACTGAATTCCCACTGTTCCTTCTCTGGGTATAGCTGTTTCTCTCCATCATTGGTCAACTGGAACTGAATTAGATCTTCTTTATGTTGAAGATACCCACTTCCATCAGAATATATCTTCATACAGTATAGTTGTTGAAGTGTATTGTGACCTCTTGGTTCTGCTCATTTCACTCAGCATCACTTTATGTAGTCTCTCCAAGCCTCTCTGTATTCTTCCTGCTGGTCATTTCTTACAGAGCAATAATATTCCATAATATTCATATACCATAATTTACCCAACCATTCTCCAATTGATGGACATCCATTCATTTTCCAGTTTCTAGCCACTACAAAAAGAGCTGCCACAAACATTTTTGCACATACAGGTCCCTTTCCCTTCTGTAGTATTTCTTTGGGATATAAGCCCAGTAGTAGCACTGATGGATCAAAGGGTATGAACCAGCTACACCAGTAAAAGAACTGTAGGAGATCTCTATGACCCACTACAAAGGATTTCCATTCCCTCTATTTTTGTCCACCTGCATTTTTTATTTCCTTCACAGGCTAATTTTACACTATTTCAAAGTCTGATTCTTTTTGTACAGCAAAACAACTGTTTGGACATGTAAACATATATTGAATTTAATTTATAATTTAACATATTTAACATGTATTTGTCAATCTGCCATCCGAGGGGAGGTGAGGGGAAGGAAGGGAAAAATTGAAACAAAAGGTTCTGCAATTGTCGATGCTGTAAAATTACCCATACATCTGATAAATACAAACTAATAAATAGTTTAATTATAAAAATTATTTTTAATAATTAATAAAATATATTAAAAAAAAAAACTATTAATTACTCCTTAGCAGCATATGAGCATATTGTTGCTGCTGCTATCAAAACATGGGATTTTGTCCCCGGTCAAAACCACAAGGGTGATGCCTTCACAAAAACTGTACAATGGCCAAATGAACCCTTTGCTGATTTTGTGGGACATTTGCAGAAAGCTGTCATAAGAAGTAATAGTGAAAATGCAGTAACAGAAATCATGATATGGCAACTTGCTAAAGAAAATGTTAATGAGGTTAATAGAATGACTATACTAGGATTACAGAAGGATGCTCCTTTAGAGGAGATCATAAGACACTGAACCACAGGGGGCACAAAAATCTTTTATAGTCAGTCTATAATGCAGACTTCCAAGTTCCCGACTTGGGAAGTCAGGGTCCCTTTTGGCAAGGGACTACTAGAGAGACTCATCAATGCTTTCAATGGTGTAAAATAAGGCATCTGAAAGCTCAATATTGCCATAGAGACAGAGTGAAAAAACAGGGTGGGAGAACAAGACCCAACACCCCATGTCCAAAATGAAATAGGGTATGAGGCCCAGCCCCAAGGCCTAAGGCAAAAAATATGTGGGGCATAATGGCACCCGATGCTACACCCAGAGAGTGTCTAGAAGTTCCGTACACAGACATGGCCAATCAGCCAAGAAGCCATCTGATGGGAGAAAGGGATTACACAATCAATAAACCAGGAAGCAACCTGATACCAGAAAGGGATTACAATTGGGGAGAATAGAGTTGTATGCAGCTGGGACAACTGAGATAAAATCTGGAGAGATAAAATCTCTTCCTCTACAGACTAAGGATCCCTTGATCCAGGCACAGTAGGCTTGACCATTTCACCTCCTAAGAGTACTTACAAAACAGTGTCCATCCAATACACTAAAGTGGGAAACTGGGGAATATATAGATAATATCCTAGTCACTAATACAGTTAGACAATATGTGACTTATCAACCAGGTTTATTGATACAGACCCCTAATAAGCAATCTGGTGATAGTTGCCTAGATTCTGACTGCAAGCAACAAAATCCATGAATATACTAAGACAGCAGCTGTGACAGCTGACTGACCTATGCTCTTTATCTATATAAATGACATACCATTAGAAGGATTGGTACACACTGGTGCAGATTGTACAGTCATTAGAGGTGCCAACTGGCCCAGTCACTGGCCAAAGATTAAGGCAGACACATATCTGGCATAGGAGTATCAAAACAGCTGAACTTAGTGCTATCCATTTGAGATGGATATTTGAAGGTGAAACAGGAATTTTTACTCCTTTTATAGTTGAAAACATCCCCATCAAAACATCCCCATCAATCTGTGGGCAAGAGACATTTTATAACAATTAGGATTTCAAATGAGTACTTCATTTTTTTAGGCAGGGTTGCTGTTGAAGGCCTGCCAATACTTTCACCTATTCCTATACAATGAAAAACTGCTACATCAGTGTGGATAGAGCAGTGGTCCTTAGGTAGCGATAAAATTCAGGCCTTATTAGATATAATACAGGAGCAACTTGACCAAGGACACTTCCAACCTTCTTGGCATTCCCCAGTATTTGTTATAACAAAGAAATCTGGAAAATGGAACATCTTGACTGATTTTAGAAAGGTAAATTAAAAGATGGAAACCAATGGAACTCTTCAGCCTGGACTTCCATCTCCTACTCAATTACCTAGAGAATGTCCTCTTTGGTTATAAATATTATCTATTGTTTCTATTCTATCCCTCTAGATAAGGAAGATATGAAAAGATTTGCCTTTTCAGCACCCAGCATTAACTTAGCTGAGCCTTATAAAAGATATGAATGGAAAGTTTTGCCACAGGGAATGAAAAACAGCCCTACTATGTGTCAAATGTATGTTGCTGCTACTCTTTTTTTTTTTTTTTTTTTTTTTCCTGAGGCTGGGGTTAAGTGGCTTGTTCAGGGTCACACAGCTAAAAAGTATTAAGTGTCTGAGACCAGATTTGAACTGGAGTCCTCCTGAATTCAGGGCTGGTGCTCTATCCACTGCACCAGCTAGCTGCCCTCTGTTGCTGCTACTCTTATTCCAGTAAGAAAAGCATTTCCAAAAATAATGTTATTACATTACATTGATGATATATTGGGATGTGCACCCGAGGAACAAATGTTAGAAGCAAGTCTAAAAAAGACCATGTAATCACTAAGAAACTTCAAATTGCAGCAGCTCCAGAAAAAAAAAATCAAAGACATGTTCCTTTTTAACATTTAGGATATGAAGTATATCCTAAGGTTCTTACAATACAAAAAATTTCTTTAAGAACACAGAAAAATCAGATGAAGGTTGTGTAGGTGTACCTGATCTAAAGCTATATTACATAGCATCAGTCACCAAAACCATTTGACATTGGCTAAGAAATAGACCAGTCGATCAGTGGAACAGATTAGGTACAAAGGACAAAAAAGGGTACAATCTATAGCAATCTAGTATTTGACAAACCCAAAGATACCAACATTTGGGATAAAAATTCATTGTTTGAAAAAAAAAAACTGTTGGGAAAACTGGAAATTAGTACGGCAGAAATTACATATGGATCCACACAACACCATATACCAAGATAAGATCAAAATGGGTCCATGATTTAGGCATAAGGAATGAGATCATAAATAGATTAGAGGAACAATGGATAGTCTACCTCTCAGACCTGTGGAGGAGGAAGGAATTTATGAAATCGATTTGGAACTATGCCCAAAAAGTTATCAAACTGTGCATACCCTTTGATCCAGCAGCGCTACTACTGGACTTGCATCCCAAAGAAATACCAAAGAGGGAAAAGGGACCTGTATGTGCCAAAATGTTTGTGGCAGCTCTTTTCGTAGTGGCTAGAAACTGGAAGATGAATGGATGTCCATTAATTGCAGAATGGATGGATAAATTATAGTATATGAAGGTTATGGAATATTATTGCTCTGTAAAAAAATACCAGCAGGATGAATTCAGAAAGGTTTGGAGAGACTTACATGAACTGATGCTGAGTGAAATGAGCAGAACCAGAAGATCACTATACACTTCAACAACAATGCTGTATGAAGATATATTCTGATAGAAGTGGATATCTTCAACATAAAGAAGATCCAACTCACTTTCAGTTGATCAATGATGGACAGAAACAACTACACCCAGAGAAGGAACACTGGGAAATGAATGTAAATTGTTAGCACTACTGTCAATCTAGCCAGGTTACTTATACCTTTGGAATCCAATACTTAACGTGCAACAAGAAAATTGGATTTACACACATATATTGTATCTAGGTTATGCTGAAACACATTTAAAATGTATGGGATTGCCTGTCAGCTAGAGGAGGGAATAGAGGGAGGGAGGGGAAAATTTGGAAAAATGAATACAAGGGATAATGTTATTTAAAAAATTACGAATGCTTATATATTGTCAAAATTTATGATTATAAAATTAATAAAAAAATAAAATAAATCTATATCCAGTTATTGAAAAAAAAAAAAAAGAACACAGAAGCTAAACACCTTAAATGACTTTCAGAAATTGATAGGAGATATCTAATGATTGTGTCCAGTGTTAGGCTTGACTACCTATCAATTGTAACCATTATATGACATTTTAAGGGGAAACAGTGCTTTAAACTCACCACGCTAGCTTACAAAAGAAGCTCAAGAGGCTTTGAGAGAAGTTGAACTGGTTTTATCCAATGTGGTTGAAAGAGTCACTCAAAAACCCTTGGAAATATCAGTTTTTGCTACAAAAGAGGGAACCACAGCAGTCCTTCATCAAAGAGACAGTGTGATAGAGTGGATGAACCTCCTAGCACAACCAGAACAAAGCCTTACTCCTTACCCCTTGCTTGTAGCTAGAATTTTATTAAAGGTAATTAAGTGAGATAAGACCTGACAAGGTCTTTTATACTAATGAACAAGTTAATGTGTGTTGTGAAATCATCCCAGAGTGGCAAATTTTATTAGCCACGGCTCCAAATTTTACACATGGGTCTCCATTAAAGATTACCAGACTATTACATAATTGGTGATGGATTCTTGAAGAAAAGTTTTATAAAGTTCCTCTTAAAGGACCAACTATCTTTATAGATGCAAACAAACACAATATTTGTGCTGTATACTCTCATGACTTAACTATGAAGAGAGTAGTCAGAACTCCTTTTCAGTCCACTCAGTAGTATGAATTGTATCAATCATTCTAGCTCTTATTTATTATCCAGGAGATATAAATATAATATCTGATTTGGCCTATTCAGTAGGTGTGGTACAAAGAATTGCCACAGCCCAAATAAAATTTGTAGCCTCTAATATTTATCAGCTCTTTAAGGAACTTCAAGAGCAAGTGAGAAAGCATCCAGATAAGATTTATATCTTGCATGTCCACTACCATAGTGGACTTCCAGATCCTTTTTTGATGGTAATTCAATAGCAAATAGCCTTCTAACCATGTTGGCCAATACTCTTTTATTTAATATCATCAGGCTGTTCCAGATTTATATTTACAATTTGGTATAAAAGAGAGGAAACTAGGAGCATAGTAAAAGCCTGTATAGCTTGCATTCCTTTCCACATCCTACACTCGCTCCAGGAATGAAATTTGGCAAATGGATGTGACCCATTATAAATCTTTGGGTCATCTTTCTTTTATCCATGTTATGGTAGACACCTTTTCAGGATTCACTTTTGCAATACCAGCAGCAAAAAGGACAGCCCGAGTGATCACTGAATTCTTTAAATAAGCATTTACAATTATGGGTATGTTACAAACAATAAAAACAGACAATGACTTGCATATACTTCTAAACATTTTATCCACTTTTTTGCACATTACAAGATTTTACACACCACTGGCATATCTTTTAATCCTCAAGGACAGTTAATTGTAGAGAGGAGAAACAGAGACATTAAGAAGCTCCTCCAAAAACAACAGAAAGAGGGAGCCACAGGTAACCCTAGTGAACTTCTAAATCTAGCTCTTTATACTATTAACTTCTTGATTTTTGACAAAGATGCACTGGCTCTGGCAGACAGATTAATCCACCAGAAGCGCAGTGTCCAGTGAGAGCAGCTCCACTATCTTTAGATAATCTCCAGGTGATGTGAAGAGACCCAAAAAGTGGTAAATGGAAGGGACCAGATATGTTAATTGTTTGGGGGAGAGGGTTTGTTTGTATCTCCACAGATGGACATGGAATCAGATGAGTGCCAACGAGCTGTATTTGCTTTGTCCATCAGAGAGAGACAGAGCAGACCCTTGAAACAAAGAAGAAGACCCAAGAAACATTGGGTGGCTCCATCTCTGATTGTGCCCACCACTGAAAAAGTTTGGCAGTTATGGTATTTGACTCATGGACATCAATAATTATTGGACTTCAAAATCCTCAAGAATCATTGCAATCCCTGAGACATGATAAGACTGTTGTATTACTTGAAAACCCTCAGGCATCATTGGATTTTCTGAGAAATGATAAAATTGTTGCAGGACTTCAAAATCTGCAGGAATCATTGGATTCCCTAACACATGAAAAGACTGTTGCAGGACCTCAAAAACTTGTGGAGATCATTGGTTTTCCTGACACTTGAACCAATGGACAATAGATTGGTTCTGGACCATCTTTTGGTTGCTGAAGTAGGCATATGTGTAATTGTTGTTTACATACCCTCCTTCTAGGACTTCTGGAAATCTTTTAGAATACCATGTTGATTTATATTGTTTATTATATCACTACTTGCATGTACAATTCATGTTTGTTATACCACATTGAGTCTGCACTGACTGTGGGAAGAGTCATCACTAATAGCCTGTGCATTATGCTATGTGCTTGTGTAATACTTCACATGCTGATGACTTTGTGCATTCCTGTTTCTAATAAGACACTTCAGCCCAGAAACCCACTAGCAATCCCCACTTCCCTTTGGTGCTTTTTATCTCCCTGCCTGAGATGTCAGAGAGGGCATGATCATCTCTTTTTTAGTGCTTTTACCTCCTTTCCTAAGAAGCCAGAGAGGGTGTGATCTCCTCCTTTTTGGGGATCTCACCTTCCTGAGAAGTCAGGGATGGTGTGACCACCTGTTTTAATATGCTTGGAAAATGGCCTTTCCCACTATCCTGTACTGGCCCAATTGTTTGGTGTATACAGAGAATTGTGGGAAGGACTAGGAGATGGAGTGAGAAGAGCCAGGGTCACTTCTGGGTGGGAGATGAGGAGGTGAGGTTGTGGAGATCCTAGGTAACCATTCTCTTCAGTTTTACAGCTAAAGACCAAGGACTTTTGCTTGTCCTGACTCTGGCTGATTTTAAAGTATCCAGGGTCCTAATGCGGTCATCACAATGTAGCTCAAAGACTTAGATGAATGAAGAAGTAAGCCAAAGGTATATAAAATGAGAAGTCAAGAGATAGAACATTTTATTGGTATCCATAATAATCTAAAATTTTAAAAAGGATGGCATTTAATATGTTGGATAAATCATCATTAGATTTATGAAAAGGCATTGTCAAGAATCACATACAACAAAAAAGTTATTAAGCTCAGATCTCTGTCAATGGAGGGAATACACATAAAATGCTATTTTGAAAAAGGACTTCCATGTAACTAAAGGCAAGGATCATATTTGGTCAACATAATCAATGGATTACTTATTATATTATATATTTATTTTGATTCCACATTCTCTTATATTTCAGATGCTGCAGTTGAAGCGTTAGCTAAGCAACTGGAGACTTTTGTCCCCAGAAATGGTATGTCAGCATAATGAAATTGGAGAGCTTCCATCAAACCAAATGAAAATTTTGAGGATAGGAACACTGGAAAGAAAGAAGAGATGAAGATGGGGTCCTGTGATGGTGGAAAACAAAGAAAATGATGACTTTGATACTAGTGTTAATGGTTTCAGCTGCTTCCCTAGTTTCAGATTTTTACTGACTGAATGACAAAGGAATGATGACATTCAAATTCAAATATATTTGCTGATATTATAGTGAAGAAGGTATTATTTCAGTTTTCTTATTCCTCACATATACTAGCTATGTCAACTATACTTTCATGATTTATTCTGTGATTATGTTTTACTTTGTTTTTACATGTATTATATTTTCACATAGCTATATGTAAATGATTGAATACATGTTAATTACCTTGTTTATAATTTTAAATGCCTATAGTATATGTAGAAGTTCAGTTTCAGGGTCATAGGACTCCTTAGTTTAAAAAAAAATGTTGGGACTCTCCTTTATTCAGCATTGAAGATTTATTCTAAAAACTTTGTGGACAATATTAGATAAACATTAATTTTACTTTAGTTTTACTAACAACTCAGTGGATCTTATTTTTTAATGAAGGAATCTTAAAATGGAGTATTGAAGCTCTATATCTTTCTTTAAAGCATATTAATTCTAATCTCTAGACCAGTAGATGCTCACAGCTAAGCACTTCTACAGAGAGGGAGAGAAGTGGAGAGAAAGTGTAAATGACGAGGACTCGATCAGTAAGCCTTCCTTTTCTCTAGCTGGCTTCGAAAGCAGAGAGTGTTTTCTATGAAGTTTTATACTGTATCTTTTGATTATGCTGGAAAGAGAGGGAACGAGGAGGATATACGCTCCAAAATCAATATAAAATCTAGCTGTTTTATTTGGATAGTGAAGGAATAAGGGGTTTAGGATTACTTATTATTCGTGGGATATACTTATTATCCTCAAAGGATGGAGTAAGCCCAAATCATGTAATGGTACTATGACTTGCTATGAATCTCTCTGTGAGAAAAAAATATATATATATATATATATATATATATATATATATATATATATATATATATATTCATAGGGAAAAAAAGTGTAGCCCCAAGTGTGTCTAAAAATTGATGGATTGATGTTTTACATTTTCTTTGTTAATAAATGATTCTTGAACGTCTATTTAATATTATGTCTTATTTATTTTCTGTATGTGTATATGGGGAGAGACTATCCCAAATCATAAAAAAAAAAAAACATGGCAACCTGACTACATTAGGCTATTATCTTATAGAAATTGTAGTTGGGAATAATGACTCAAAGAGATGGTATTTGAGCTGAGCACTGAAGGAATATTGTGAATCTAACAGACACAGTTAAGGAAAAAAAGATATTCTAAGTATTTTAAGTAGTCTATGAAAAGAAAAGAGTCTATATATTAATTTAATTGGAACAAAGAATATGAGAGGAGTAGTAATGTACAAATTATTCCAGAAATGTAGTTTGCAGTCATATGTGGAAAGATTTTAAATGTAAGACTGTTGACTTTGTGTTTTACATGAGACTTAATAAGGAGTATTGCAAATAGGGAAGTAAGATAGTCAAAGTCAGACTTTAGCAAATTATGTTTATGATAGCATAAAAACCAAACAATATTTATTGGATACTTTTTTATGAGACACGCGCACACACACACATACACACACACACACACACACACACACAAATACATCCTGATACCCACAATATATATTGTGTAAATAGGAAATAATACATAGAAAGAAAGCATTAGCATGAAAGGAGATCAGAAGTGGTTTCTTGGAAAATTTGACACATGAAGGAATACTGGAAAGTAGGTCATGAAAATAAGGTGAGGGAGAGAGAGAGAGAGAGAGAGAGAGAGAGAGAGAGAGAGAGAGAGAGAGAGAGAGAGAGAGAGAGAGATTGGGACAAATATAAGCTAGTAAATATTTACTAACCAGTTCTTCCCTCTTCTGCTCTTCTGTCTCTCCCCAAAATATATACACTACGTAGGTTTGTTTGATCTGCAGTTTAAACATTGTCTGTTGTTTTCTTAAATCTAGAAAAACAACAAAATAATAAATCAAGCCCTGATATATAGTATTTGTAGATTTCAAAAACATAAATGCACATACTGAAAATTCAATAATCAAGCCAATTGCAAACTGACTCTAGCATCTTTGGTTCCAGACATGGAACATAGCAATTAAATGATGCATAGAATCAGGAGAAGTATGTAGTTCAAGGTACAGCAAGCAAACATACCACTATCAATGGATCACAGAGTACATTGCATTGGAGGGAAGAAGAGGGAACAGGTTATAGGAAGACTAAAAAGATAGAAAGTGATGAAGTAATAGAAGGCTTTAAAGCCAAAGTGAGATTTTATATTTGATCTGAGAAGTAGTAGAGTGGCACTGGAGCTGATTGAATAAAGGGGCTGACATGGTTGGACATGCATTTTAGGAAGATTGATTTGAAACTGGGTGAAAAATACACTAAAATGGGCAGAGACCTGAGGCAGCATAAGAGGAGACAACAGGTTATAACACAGTATTTTTTCCCTTTTTCTTTCTTTTTCTTTTTTATGGATTAAAAGACCTATAATTTCTTCAAAAAATCTCATAAGGAAATACTATGATATAATTTATCAGATTGTATTTAACTTCTAGTGTTGGGAAACCTGAAAGACCACTGAGAAAACATAAGCCAGATCATATAATAAATAAATATATAAATAAATAAATACACACACACACACACACACACACACACACACACAAACACAAAAACAACACACAATAGAGCTTGAATGAAAGTCTTCCTAATTTTGAAGTTATCTCTTTACTATTGCATATTGCCTCTTTACATATATGTAAATATTTATATTTATATGTGTATATGGTTATGTTTGTGTTCTATGTGTAAGCATAGAGAAATATTTCACTTTCAGATGGCAAATTTAGCATACAGGAATATCCTCTATTTCCCTTTAAAAAAATGTTAATATGAAAAATTAAAATTCAAGTTTCTTCTTCTCTCTCTCTCCAGATAAAGTCAATGACCCACATGTCCCATGGCTGGCTTACCTATATAGCTTTAAAATTTCCATCTCACAAAGATATCCTCCATCAACGAGACTCATTAACCTATTTACAAGTTAATGGTTTCTGAGGTTCTATATTAGAATACAGAGTTCAATAGATGAAATGAACCATTTAACAGTGGGCTACTGGACAGTTGATGTCTTTGAGAAGTAAAATGTGGGTCATTGACTTTATCTAGAGGGAGAGAGGAGAAGGAACTCGAATTTTAATTTTTCATATTGATATTTTAAAGGGAAATAGAGGATATTTCTGTATGCTAAATTTGACACCTGAAAGAGGATGCCATATAACTATAATTGTAGACATATTTTCATAGGTGAAATCTTTAATCAAGTTAGGAAGTATCAATATATGAGAAGTGTTTAGTTAAGGAAAGCTAATGGGTAAAGGACCTTTAATTTCCTCTCTACTTTGTGGTCATTAGAATGAGTAATGAATAGGTTAAAGAAGAGAAGATAAATGATTCTGAATATCAATGAATATTGGAAACCTTCCCAGACAAGGTGGTAGCAAGATACAGATACTTGAACTTGATTCCTGCCAATTACCTTACTCCCTGGGAGTCACTTTAAGCCTATCAATTTAAACAAACAATAAAACCTACCCTTTTAGCTTCATATGAGAAAAATGTTAATATCTATACCTGGAACTTTATCAAAACATATTTGCTATAGAATTGATATTTACTCATTTTAAAATGGAATTTTTGTAGTTTCAATAGTCAGAAGGTGGAATTACCTATAAATAAATAAATAAATAAACAAATAAACAAACAAATAAATAAATAAATGAATGAATGAATGAATGAATAAACAAACAAACAAAGTGTTGGTTGAGGTCTTGTGATTGTTTTTTGGTTTAAGTTAATATATACTAAACCAGTTTACAATATAGCTTTCTTGAAGTTAGATTATTGGAAACAAATATTTAATTTGTATAAAATATAGCAGTCATTCAACTAATGGTAAATTTTCATGTAGATTATAGGCCAAGGACAAAGAACCAAGAAAATCTGGATTCAATCACAGTTTGACATATATGGACTCATAACCATGGCCAAGTCACTTAATCTCTCTGTACTAGGTGACTATGTTAAACTCACATTTTCTTGATTGAGTCCTGATTTCTAAGAAAATTCTCTCTCTCTCTCTCTCTCTCTCTCTCTCTCTCTCTCTCTCTCTCTCTCTCTCTCTGTCTCTCTGTCTCTCTCCTCTCTCTCCCTCTCCCTCTCTCTTTTTGCTTTGCACATTATAGATATTTAATACATGCTTGTAAAATTGAAATAAATTGAAGCTCCTGTATTGATTCCTAAATAATCTTTGTGAGTTTTGCTGGCTGAAGGTTTTTTCCAGCCTGTGGTGATCGTGATTTCAATTAGTCTTATCTTTGAACTAATAGTCACAAAGATTGGTAGACTTCTCTGGGACTCCAGTTCTGTTGGCTTAAGCATTGAGAAACCTGGACCAACTCACTGTAATGAGGCAATAGAATAAAATTTACACTTGGGAAGGTGAAAAGTTTGTTCAGTTTCTTAATCCTCATCTATTAAGTTCACAGATTGTCATTGTTCTTTAGACTTCTGTCTTTCTCAATTGATAGACATTCAATTGAATACTTCCTTCCACTTCACTAATTGTCATATAAAGATATGCCTTCTTAGAAGTGGAGTTGTAGTCTCATGTTGCTTTAGTTTTTACCTAACTCAAAATCCTTTATAAAGTCAACAGGGGGAATAATCCATTTCTATTGAACTTTCATAACATTAAGCATGCCCATAAAATAATAAATTTATAGATAATTACATACAATCAAGGAGATATTAGAAATTTACTTGAAAGTAAGGAATTTATCGATTTATTTTAGAATGATTCTGGCACTAATTTTACTTTTCCTAGAAGCTGGTGTTAGACTGATTGCATCTTAAATTCTACAACATGTTAAATTTGAAAAAAAAAACAACAATAGAATTGAATTATTTTAAGATTCTGGGTTAACAAACTCATTCTACCATTTACTATCTTCATGAACTTGTATTTCCTATGACTTCTCTAGATCTGTTTTATCATGAATTAAATGAAAGAGTTAGCCTTGAGGAACTCTAATATTCCTGAGAGCTCAAAAATTGTGTTTCTATGATTTAGAGAGAGAAACAGAGCAAAAGAGAGAGAGAAACAGAAAGGCAGGTAGAGGCAGAAAGACACAAGAAAATTAGAGAGAAAGGAAGAGGGAGACAGAAAGAAAAAGACAGAGAGAGAGAGAGAGAGAGAGAGAGAGAGAGAGAGAGAGAGAGAGAGAGAGAGGGAGAGAGAAAGAGAGGAGAGAGAGAGGAGAGAAGAGAGAGAGGAGAGAGAAAGGAGAGGGGAGAGAGAGAAAGAGAGAGAGAGAGAGAGAGAGAGAGAGAGAGAGAGAGAGAGAGAGAGAGAGAGAGAGAGAGAGAGAGAGAGAGAGAGGAGAGAGAAAGACAAAGAAATACAAGAGAGAGACCGAAACAGAGATAAGGAAATAGAAGGAAAAAAAAAACACAGAGAGAGAAACAGGATGAGAGAGAGAGAGAGATGGAAGGATAGAGAAATAGAGAGAAGAAGGGGAGGAGAAAGAGGAGACAGGTAATGATAGAGGAAGAAGTAGAGATAGAAATATAAAGAAGCAGAAAAGAGAAGAGGAGATAGAAAGAGGTAGATAAAGAGATAGATAGGAAGAGAGAGGATAAGAGAGAGAGGGAAAAATGAGGAGTGAGATAGAAAAAGAGATCCAGAAACAGGGACAGAGACACAAAATCAAAAAGGAGAGGAAAGAGACAGAGATAGAGACAGAGAGAGGTAAAGAGATGAATGACTTAAGCTGAGCTTGTGTGACTATAAGAAAATGATTTTCTTTACACATTTTCTAATAACTACATGGTTGTTGTGGTCATATCCATCAGATATGCTCCAAGTCAACTATACCCCTGGAATACAGATTTGATTGAGTGCCTGACCCAGGAGAATAGTTATGGTAAATCGTTTCCTGACTTTTCTACAGATTGATACAACAGAAACAAATATCCTTCACACTTTCTAACATACCAACATTCCTTTCACATCATTTTCATGACATCCATCCTGTCATTCTCAAGTATCATATTTTCAAAATCAGATACCAAATTGAACCTTAGTTGCAAAATGCACTTTGCAACACTTCCAGCAGGTTCCCTCTTCACTGTGCTGAAACATCACTTTTAAGGCATGTCACTAATGTTCAGGTTGTTTTCTGAGCACATTGCTTCTAAATGTATCCTATGGGGATTTTACTTGGCAGTACAGAACAAGACTATTATCGTGAACTTTTTCAGAAAGGTTACAACATGAAGTAGTATTTAGTCAAAAAGGTAAATATATATATATATATATATATATATATATATATATATATATAGATGCATATATATGTGTATATTTGTATGTATGTATATATACAGAGAGAGAGAGAGAGGAGTGTGTGTGTGTGTGTATCTCACACAATTATGTGCTCACCAAATGTTTAATCAAAGCCTTTATATTCTAACTCAAATTAATTAATTATTCAGAAAATATTATCCACTTAATAGGAATAAAAGCCTTTACATTTGGTGGCCACTTACTCTTCCCAGCTCCTCACATTTTGTGCTCACAACTCTAGGTTATTTGGGTAAAACTTTTTTAAGTCCCTTATGAATACTCCCCACTTTCAACATAGGGTAAAATGTGTCATGCTCTAGCCTTGAATAGCCAAAAGCAAAACAATTTAAATCCTTTGGCATTTCAAGGAGAAAAAAATATGTTTTAAACTTAAGACATCTGTGATATGATCCCTTCATTCAGTCATTGAAATAAGTGAGTTAAGATAAAAGCACAAGTAAAAACGTGATGCTCTTTTATGTTGTCTATAGTATGGACAGCAGAGAAATGTTTAGGCAGGAAATAGCTGTTTAAAGGGAATACACCAAAACCTTAAAATGTATTATGAACTACTTTACCAGAAAACAGTTTAGCTTTAAGGAGTCTTCACAGCCTAATCCATTTATTTTCCCCTATTGAATACATACACCTTAATCAAACCATTCATTTTGTTTCCTATATTTTACCAGGGTTCAGAACTGAAAGTGTAAATTCATAGATATTTTTAAATCTATACCTTAGATCCTTCAAATGAAAAAAAGTTATAAAAAATAAAGCATTTTCCTTGAGTTTGATGGATGCTACTCCTCAGGAAAAAAAGACAACAACACTTTGATTGTATTTCTTATTTCAATTGAATGCTTCAGTACTTCAATAGATCTGCAAACCTCTATGCATTTCCTTCAATAGTGCAGATTACTCTTTGTCTGAGGTGTCTCTTTTCTATATTGCCTTCTTAAGTCTTCTATAGGAGATCCACTTAACCTAATAAGTTCAAAGTTGTTGTTGTTTTGTTTTGTTTTGCTGAGGCATTGTGACTTGCCCAGGATCACATAGCTAGGAAGTGTTAAATGTCAGACCCTCCTGACTTCAGGGCTGGTACTCTATCCACTGTGCCACCTCTATGGCCCAATTGTTCTATTTCTTGAAAATAATGTATGTACCAAATGAACACAATTGGATATACATCTGTTATCTTTTTTTTTTTCCCACATCACGGACCCACTCACTTTTTGTAAATATAAATCTTGGATAATATATTTTGTATTAATATTAGTATTAATATTGAATTTATAATTGGAATTATTCTGTAGTCCATTAATTTATTTTCATTGAAATAAGTACAAAATATTTCATTACTGTGTAGAGTATAAGAATCCAAAATTTAATTAACTCAAAGCCATCACATTTTTTCTTCCTTTACCCCAAAACTTCTTAAACTGTGGATTAAAATTCCATATGATTGTGCATAGTTGAATGTGGGGATTGCAAAAAAAAAATAAAAAAAAAAATGGCAAGAGTAAAATGTATCAAATACACATTCACGATTTAATTTTTTTATGTAAAGTAAAAAAGTACATCCATCTCATTAGTATGAAATTTTGCTTTTGTCTTTAATAAATGATGAAAGTTGATGCATACCAAAGAATTGTTTTAAATACATTTCTTTTATGTTTTATTATTGATAAATGCTTGATTTATGTAGCTAGTTTATATCCCTATATACTCTGCATTGCTTAAAATTTTATGGGGGTGAAAGAGATCATGAACGGAAAAAGTTTAAGAAGCTCAGACCTAGACAACTGAAACCACAAAACCATGTTTGATATGTCTATATCTTTGAAAATTAAGAAATTATTCATACTCTATTGAAGACAGAATACATTTGCCAAAAGTTCAGAGGAACAACTTTGATTAGCTTAACATTACATATTCATTTTCAATATATAGTTATAATTTTAATTCATATAAATTTATATGTGGGGGAAGGAAGGGAAGAAAATCAACATTTATATAGTTCCTAAAATATAACAGCCACTCTGCTAAATGCTTTGCAGATATTATTTAATTTAATCCACACAACAACCTTGGGAGGAAGTAGGTCCTGTTATTATCCCCATTTTATAGTTGAAAAAACTGAGGCAAACAGAGGTTACATGACTAACCCATTGTCACACAACTGTTAATTATTTGAAGTTAGATTTGAATTCAGATCTTCCTGCATCCAAGCCCATTAGTCTATTTTATCATCTAGCTGACCAACAGCATTGATTTTGTACTTAACTAGGAATGAAAATCTAGATTCATCGTCATTTATATTTGAAGGAAACATTTATTCCTAAATGAGTTATGCAAAAATCATATTCAATGTAATTCAAAACAATATATTTATAAAATTAATATAATTTACATAAATGGATTTTGGCAATTTTTGTTCTTGGTAATCTTTATGCAAATACTATAATCTTTCTATGAAAAGATTATCAAATACTTATGTCAAGGCTTCTCATTTTAAGGGCTAACAGCTCTTTATTTTCTATAACTAAAAATGTGTACATTATCAGGTAAAGCAAAATTCTTAGAAATTTATCATCTATAAAATAATGAATTTTCATATTATCAAATAATATAATCATTTGGAAGAAAGCAAAAAATTACTGTATAAAATTTTAAATCATTCAGTACATATAAAAATCTTCACTTAAATGTCTGCCTCTTCTTCACAGAACAATTGTTCACCATCTACTTGATGAAGTATGACTTCTAAGAGATGATCTATTATGTTTAATTAGTACATTCCTTGTTCTTCACCCAAGTATTGAGAAAACAGGGATTTGACAGTTCTTCATTTAGTTTTTTACTTCTACCTTCAATTCTCTGCAGGTTTCAAAGTTGTGCTATATAAAACTTACTATAAATCAACACCTTAAAAAAATAACATGGTTTTGAAGTTTATTCCTGGGAAGACTTATTTAAACCGGTATTGTTACTATTGTTTTACTGGCATAATGACCTACAAGATGAGCCAACTCTCTCTACCAATGCAGATCAGTAAAGTCTTTGTAAATTCTGATTTTACTGCCACCTTTAATATATGTTATTTGACCTTAAATAACTTATTTAACTTCTCAAGCAGCTTTCTAAGATTTTAAGTTATCAAAGAACTGTTTATCTTGTTTTGCATTTATAATAAAGAAATCAAATACCTGTATCTCATTCTTTAAAAAAAAGTCCTGAGGTAATATGCTAGGCAGACCCCAAAAAATAGAAGAAAGTTGGAAGAAAGAGGAGTAGTAAGAGATGGAAACTAAATAAAAGAGCACTTTAAAGGTATGCAAGGATATGGAATAATTTGTTCACTTTTGTTTATGAAAAAGAATTAAATTCTCTTGTTTCTACAATTTATTTTCCTGAAATTCTTGTAAAGTTCACTTAAACAAGAAACTTAGTTTAGTCAATATAGACAACAGGGCTTGCTAACAGTTTCAGACCTTATAACATAAAACTTGATTAGATATAGATGAAATGGATGTAATTCTTTCCATGATTAACAAGGTGAATCAGATATTTTTATTTCTACATTTATATTCTACACAGATGGCTCACCTAAAAACCCAGATATTTGGATTTAGCACATTTTATAGCTTTTAGATGGCTTACTTTTGTAGCATTTCCTAAGCTTTCTCAAAAGTCATTGAAGCACTGCCTTTATGTGGCTTTTAACAATCAAAATTGGCAAATTTCTGTGCAGAACATGTAAATCATGTTCACATTTCTTTGATCACCTAGAACACATTTTTAAAAATAAATTTTGTTGGCTAATTGAAGCAGTATGTTATAGAAAAGAGAGAGTTCACCTCAAAGTTAGAAATTAATTTGCTACCTCTGACAAATAATTTCATGACCCTGGAAAAAAGATATGGACAAGTTTCTAACTCTATAATGTTCCTGTACTTGTAATGTCACAGATCTAGAGCTTTACATTCTACAGACATATATTTTGGAATTTATATGAAAATTTGTTATTAACAATGACCAGGGAAATTGGCCTATTAGCTATTTGCTAATTCCAGAATGTTATTTTCTTTCTTTAGGCCTTTGTACAGGCTTTCCCTGGCACACACTGACTTTATATCACAAGCTCTAAGAATTATAGCTTTTTTTCAAATCTTGATAATAGGCATCATCCCCTATGGGAAACCTTTCTGATCTTTCTAGTTCCATTTCTAATTATCTTGTACTTTCTTATCTGAGTATGCATAGTCTGACCCAAGAGATGTAAATTCTGGGAGGACAGAGACCCGTTACTTATTTATTTTGATGTCTCCAATGCCCAACATATTGCCTCAATGTAGAAGATGGTTAATTAAATGTTTAATTTAAAACATCACTCCATCTCTCAGCTCCAAGCATTTTCTCTAGCTGTCCCCGAGGCCTGGAATGTTCTCCCTACAGATCTCTGCCTCTCTGCCTGCTGGCTTCCCTGATTTTCTTCAAATCTCTTCTTAAAAAAAAAAAAAAAAAAAAAGCAAAACCTCACCTTTTAGGAAAACCTTACCCAATCTTTTATAATTCAAGTGTCTTCTTTCTGTTTAGTATTTCCTATTTAAACTGTATATAGAATCTAAGTTGTGTCTCCCATTAGATTGTGAGCTTTTGTTCTCTTCTTGTCCCTCAAGAACTTAATATAGGGTCTAGCATTGAATATGTGCTTAATAAATACTTGATGAATTACTCACTTAAAGATGATCTGTAGATGTAGAAGCAAGGCTAAAATTAAAAGTTTTCATTGATAATTAAAACAAGAAATATATTTTCAAAGATTATAGTTAAATTCAATTCAGAATCATTCAAGTTAATACCTGTATTTGTCTTTTCTTTCTAACTTTAATTATTATCTATTTTAATTAGACTGAATATCAAATTTTGCAGTGTCCAGAATACAAAATATGTAAGTATTAAGTTATCCATGTTTTTTTTAATTTACTGAATAATTATTTCTTATTGTTACAATTGACATTGTGTGAAACCACTTAAAGAAAAAAATGATCATACTGCGTAAGTGCACAGCATGATATTAAATTATACTTCAGACTCTCTCCTTGTTATCTAGGATAATGCCAATTTTTATGTGACAAAACATTAGAACAGATGAAGCTTTTCTAATTTTTTTTCTTACTGTTAACTTCATATTGACCAATGAAACAATACATAAAGGAAAAGGTAAAAAAAATACATAAAGGAAAAGGGGGAAAAATTATTTGATTACAAGAGACATTCTATTTTCCAATATCATTTCATACATATTTAGATATATTTTCATATCACATCTTGTGAATCAGTCAATATAATATATTGAATCTGGCTTTTCTTTGGATATATAATTTTCATCTAGTCACTGGTGGACTTTAAATGATAACATGCAAGGAAATACCTTTAAGGAAAAACAGAGAATAAAAAAAAAAAAAAACTGAAAAAAATTGGAAAAATACAATCTGAAAATGTTGGGTGCTGCATTTCTCCTGAAACATGGAAATTCTATGTTAATTATATAAATTTCAATCTAATTGAATAGCAGAGTTAATTAATTGGCAATGAGTACTTTTGTGCCTAATTAGAGTTTTAATATGTGTGTGTGTGTGTGTGTGTGTGTGTGTAATATGTATGTGTGTGCCAGCATATGGGTAATAAACATATGTATTATTTATAAAGTATATTATATTACTCATAAAAAATGAAATGTATGTAAATAATAAACCTCATAGCCTTTTGAGATTTAAAGTAAAACATGATTACCAGGTGAAATCCTGGGATACTGGATATTGAGCTAAAATTAGAATTAGGAAAACTCTGTGTTCAAGTCCTGGATATCACACATAATGATTATGTAACATAGAGGAAATTAATTAAAGTTTTTGTGGCTTAATATTCTAGATAAACTTCTAAAGATATACCTTGCAGGTGAATAAGAAAAAGCAGCAAAAAAAAGCTTTTCCAATGGAGGGGCAGAGGAGGACAAGAGTTTGGTTAATTGAACCTTACTCTCTTCAGAATTGGCTCAAATAGGAGACACCATAAATACTGAATAGGATATAGAAATTTATCTTAGCCTGCAGGAAAATAAGAGGGGATTGTAATATGGGAAGAGGGTGATAAAAGAACAAGTCATTTTGGGAAAAGCAGTGATCAATAGCAAAACACTTTTGAGGAGAGGCAGTGAAAAAAAAAAAGAGTGAGAAAAAATGGGGCCAAATACAATTAGCAATAGTAAATATAAAAATATTTTTAAAGCAAGTTTCTCTGATGGAATATCATTGTTCTCTGGGAAATAATGAGCAGAAAGTTCTCAGGGAAAAGAGAAATCTGGAAAGTATTACAGGAACAAATTGAAATATATCATATATGAAATGATAGTAATGTTCTGGGGTTACCAGTTGAAAACAAATTTATTATTTTCAGTAACACAATCATCCACAACTATTCTGAAGGATTTATGATAAAAAAAAAAAGTTTATCCATTCACAGAGAAGGAATGATGATGTCTGAATAGAGATCAAAGCATTCTCTATTTTCCTATTTATTATTCTATTTTTCACTTAATTTTTCTTGAGGTTTTTTTTTATTTTTTTATTAGGTGATAGATCTAAATTGTGTGTGTTTTTTTTTACTACTTTTATGGAAATTGTATTTTATTGTATAATTTCAAATGTTATTCTTAATATGGGTGGGACTCGGGGAAAGAAACTACAAACCAAAAATCTTTTTTTTTTTTTTTTTTTTTTAAGTTTCCTCATTTGATTCTTTTTTTTAAATTTTTTTATTTTATATATATATATATATATATATATATATATATATATATATATATATATATATATATATATATATATATATATATATTTTATAATATTATCCCTTGTATTCATTTTTCCAAATTACCCCCCCTCCCTCTATTCCCTCCCCCCATGACAGGCAATCCCATACATTTTACATGTGTTACAATATAGTCTAGGTACAATACATGTGTGTGAATATCATTTTCTTGTTGCACAATAAACATTAGAATCCGAAGGTACATGCAACCTGGGCAGACAGATATTAGTGCTAACAATTTACATTCACTTCCCAGTCAAACCAAAAATCTTAAAAACAAATGTAAAACTAAAGTTTTTGAATGTAATGTGAGTAACATATTAAATAAATAAATTAAAATTAAGCAAAATAATTTACTTGTTTACTCTGGCGGTTATAAGATTAATTTTGCTTTTTAATTAGTAAAACTCAACTGAATGAGAATGTGAGAAATCAGAGTGCAGAGTTTAGAAGATAGAGAAAGGGGGAAGAATAAGTGGAGGCCACAGTCAATAAACACTTATTAATCATCTACTGTGGGCCAAGCTTTATAAGAAGCACTGGGCAGATACAAATAAAGGCCCATGCCTGATCCTAGCCTGTTCCTCGCTTGAGGGAGTTGTTAGTCAAAAGGGATGACTACATTCAAACAACTGTGTAAAAATAAGTGGTTTACCAAAAAATTTGGAAGTAATGAAGTTGTCTCTTGGGCTTCCTCCAAGTATGTAATGAGAGAGAGAGCATATGCAAGAGCACATTGACAAAGATCCACTTCTCTTCCAAAGGCCAGGTATCACTCTTGGTAGATCATAAACCCTGGGCAGCTGCTATCCTTCCCACCCACAATCTGTTTCCTGATTCCTTCTTCATTGTTCATGTGACCTCTACTTCATTCACAGACTTGGTCCAGGAGCAGCAGAAGAGCCTACAGCAGAATGCAAAAATCACTTATATTCCTGAGGAGCCCTTCACCATTTTACACCCTGATCATTAAGCAATAATGAGCAAGTGTCTAACCTCAAGGGCCAGGAGGACATCATTCCTGTCATATCAACAATGCATGAAAAAGACATTGAGGTCCCATCATGGGTAAGGAGTTTGGTTTTCACAGTTTGTCCTATGACCCTTCCTCTAATACTGGTGGAACCATTCTCTCCTGTTTTCCCCAGAAATAATCAAAAACACCCCTCCCCCCCCAAGCCTACCCTGACAAACCAAGGAGTTCTCCTCCAAAAATGTGAAGAAAGCCATTGGCCAGGGAATGATCCTGTTTAAAGTGCAAGTACGTCCAGGCTAAATCTACAGAAAAAAAAGTGGTGATCCCTATCCTAGCTGGATGTGCCTGGCAAGGATCTTTTGTTTTGTCAAACATTAAATTGTTATAATCTTTGACTATTTGTCTTGTGAACCTAACCTATTCCCCTGATCAACTACTCTGCTTCTTATCTAGTACCAAATGGGTTGATGACCACTGCTTTACAATATACTTATTTTTTATTTTATTTTTTAAAATTTTTTTGCTAAGGCAATTGAGGTTAAGTGATTTACCCAGGGTCAAACAGCTAGGACGTGTTAAGGATCTGAGAACAGATTTAAACTCAAGTCCTCCTGACTTCAGAGCTTGTGCTCTATCCACTGTACCACCTAGCCATCTAGCTGTTATAAAAATATATTTTTAAGTCTAACACAGCTAGGGCACCTTAACCGGTGATTTTTTTTTTCATTAACTCCTTAGAAATTCTTGATCTTTTCTTCTTCCAGATGCATTTTGTTATTTTTCTAGCTCTCTAAAATAATTTCTTGAGAGTTTGATTGGTATGGCACTAAATAAGTACATTAATTTAGATAGCATTGTCATTTTTATTATATTAGTTAAGTCCTAACCATGACCATTTGATATTTTTCCACTTTATTAGATCTGACTTTGTGTGAAAAGTATTTTGTGGTTGTATTCATAGAGTTCCTGACATTCTCTTGGCAGATAGATTCCCAAATATTTTATACTATCAACAGATTTTTTTTGAATGGAATTTCTCTTTGTATCGCTTACTTCTAGACTTTGTTGGTAGCATAAAAAAAATGCTGATGATTTATGTGGATTTATTTTATATCCTGCAACTTTGCTACAGTTGTGAATTATTTCTAGTATTTTTTAGTTAATTCTTTAGGGTTCTTTAAGAATACCATCATATCATCTGCAAAAAGTGAATATTTGGTTCTCTCATCATATACTCTAATTTCTTTAATTTCTTTTTCTTCTCATTGCCAAAGCTAACATTTCTAAGACAAAATTGAATAGTAATGGTGATAAGGGGCAAATTTTTTTTCACTCCTGATCTTTTTGGGAATGGTTCTAGTTTATTCCCATTTCATAAGATGCTTGCTGATGGTTTAAAATGGATGCTACTGATCATTTTAAGCAAAAGTCAATTTATTCCTATATTTTCTAGTGTTTTTAATAAAAATGGGTGTTGGATTTATCAAATGCTTTTTCTGTATCTATTGAGATAATGATATAATTTTTGTTAGTTTGGTTATTGTTTTGGTCAATTATGCTAATAGTTTTCCTCATATTGAACTAGCCCTGTAACCCTGATATAAATCCCACTTAGTCATCATGAATTATCCTGGTGATGACTTTCTATAATATCCTTGCTGATATTTTATTTAAGATTTTTGCATCAATATTCATTAGGGAAATTGGTCTATAATTTTCTTTCTCTGTTCTCATCCTACCTGGTTTAGGAATCAGCAACATATCTGTGACATAAAAGGAAATTGGTAGGACTCCTTCTTTGCCTATTTCTTCAAGTAATTTATATAGCATTGGAATTAATTATTCTTATAATGTTTGGTAGAATTCACATTTAAATCCATGTGGCACTGGAAGGTTATTTTTATGGTGTTGATTAATAGCCTGTTCTATTATGGGAATATTTAAATGATTTATTTCCTCTTCTGTTAACCTGGGCAAATTGCATTTTTGTACATATTCCTCCATTTCACTTAGGTTATCAAGTTTATTGACATATTGCTGAGGAAAACTACTCCTAATTATTGCCCTAATTTCCTGTTCATTGTTGAAACATACTTCTTTTTCATTTTTAAGACTAATAATTTGAATTTTTTTCCTTTTTCTAATCAAATTACCTAAAGTTCAATACTTTTCTTATTTGTGTTTTTATTAATCTCCCCTTTTATTTTCAGAATTTCAAATTTGGCATTTATTTGAGGGTTTTTAATTTGTTCTCTTCCCAACTTTTTTAGTTGTAAGTAAATTCACTATTCACTAATTCATCTAATCATCTCTTTCTCAATTTTATGAAAATAAGCATCAACAGATATACCGTTTCCCCTAATAAGCACTTTGGTTATATTCTACAAATTTTGGTATGTTGTCGCATTATTGTTATTGTCTTGGATGAAGTTATTGACTGTGTCTATGATTTGCAAATATTGTATACATTCTATGAGCCACCAAGAAAAATGTGTATTCTTTTCTGTCTCCATTCAATTTTCTCCAAAGATCTATCATACCTAACATTTTAAACATTCTGTTTACCTCCTTAACTTCTTTCTTATGTATTTGCTGGTTCAATCTATCTAGTACTCAGAGAAGAAGGTTGAGACCCTCCAGTAATATTGTTTTCCAGTTTATTTGTTCCTGCATCTCTCAACTTCTACTCTAGGAATATGGATGCTCTATTACTTGGTGCACATATGTGTAGTATTGATATTGCTTCATTATCTATGATAACCTTTAGCAAGATATAGCTTCTTTCCTTATCTCTTTTAATTAGATCTTGATTTGAGATCACGATTGTTACCCATGCTTGTAGTATTCTGCTTTCCAGAGCCCAAAGTTGGGGTGGCAAAACATATCATTATTTTCTACAGCTCCCATTCCTGGATGATTAAAATATACCTTCCTAGTGGAGAAGAGATGAGATGGGACTCCCCATGCTATTTTTAATTTACTTGAGGCATAATAAACTCTACTCCAGTCCTTCACCTTCTCTCTTTATATATCAGTCTGCTTTGATTGTGTTTCTTATAAATACAATATATTGTAGAATTCTGACTTTTAATCCAGTCTTCTATATACTTCCCTTTTATGGGAGAGTTCATTCAATTCACATTCACAGTTAAAATAATTAAGTCTGTTTTCCTGCCATCTTATTTACCCTGTTATGTTTTTTCTCTTTCTGACGTCCCTTCAATCCTCCCCAGTATTTGGATTCTAATCACCACTTCCCTCAAACAGCCCTCCACCCTAAGAGCTCCTCCCCCATTCTTACACCTTTCCCCTACTATTTCTGTTTTCCATTTTACTAGCCTTCCCCTTTCTTTTCCCCTTTCCCTTCACACTTTCCTATAAGGTGAGACAAGTTTTTCTGTAAACTAAATATGTCTGACGTGAAAACCCAGGTAGCACACTAGATACTTTAGAATTAGCTAGAATCAGGATAAGCAAAAGTACTTGGGATTTATTCTTGGTCGAAATGAGAGAAAGGGAAACAGGAATATGCATACCTCTTTTCTTCCTCTCTCCCTAAAAGTAACTTGGGCTTGTCTTACTCCACCCTCTAATATCTCCTACAATTCTCAGTATACACCAACAGATTGAGCCAGCACAGAATAGTGGGGCTGGCCATTTTTCAAGCATATGCTAATAGACTATTGTCCAATAAGTAATTAGCCTTAAGTGCTTGGTTATCCAAGTGCATCTGCTCAGAGGTTCAGCCCTTTACATCTTCCGCTTTCTTTTGTTTTAGAACACAGGTGGTCACTTTATCCCTGAGGTGAGAACCACAAAAATGAGGTGATCACGCCCTCTCTGCCTTCTAAGGAAAAAAGGTAAAAACACTGAAAAGGAGGTGATAACACACACTCCCCCCTGATTTCTCTAGAAGGGAGGTGAAAGCATTAAAAAGGAGATTATCATGCTCTCCCCGACATCTCAGAAAGGGAGATGAAATGCACCAAAAGGAAGTGGGGATTGTTTCTGGGCTAAAAAGTCTTATTAGGAACAGGTATGCACAAACCCATCAGCAGGCTATTAGTGATGACTTTCCCCACAGCCAGTGCAGGTTCAATGTGGCATAACAAACATGAATTGTACATGCAAGTAGTGGTATAACAAACAATATAAATGAACATGGTGTTGTAAAAGATTTCCAGAAGTCCTAGGAGGAGGGTATGTAAACATCAGTCACACATATGCCTCCTTCAGTAGACAAGAGGTAGTCCAAAACTTTTCCATTGCTTCAATGTCAGGGAATCCTATGATCCCCACAAGTTTTTGAAGTCCTGCAACAGTCTTATTATTTCTCATAAAATCCAATGATTCCTGAGGGTTTTAAAGTACTTCAACAGTCTTATCATGTCTCAGAGAATCCAATGATTTTCAAGTCCAACAATTGTTGATATCCATGAGTCAAATGCCATAACTGCCAGGCTCTTTCAGTGGCAGGCATAATCAGAGATGGAACTATCTGATGTTTCTTGGGTCTTCTTCTTCATTTTAAGGGTCTGCTCTGTCTCTCTCCAATGAACAACCCAAATATGGCTCATTGGCACCCATCTGATTCCTTCTCCATCTGTAGAGATACAAGCAAACCCTCTCCCCCAAACAGTTAACCTATCTGGTCCCTTCCATTCACCACTTTCTGGGTCTCTCCACATCAGCTGGCGATTATCTAAAGGTAGTGAGCTTCTAGCACTGGACACTGCCTTTCTGGTGGGTTATAAAAAACTGTCTGCCATTGTCTGTTTTTATCGCTTATGGGACACCCATAATTGAAAATGCTTGGATAAGGAATTCACTGATCACTTGGGTTGGCTGTCTCTTTTGCTTCTGGCATTGCAAAAGTGAATACTAAAAAGGTGTCTACCACAAAATGGATAAAAGATAGATGACCAAAAGATTTATAATGGGTCACATCCATTTGCCAAATTTCATTAGGTCTCAAACCATGAGGGTTCTTCCCTAGAAGCACTGTAGAAGTGTGGAAAGGAAGGCAAGCTGGATAGGTTTTTACTATGCTTCTAGCTTCCTTTCTTGTTATTCCAAATTGTAAATGTAAAGCTCTAGCAGCCTGCTGATATTTAAAATAAGATTCTTGGGCTTCTTGAAATAAAGGAGTATTGGCCAACATAGTTAGAAGGCTATCTGCCTTTGAATTACCAACAAAAATAGGACCTGGAAGTCCACTATGATAGTGGACATGCAAGATATAAATCTTAACTGGATGCTTTCTCACTTGCTTTTGAAGTTCCTTAGAGGGTATAAATTTTATTTGGGCTGTGGCAATTCTTTGTACCATACCTACTGAATAGGATGAATCAGATATTATATTAATATCTTCTGGATAATAAATAAGAGCTAGAATGATTGATACAATTCATACTACTGAGTGGACTGAAAAGAAGTTCTGACTACTCTCTTTATAGTTAAGTCATGAGAGTATACACCACAAATATTATATTTGGATGCATCTATAAACATCTGTAAAAGTAATTGGTCTTTTAAGAAGAACTTATTTTTTTTTCCTTTTTGTTTTCTTCAAAAATCCATCACCAATTATGTAATAGTCTGGTTATCTTTAATGGAGACCCATGTGTAAAATTTGGAGCCGTAGCTAATAAAATTTACCACTCTGGGATGGTTTCACAACACACATTAACTTGTTCATTAGTATAAAAGGTGTATACCTTATCAGGTCTTATCCCAGATAATTGCACTGCTCACTTAATGGCCTTTAATAAAATTCTAACCACAAGCACTGGGTAAGGAGTAAGGCTTTGTTCTGGTTGTGCTGGGAGGTTCCCACACTTTACCACACTATCCCCTTGAGGAAGGACTGCTATGGGTACCTCTTGTGTAGCAAAACCTGATATTCCCAAGGGTTTTTGAGCGACTCTTTTAACCACATTGGATAAAGCTAGTTCAACTTCTCTCAAAGCCACTTAACCTTCTTTTGTAACCTGACAAGGTAAATTTAAAGCACTGTCTCCCCGTAAAATGTCATATAATGGTTGCAATTGATAGGTAGTCAAGCCTAACATAAGACACATCCACTGGATATCTTCTATCAATTTCTGAAAGTCATTTAAGATATATAGCTTCTCTGTTCTTAAGGAAAGTTTTTGTATTGTGAGCACCTTAGGGTATACTTCATATCCTAAATATTGAAAAGCAGCATGACTGTGAATTTTTTCTGGAGCTAAGTGCAACTTGTAGTTCCTTAGTGTTTCTATGGTCTTTTGTAGACATGCTTCTAACATTTGTTCCTATGGTGCACATCCCACTATATCATCCATGTAATATAATAACATTACTTTTAGAAATGCTTTTCTTACTGTAGTAAGAGCAGCAGCAACATACATTTGATACATACTAGGGCTGTTTTTCATTCCCTGTAGCAAAAATGTCCATTCATATATTTTATAAGGCTCAGCTAAGTTAATGCTGGGTGCTGAAAAGGCAACTATTTTCATATCTTCCTTATCTAAAGGGATAGAAACAATCCTCAATGTCTATAACCCAAAGAGATCATTCTCTAGGCAAATGAGTAGGAGATGGAAGTCCAGGATGAAGAGTTCCCATAGTTTCCATCTTTTCATTTATCTTTCTTAAATCAGTCAACAGCCTCTATTTTCCAGATTTCTTTCTTACAACAAATACTGGGGAAGTCCAAGGACTTAGAGAAGGTTGTAAGTGTCCTTGGTCCAGTTACTCCTGTATTATATCTAATAAGGCCTGAATTTGATCCCTACTTAAGGGCCACATTCTATCCACACTGGTATAGCAGTTTTCCATTGGATAGGAACAGGTGAAAGTGTTGAGAGGCCTTCAACATCAGTCATACCTAAAAAACCAAAGTACTAATCCTAATTGTTGTAAAAAATTCTCTTCCCCACAGATTGATGGGTATTTTCAACTATAAAAGAAGTAAAAACTCCTGTTTTGCCTTCAAAAGTCCATCTCAAAGGAGTAGTACTAACTACAGCTGTTATTGATCTTCCTATGACAGACATGTAGGTGTCCGCCTTAATCTTGGCCAGTGACTGGGCCAATTGGCATGTCTAATGACTGTACAATCTTCACTAGTGTCTATCCATCTAATAGTATGCCATTTATATAGATAGTGAGCATAGCTCAATCACCTGTCACAGCTGCTGTCCAGTATATCCCTGTTTTTTGTTGCTTGGCATCAGAATCTGGGCGATTATCACCAGATTGCTTATTAGGAGTCTATATCAGTAAACCTGATGGTACTAATTCTCCTGGATGTTAAGTCACAGATTGTCTACCTGTATTAGTGACTGAGATATTATCTACACATTCCCCGGTTTCTCACTTCAGTGTATGGATAGACAGTGTTTTGTTAGTATGCTCAGGAGGTGAAGTGGTCAAGTCTACTGTGCCTGGATCAAGGTATCCTTAGGCTGGAGAGGAACAGATTTTATCTCTCCAGGGGGTATCTCAGTTGTCCCAGATGCATACAACTCTATTCTCCCAATTGTAATCCCTTTCTGCCATCAGGTTGCTTCCTGGCTGATTTGATTGTGTAATCCCTTTCTCTCATCAGATGGCTTCCTGGCTGATTGGTCATAGGTGGGTAATGGACTTCTAGGCACTCTCTGGGTGTAGCATCAGCTGCCATTATGCCCCAAGTGTTTTTTGCCTTGGGTACTGGAGCTGGGCCCCTCATCCCATTACCCTGAATCAATCTAAATTCTGACGTCCAATGGAAGCCTCTGTTGCATTTTCGACATGAGGCATTGAGTCTTGTTCTCCCACCCTATTTTCTTACTCAGTCTCTCTGCCAACATTGAGCTTTCAGATGCCCTACTTTTCCACATTGAAAGCATTAATGAATCTCTCTGGAAGTCCCTTGCCAAAAGGGATCCTGTCTTGATGTGATTTAATTTCCTTCATTTTACCTTTTTCCTCTTTTTCCTGTACAATCCCCTTTCTACTTCTAGTTTCTTATTCTTATTATCATAATAAAATCAAATTAAACACACATTCTTTAAGTATAGCCATAACAGAAAGAGAGATCTCAATAGGTCTTTCCTTTTTACCATTTTATGCTTCTCTTGATTTTTGTGTTTGGACATCAAATTTTCAGTTCAGTTCTGGTCTTTTCATCAGAAATAGATGAAATTCACTTATATCTTTGAATGTCCATCTTCTTCCCTGAAAGATAATCATGATTTTAGTTAGATAGTTTATTCCTGGCTGTGATCCAAGTTCCATTGCCTTTCAGAATATCAGATTCCAGGTTTTTCAGTCCTTTAAGGTGGAAGCTACTAGGTCTTGGGTTACACTGATTGTGGCTCCTTAATTATTTAAATCCTTTCTTTCTCGATGCTTGCAATATTTTTCCCTTGGTTCAAAAGTTCTGAAATTTAGTCACGATATTCCTTGCCGTTTTCATTCTGAGGTCTTTTCAGAAGGTGATCAATGAATTCTTTCAATAGCTATTTTAGCTTCTGATTTTAGGATATCAGGGCAGTTTTCAATTATGATTTATGATACTGTAAGATAATGTCTAGGTTCTTTTCTTTCTTTCTTTCTTTTCTTTTTTTTTTTTTTTTTTTTTTTTTCTAATCATGGATTTTAGGAAGTCCAATAATCTTTAGATTCCTACATCTATTTTCCAGCTCAGTTGTTTTTCCTGGGAGAATTTCATTATTTTCTTCTATTTTTCCTTTTTCTGGGGTTTTGTTCAACAATGTCTTAGTCTGATTGAGTCATTCACTTCTATTTATTCAATTCTAATTTTAGTGCCTTATTTTGTTCAGTTACTTTTTTCACCTCTTTTTGTTTTTTGTCCAATTGAATTGTTTTATTCTTTGTATTTTTTCCATTTCACAAATTCTTTTTTTTAAAATAAATTGGTATTTTTCTTCATACTTATTTTGTATTTTTCTATTCCATCAAGTGCATTTTTAAAGAGTTTTCTTCAGATACTTTTGTTTTTTTTCCTTTTTTCATACCATCTTGCAAAGATCTCATTTCCTTTCCTCATTTTTCTTTTAACTCTTTTAAGATCTTTTTTGAAATCTTCAAAGAAAGTCTTGTGAAATGGGGAACAGCTCATATCTCTTTTGGGGACTTCATCTGGAGTTGATTAGCCTTTAGGAACCTCAGGATTTGAAATCTGTTCTCTCTCTCCCTAAAAGTTGTTTATAGTCAAAGTACTTTTTGCTTTTTTGCTCATTTTTTAGGGTTGAGATCTGCTTTTAAGGCAAAGGAAGACCAGCTGCTTTAGTTTGCCCTAGGGCTAGTGTTTCTTATTGACTTCCATTTCTGGGGTAATTGAGGCCAGGTGCCGAGTACTTCCGGGAGTCAGTTGCTTACAATTTGCCTTTTGTATTTCCTTTTTGGGGTTTTACAGCCAATATGCTAACCCACCTGCTTGCCATCAGGACAGAGCAGACTAAGAACCTCACAGAGGATTCCCTGGTGCTTGAAAGTTGAAATGCTCTGACCCCCCACACCCAGCTCCTTCTCCTTATCTTCCTGTGCTCTAGTCTGGACTCAGTAGACTGTCCCTCATGCCCTTTGAAACAGACCCCTTCTGAAGTTTTTCCAAGATATCTTCTTTTGGAAATGTTTTGTACTCCAAATATTTGTGGGTTCTTTGATTCCAAAACCATTTTAGAGGCTTAATTTGCTATTGGTTTGAGAGGTCATTTGAAGTCACAAAAAGTTGTGTCTGCTCTCAATTTTAGCTCCATCCCATATTTCTAAAATATATAGGGAATTGACACAAAAATCAGTATAATATTAAACAATCATTCCTTTCCTCAATTCTAAAGCTCTGATGAGGGCAAAAATGTTCCAAACCTGCTGAGGAGTTAAAACTTCCAATGATTAGACCTTAGGAGCTTCCTCAGAAAGACTATGGCAGCCATTGCTCTAAGTGGGAGGGTCACCCCAAAGACATCAAGTTGTTTTGAGAAGTAAGCAAGGAGTCTGGGACTAGCTCCCAGAGACTGAGTCAAGATCCCTAAAATCTGGCCCTGCCTTTCATCAATATACAGAGTAAAAGTCTTTAAGTAGGACTAAGGTGGGGAAGATGTCACTTTAGCTTTCAAGGCTTTTAGCTTTTCAAGCCTAGCGTTCATCAGGGCATGACAAGATTATCTGCTTCCTCTTTGTTGTGAGCAAAAGGGAGGTGGGATGTGACCCAAATACTTAAGAGAAAAATAGGCAAAGGGGATGTTGGTTTTTCATGGCAGCTGCCAGAGCACCCTCCAGGATTGGGCAGCATATCAAGATATCATCTACATACTTATAATGTGCCTCATGACTTCTACTGATCATGTGCTCTGATTGAAGAACTTTGTTATAAGAAGAAAAGGCAGAGATTTGATGATAATATAGCATAGTCGGTCAAAACCAATACTTCAAGGCCTTAGCCTAAGATCTCATACATGAAAAAATAAAGCATGCTTTGCTCTGACAACCTCATAGCCAGACTCAGTAATCATCAAACAAAGATACCAAGCTGGGAAACTGAAGCAGCTCATGCTCAGATAAGACATCAATCTGTAGCAACCCAGGAAGGCATCCTTCTGAGTAACTTAGAGCATTCCTCCCAAATGGTAGGTTGTTGACTATCCAAATTTGACATTCATAACAATGTTAATTACAGTACCAAGAGATTTCATCTCCTTAGCAAGGCTCACTGATTAGCTTTTATATTGGAAACTATCTATCCCATGTACCTGCAAAGCACAGCCCAGACTAGATGCAGGACTTTCAGGTTAAAATCCTCCTCTGGATACTTCAAGAAAGCAACAGACAATATTTCTTATCACATTCATTAAATGAGACCATTATGTACTTAAATAATGAAATAATTTGCTGAAGACAGAGTTGGTAGAAATAGTTATTTTTAGGGAACTTTCAATTGTAACAAACCTCTGAAAAGTTTCTTGAATTGCTGAACAGTATAATCTTTGATACATCAAAAATTACCTTGCCTTCATGCAAATAACAAATATGCAGTTTACAATCCTAAATTTTCAATTAACTATCAAATATCCCAAACAAAAATATCCAAAAAGCTAAAGCTAAAGAGATTGGAACTCTGCACCCAGAACCAAGTTTTTTTCTAAACCTGACAAATTCACAGAACTGAGGCCAAATTCTACTCCCCAGGTCTGTCCAGCTAGAAAGCCCAGTCATGTCTCTGGGGCGAAATTTACCTCCCTCCCCACAAAATCTACTTATGGGCTACCCCATGGCTGCTAGCCTTCCCTGGGTCAGCCCACCAAGACACTCCACTTCATGGCATCCTTCCCCTTCTCCTATGCCATATGATATCTCTCCCAACTACTAAGATTTCTAATCCCTCTTTTCCTCCTCAGAACTAACTCTTTAAGGAAGTTAACTCCTTTTTAGGATTTAATCTGGTAGTTATAGAAATGCCCCAGCCTCATTGGATGTTTCCTTTTTCCTGGCAAATGGCAAGATTCATTAAAGAACTTGCCCTTTCTTTCAATCATTAATTATTAAAACTCCTTTTTATGTTATTTCACTCTACCTCATATCTACACTTCTGGTACTCATACTATCCCTCCATTTTTGGGAATTGGAATCAACTTTTGATACCAGCCAAAACATCCTGCCCTTGTCTGTTACCTCACATCTTCTCTCTCTCTCTCTCTCTCTCCTCTCTCTCTCTCTCTCTCTCTCTCTCTCTCTCTCTCTCTCTCTCTCTCTCTCTCTCTCTCTCTCTCTCTCTCTCTCTCTGTTTTTCTTTCTCTCTCTTTCTTTCTAACATGCTGCCTCTTTTTTTCCTAATAGCCTGTTACATCAATAATCCTTAACATTAGGTTTTGATATTATGACAACAATGGCTACTTAATGAGCAATTTTATAATTTTCATGTTATAACCAGATAAATATAACAGCCTATCACAAAAATGGATAGGAATATCATATGATTTATAGTAATATACAATTTCAAAATACACTCCAATTAAGAAAAGTTTTTTTTTTAAATCAATATTTTATCTTATAATATTCTAACTAGATGTTCTATTCAAACTATCAATAATTCCTTTTCCAAATTAATCTTTCTTATCCCTTGTAAGAATATAGCTAATATCTAAATAACTTTGGACAAAATTTCATAAAGTTTATACAAATGTCCAACCAAGCTGATAAAAATTTTAAGACATAGTTCATAGATTTTTTTTTGTGTTTTTTTTGGTTGTTTTTTTTTTTTTTTTTTTTTACCTAATAAACATTTTAGAACAACATAATTCATCTAATTAGAGCATATAAAGATATGAACTCTTAAGGTAAGTTAATAGAACTTTGTTATAATCACCTATTTTTTCTTTATTATAACTTTTTATTGACAGAACATATGCCTGCATAAGTTTTTACAACATTATTGCTTGCACTCACTTCTGTTCCGACTTTACCGCTTCCTCCCTTTACCTCCTCCCCTAGATGGCAAGCAGTCTTATACTTGTTAATTATGTTATAGTATATCCTAGATACAATCTATGTGAGCAGAACTGAACAGTCCTCTTGTTGCACAGGGAGAATTGGATTTAGAAAAGTAAAAATAACCTGGGAAGAAAAGAAAAAGTACAAACAGTTTATACTCATTTCTTAGTGTTCCTTTTCTGGATGTGGCTGACTCTGTTCATCATTGATCATTTGGAACTGAATTAGAGCTTCTCTTTGTCGAAGATATCCACTTCTATCAGAATACATCTCCATACAGTATTGTTTTTGAAGTGTATAATGATCTCCTGGTTCCACTCATTTTACTCAGTATCAGTTGATGTAAGTCTCTCCAAACTTCTCTGTATTTAACCTGCTGATCATTTCTTACAGAACAATAATATTCCATAACATTCATATACCATAGTTTACCCAACCATTCTCCAATTGATGGACATCCATTCATTTTCCACTTTCTAGCCACTACAAAAAGAGCTGCCACAAACATTTTGGCACATACAGGTCCCTTTCCCTTCTTTAGTATTGCTCTGGGATATAAGCCCAGTAGTAGCACTGCTGGATCAAAGGGTATACATAGTTTGATAACTTTTGGGGCCGAATTCCAGATTGCTCTCCAGAATGGTTGGATTCATTTACAACTCCACCAACAATGCATCAATGTCCCAGTTTTCACACATCCCCTCAAACATTCATCATTATTTTTTCCTGTCATCTTAGCCAATATGACAGATGTGTAGTGGTATCTCAATGTTGTCTTAATTTGCATTTCTCTGAACAATAGTGATTTGGAACACTCTTTCAAAGGAGTGGAAATAGTTTCAATTTCATCATCTGAAAATTGTCTGTTCAAATCCTTTGACCATTTATTTATCAATTGTAGATTGCCAATTGATAATTTCTTGATTTCTTAAAAATTAGAGTCAATTCTCTAAATATTTTGGAAATGAGGCCTTTTCCAGAACTTTTAAGTGTAAAAATGTTTTCCCAATTTGTTGCTTCCCTTCTAATTTTGTTTGTATTAGTTTTGTTTGTACAAAGGCTTTTTAATTTGATGTAATCAAAATTTTCGGTTTTGTGATCAATAATGATCTCTATTTCTTCTTTGTTCAAAATAACCTATTTTTAAACTTAAATCATATCAAATACAAATTTAAATTTATACTAGTAATTTTTCATTATCTGCACACACATTAGTGTAAAGTAAACAAATTCACAATTCTGACAATACAACTAAATAGTGTTTGCCTCATGCAATTGTAATATGTTTTAGTGAAAGAAATTTCCATATAGGATGATAGCTACAAGGTTAAAGTCATAGAGATACATGGAAAAAAATAAGGCTATAAAGGAAGTTTTCACATTTTCTCACTTTTTATCTCACTTCTAAATTCCCAAAAAAGGAAAACAAAAACCTGCGTGAAAAATACTAATTGGTATTGATAAAATTCATAGTATCTCATTGGTACGAGGTACCCTGGGATCTTTTACTTTATTGGTAGCATATTAAGTCATAATACATTAATTGAAATTTTATGATTTTATCTTCTTTCTTTTTAAGCTTTATGAGCAGTGTATGAGAATTTAAGTTGAAAAATGAAGCATATGAGCAGTATATCATCAGTATAACTTTTATAGAAAAAACTTGTGCAAGATACTTTTTAAAATACAAATATCTGTTTCAAGGAAAAGAACATGAAACAAAAAAATGAAATATTTGAAAAGCTGACTGCAATCATTTTTGTTTTTTTCTTTTTTTCTCCATCAAGAAAATGGAATCATCGGGGGCGGAGCAAAGATGGCGGAGAAGATACACACAACTCTGTGAAGGTCCTTACTCCCTCACAACCAATCAGATAAATCATCCTCAAAAATAACGCTGGACTGATAGATACCATAAGGACTGGAAGCACGACTTACCAGCTGAAGAGAATTTGGAGTTTCAACAGAAAAGGTCAGTCCCCAGGGGAGGAAGAAGAGAGGCCAGCACAGACGGCTGGGTGCTAGCATACTGCGCTGATTGTGCTGGGAAGGGCTCTGGGATCAGAGAAGTCACTGAGATAAAGAAATCTGACACAGGCTGTTAGCTCTTCTCTGCTCATAATACAGCAGTTCAGAAGAGAAATCTAAACTACTTTAAAAATTCAAAGATAGATTAGATTTTCCTGGATCCTGGGGGTGACTCAGCAGATCTCTGCGCGGTGGGTGTGGCCCCTAGCTCCCACCTGAGACTAGTTAAGAGATTGAGAAGTGGGCGGATACGGCCCAAGGCAACACACACTGCCTGGCTCAGCTGAAGGTTGTGGAAATCAGCTCTGGAAGTCCCAAAGAAGCAGAACCTTTGAACTAGGGGCCACAGTTTCTGGCAGACACTTCCAGTTTGAGTGCAGGGGCTTTTCATGTCACCTGCTGCAGACATCCACGCCCCACCGGGACACATAGGCTGGGCTTTGTGTCGCCTTTACTGTTCAGTCTCAAACCTCAGGGAAGCCGCTAGAACACAGCGCCCTCAAAGCACAGCAGTGCTGATCACCTTTGAGGCACTTCCAGAAAGGGGGTGGGGAACTCTCTCCCATAGCTCTCTCTTAGCTCAGGCACAGGAGCCGCTGCATCCATCCGGTCTGGGAGGAAGCTGATAAAGAAATAAATAAATAACTTCCTTCCCCAGGACAGACCCCAAAAGATTTTTTAAGAATGAGCAAAAAGACGAAAAAACCTATAGATTTCTTCTACACAGAGAAAGAGCCGGTATCCAACCCCAAGGAAGTTAACAGCAGAGAGTCAGCAGATAACAAGGGGGAACAATTCCTGCCCCCCATCACATAACTCTCTCCTCAAAGAGACTATTAAAAAGCTAAGAGAGTTTGAAGAAAAATGGGGAAAGGAAAGGGAAGCTATGATAGAGAATAACAACGTCCTGAAATTGGAGTTGGAAAAAATAAAGAATTCACAGGAGATGCAGGGAAACAAAATTTGTGAATTAGAAAAGGTTAAAAAATCACAGGAAAGTAGGATTTCTGAATTGGAAAAGATAAAAAAGTCTCAAGAAAATGGAATATCTGAATTGGAAAAAGAAAATAATTCTCAAAAAAAATTAGGGAAATGGAAAAAAAATTAATAGAGCAAAATAATTTAAAAGCAAAATTGGGCATTTACAAAAAGAACTAAAAACTGTGAAAGAAGAAAATAACTCCTTAAAAGTCAGGATGGAACAAATAGAAATGAATGATTCACAGAGAACCCACGAATCAGTCAAACAAAACAAAACAAAAAAAAAAAAAAATGAGAAGCTAGAGAACAAAGTCAAATATTTACTGGGAAAATCTATAGACCTGGAAAATAGATCTAGGAGAGATAATCTGCGGATCATTGGACTTCCCGAAAACTATGACCAAAAAAAGAGCCTAGATTCTATTTTACAGGAAATTATCAAAGAGAACTGTCCAGAGATAATAGAAACGGAAGGGAAAGTAGATGTCGAAAGAATTCATCTAACTCTTTCTGAAATAGACCCTAAAAAAAGAACACCACGCAATATTGTGGCTAAGCTGCAGAATTACCACACAAAGGAGAAAATCCTGCAAGCAACTAGAAAAAAACAATTTAAATACCAAGGTGCCACAATAAGGGTCACCCAAGATCTGGCTGCCTCCACATTAAAAGATAGAAGGGCCTGGAACCTGATATTCCGTAAGGCAAAAGATCAAGGACTGCAACCAAGAATGAACTACCCAGCTAAGTTTAGCATCTTTTTCCACGGAAGAAGATGGTCATTCAATGAAACAGAGGAATTCTATATGTTTCTAAGAAAAAAAACAGAATTAAACAAAAAAATTTGATCTACATCCACAAGACTGAAGAGAAACTGAAAAAGGTACACAGAACCCTTGAGAAATGTAACTCTGTTGTGGGTATATAAAAAGTACTCATGGATAATCTGATTTTACTGATATAAAAGAAAAAAAAGGGGGTGTAGTAAAGGGAAGGTGGTCGTTTCAGAAAAAGGGGAAGGAATGATAAAAAGAGGGAAACTACATCCCAGGAAGAGGCATAGAAAATACACCATATCTGAGGGAATTTAGTGAGGGGGAGAATCATTGTGTGAATCTTACTCTCATCAGAAGAGGCTCAAAGAGTAAATAATTGACATATTTATTTTTCAGAGAATTTTCTCTCACCTCATTAAAAGGGGGGAGAGGAAAAGGGAAAAGGAAAAGGAGAATAAGTGAAGGGACTTGGAGGGAGGGGGAGGGGTACTAAAAAAGGGAGGGCTGTGCGTTACAAGGGGGGTCTGTAAATTAAATATCGGGGAGGGGGATCAGGGGGGTCAAGGGAAAAAGCATAATCTGGGGATAATATGATGGCAGGAAATACAGAATTAGTAATTTTAACTGTAAATGTGAATGGGATGAACGCTCCCATCAAACGGAGAGGATAGCAGATTGGATCAAAAATCAGAACCCTACAATATGTTGTCTGCAGGAAACACACTTAAAGCAGGGAGATACATACAGAGTAAAGGTAAAAGGTTGGAACAGAGCCTATTATGCTTCAGGTAAAGCCAAAAAAGCAGGGGTAGTTATCCATATCTCAGATCAAGCAAAAGCAGAAGTTGATCTAGTTAAATAAGGTAAGGAAGGAAACTATATCCTGCTGAAAGGTAGCATAAATAATGAAGCCATATGGATACTAAACATATATGCACCAAGTGGTATAGCATCTAACTTTCTAAAGGAAAAGTTAAGAGAATTGCAAGAAGAAATAGACAGTAAAACTATAATAGTGGGAGATCTCAACCTTGCACTCTCAGATTTAGACAAATAAACCACAAAACAAATAAGAAAGAAATTTAAAAAGTAAATAGAACATTAGATAAACTAGGTATGATAGAACTTTGGAGAAAACTGAATGGCAATAGAAAGGAATATACTTTCTTCTCAGCAGTTCATAGATCCTATACAAAAATAGACCATATTTAGGACATAAAGATCTCAAAATTAAATGTAGGAAGGCAGAAATAATAAATGCCTCCTTCTCAGATCACAATGCAATAGAAGCTACATTCAGTAAAAAGTTAGGGGTAAATAGACCAAAAAGTAATTTGAAAATGAACAATCTCATCTTAAAGAATGACTGGGTGAAACAGCAAATTATAGAAACAATTAATAATTTCACCCAAGATAATGATAATGATGAGACATCATACCAAAATCTGTGGGATGCAGCTAAAGCTAAGGGGAAATTTTATATCTTTAGAGGCTTATTTGAAGAAAATAGAGAAAGAAAAAATTAACGAATTGGGCCTGCAACTTAAAAAGCTAGAAAAATACCAAATTAAAAACCTCCAACCAAAAATTAAAATTGAAATACAAAAATTAAAAGGAGAAATCAATAATATTGAAAGTAAAAAAAACGTTTTGAATTAATAAATAAAACCAAGAGTTGGTTTTATGACAAAGCCAATAAAATAGATAAACCTTTGTTAAATTTTATCAGAAAAAAGAAAGAGGAAAATTAAATTGTTAGTCTTACAAATGAAAAGGGGGATCTTTCCACCAATGAAGAGGAAATTAGAGAAATAATAAGGAGTTACTTTGCCCAACTTTATGTCAATAAATTTGATAACTTAAGTGAAATGGATGACTTCCTCCAAAAATATAGGCTCCCTAGATTAACAGAGGAGGAGATAAATTGCTTAAATAGTCCCATTTCAGAAAAAGAAGTAGAACAAGCTATTAATCAACTCCCCAGGAAAAAATCCCCAGGACCAGATGGATTTACATGTGAATTCTACCAAACATTTAAAGAACAATTAGCCCCAATGTTATATAAATTATTTGAAAAAATAGGGCATGAAGAAGTCCTACCAAACTCCTTTTATGACACAGACATGGTACTGATACCTAAACCAGGTCGATCGAAAACTGAGAAAGAAAATTATAGACCAATTTCCTTAATGAATATTGATGCTAAAATCTTATATAAGATATTAGCAAAAAGACTTCAGAAAATCATCTCCAAGATAATACACTATGATCAAGTAGGATTTATTCCAGGAATGCAGGGCTGGTTTAATATTAGGAAAACTATTAGTATAATTGACCATATTAATAATCAAATTAATAAAAATCATATGATCATCTCAACAGATGCAGAAAAAGCATTTGACAAAATCCAACATCCATTCCTACTAAAAACTCTTGAGAGTATAAGAATAAATGGATTATTCCTTAGAATAATCAGGAGCATATATTTAAGACCGTCAGTAAGCATAATATGCAATAGAAATAAACTGGAACCTTTCCCAGTAAGATCAGGAGTGAAATAAGGTTGCCCACTATCAACATTACTATTCAATATAGTACTAGAAATGCTAGCCTTGGCAATAAGAGCAGAGAAAGAGATTAAAGGAATTAGAGTAGGAAATGAAGAAATCAAACTATCACTCTTTGCAGATGACATGATGCTATACTTAGAGAACCCCAAAGACTCTGCTAAAAAGCTATTAGAAACAATTCAGAATTTTAGCAAAGTGGCAGGATACAAAATAAATCCACATAAATCCTCAGCATTCTTATATATCACCAACAAAATGCAACAGCAAGAGATACAAAGAGAAATTCCATTCCAAACAAATGTTGAGAGTATAAAGTATTTGGGAATCCATCTACCAAAGAAAAGTCAGGAACTATATGAGAAAAATTACAAAACACTTGCCACAAAAATAAAGTCAGATTTAAATAATTGGAAAGACATTCAGTGCTCTTGGATAGGGCCGAGAGAATATAATAAAGATGACAATACTCCCCAAACTAATCTATTTATTTAGTGCTATACCAATCAGACTCCCAAGAAACTGTTTCAATGACCTAGAAAAAATAACAACAAAATTTATATGGAAGAATAAAAGGTCGAGAATTGCAAGGGAATTAATGAAAAAAAAAAAAAAAAACTCACAGGAAGGTGGTCTAAGTGTACCTGATCTTAAGCTATATTATATGGCAGCAGTCACCAAAACCATTTGGTATTGGCTAAGAAATTGACCGGTAGATCAGTGGAACAGATTAGATACAAAGGACAAAAAAGGGTACATCTATAGCAATCTAATCTTTGACAAACCCAAAGATACCAACATTAGGGATAAAAATTCATTATTTGGAAAAAAACTGTTGGGAAAACTGGAAATTAATATGGCAGAAATTAGATATGGATCCACACTTAACACCATATACCAAGATAAGATCAAAATGGGTCCATGATTTAGGCATAAAGAGTGAGATAATAAATAGATTAGAGGAACAGAGGATAGTCTACCTCTCAGACTTGTGGAGGAGGAAGGAATTTATGACCAGAGGAGAACTAGAGATCATTTTTGATCACAAAATAGAAGATTTTGATTACATCAAACTAAAAAGTTTCTGTACAAACAATACTAATGCAAACAAGATTAGAAGGGAAGTAACAAATTGGGAAATATTTTTAAAAGCAAAGGTTCTGACAAAAGTGTCATTTCCAAAATATATAGAGAACTGACCCTAATTTATAAGAAACAGAACCATTCTCCAATTGATAAATGGTCAAATGATATGAACAGACAATTCTCAGATGAAGAAATTGAAACTATATCCACTCATATGAAAGAGTGTTCCAAATCACTACTGATCAGAGAAATGCAAATTAAGACAACTCTGAGATACCACTACATACCTGTCAGATTGGCTAAGATGACAGGAACAAATAATGATGAATGTTGGAGGGGATGTGGGAAAACTGGGACACTAATACATTGCTGGTGGAGTTGTGAAAGAATCCAGCCATTCTGGAGAGCAATTTGGAACTATGCCCCAAAAGTTATCAAACTGTGCATACCCTTTCATCCAGCATTGCTGCTATTGGGCTTATTTCCCAAAGAAATACTGAGAAGGGGAAAGGGACCTACCTGTATATGCCAAAATGTTTGTGGCAGCTCTCTTTGTTGTAGCTAGAAACTGGAAGATGAATGGATGTCCACCAGTTGGAGAATGGTTGGGTAAATTATGGTATATGAAGGTTATGTAATATTATTGCTCTGTAAGAAATGACCAGCAGGAGGAATACAGAGAGGCTTGGAGAGACTTACATCAACTGATGCTGAGTGAAATAAGCAGAACCAGAAGATCGCTGTACACTTCAACAACAATACTGTATGAGGATGTATTCTGATATAAGTGGAAATCTTCAACATAAAGAAGAGCCAACTCACTTCCAGTTCATCAATGATGGACAGAGGTAGCTACACCCAGAGAAGAAACACTGGGAAGTGAATGTAAATTGTTAGCACTAATATCTGTCTGCCCAAGTTACATGTACCTTTGGAATCTAATGCTTATTGTGCAACAGGAAAATGGTATTTACACACATGTATTGTATCTAGGTTATATTATAACACATGTAAAATTTATGCGATTACCTGTCATCAGGGGGAGGGAGTAGAGGGAAGGGGGGACAATTTGGAAAAATGAATACAATGCATAATATTATAAAAATATATAATAATAATAAAAAAAGAATAACAAATGATACAAAAAAAAAAGAAAGAAAATGGAATCATCAAATGGGATGATTTGCTTTTAGTAATAATCATCAGTAAAGAACCAGAAAGGGGCAATGTTTATTTCTGAAAAAAAAAAAAAAATGTCTGTCAGGGAGGAGATACCGCAGGTCAAGATGGAGAGATTGACAGATTAATTATAGATAGTGAAATCCTTCAGAAAATTTTTGTGTAGGATATTATATTGACTGTATCAATAGCTACTAATCTTACTCAATTTTCAGTGATCAAATATATTTGGTTAATCTATCCTTATACACACATATACACACAGACACACAGACACACAAGATGAATTGGTAAAGATTATATGTTTGCCATATATTCAAATAAATCTAAATGAACTAGAACCAGAATTAAAAAAAAAATAAGTGAGTAGGATGGAGTATTTTCAGGACATTACAAAGCACTTTGGCTGACTCCAAGCTTAAAATAACAGAAAAATCTATCTTTTCAATACATATATTTTATAACTTCTATTAAGAACAAGGAAATTAATTCACAGGGAAATTAATGATAAGATGTATGGTGTGTGTTAGAGCAGAAAATAACATATAACATAATAAGGAACCCTAAAAAAAGAATAAATAATGTCATCAAATGATTGTCTGACAGAAAGGAAAAATGGGCTGAACATGTGAAGAGTGTTAAGAATGACTGAAGGACTGTGAAAACTCTCTATTTGTATCTTTCTGAGATCAGAAGAACATTAAAGAAAGCTTCCAGCAGTTTAAGTGGACCTCCTATGTGGTTCTTTTGAGAAAAAATGGATGACAATAGCATAAATTGGGTAGTTACGGATAAGTATCAATGAGCATCATTAAAAGAAACTCCTGAAACAGTGAAATATCAGATCCATTTTGGTATTTGAATATAGCAAAGAAATGTTAACCCTATGACAACTTAAGCACTATTGAGTAATTTAATATATAATTGCTAAGCAAATCTCTGAGAAGCCTGATACTTAATTTACATCACTATATGAAGCAATTTGTAGGAACATAAAATTGACACAGCCTATTTCAGTTTAATTCTGCTTTGTCCAAGGAACCATCCTTTTTCTAGTATCCATGTACCCATAATAAAAAACAAACAAACATACAAAAAAAAACCTTTCTTAGTGGTTTGTCAACTCCATTCATGATACCTAGAACTTGCAGTCCTTCTCAACTTCACAAATTCTCATGTATAAATATGCCTGGCTTGAGAACAAAATGAAACAAACAAACAAAATAAAAAACACAAAATGGAAAAGTAGCTAAAACATCAAAAATGCTTATTTGAATCCTCTTCTCTAGATGCTATGTTTTCAAAGTGTGTAATGCCCTCTTCATTCCATGCCATTGCAGTCATCTTGATGGTCAGTCTTGACAGTGGACTTAGAGTTCTTCTTTCCTTTTCAATGGGTGTCTTGTTGTTCCATGCTATTACCTGGAAGGATAAAATACTGAAATAGATGTAATATTTCCTTTTTTAAAAGTCCAGCAAGTTATTTCAAAAACTAATTAAAAAAAAAAAAAAAAGCAAGGGAGGAATGAAGGAAAGAAGGAAAGATGTAATGGATAAAGAGGCATAAGCAAATGAAGCTTAAATGACTTGCCCCAGTTCATACAACTAATAAATATGTGAATCTGCATTTGAACTTATCTTCTTGACAACAGGCCCAGCATTTTCCCCACTTTGTTATTTAGATACTTCAGTGAGGATCTTTTCAAAGGGCCCATCTTCTTCAAAACTGAGTCATCACGTGATTGGAAGCAGTTAAAAAGTTCACCATCCCCAATATTTCTAGGCACTGTTTTATCATGTGTCTGAAATCCTCAGAAATTTCCAGAGGAACTCTGAGACCGAAGGTCTTAGGAATTTTTCCTCTAGAACACTTTGATCTCTGACCAATCTAATTAATTTTTATCAAAAGAGTTGGAGTCATTTTTTTATGTTACAATAAACATTGTCTCTGGATTATCAATGCTAAATCTGCTATTTACTATCTGACTTTATTTTTTTAATAAAGAGGAAGTTTGACAAAAATGACTAAGAGATTTCAGCTTTCAGTTTTTAAGGGTATCAGTTCTTTCCCTAGCCTTAGAGTTCTAATGAGTGAAACTTTCCTGCTGATATAAAATTAGGAAGAATCAGGTTCAATATTTCCTATTTCTACCTGCAAACATTCATATGCCTGCCCTGCAAAAGTTGCAATGGAAGCAGTTTTTCAAAGATTCACTTTCTTTTTTCTTTTATAATGATCCTTTTCCTTTTAGTTCACTTCTCACTATCTGTTCTTCCAAGATTAAAACCATTTGTCTGAACCATTCCTCCTATCCAATCAGTGAGATTATTTGTCAAGATTCAACATTAGCTTCTTGGAGAAAAATGTACAGGAACATATACAGTGTAATATAATAATGTGAGTTTTCCAAATTCTCATCATACCGTGGCAGGACTCTATCTAAAATGGCTGGATCTCTACAGGGGATGTTGAACAAGATGAGAATGTTGCTAGCAAAGAATGATAACATCTGATACCACTAAGGTAATGTGAAAGAAGATTAAATTTATGAACTCAAAACTACCACCAACAGCTGAAATGTCTACAAAATAAAATGCCCTAACAAAATAGGATTAAGGGTAATGTAATCTGAACAGGTCAAGAGCATCTGATAGTGTATCCCCTATGAGTAAATAAATCGCTTGCTGAATTACTAACTATAAACTCATGGAAGAAATAAAAAGGAGCTTAAGTTCTGCAAAAACTACAAGAACAACAACCACAACAAAAGAGCCAAAAAATAGGAGATTTTTATGAACTTTAATTCTAGAGGATGAGGATGAAAAATCAGGGAAGGGCTTTTAGAATGAAAGGCTAGAAGGAAATAATGAATGATTTCATGTTCATGCCATAAAAAAGATTGGTAAAAAGAATTGGGATTATTTATCTCTGGGAAAAGAGTACAGCCAGAGTTAAAAGTAAGCATTTAACAACTACTTATAGATTGATTGACTTAGGAGGATAAACAATTGTCAGTAGAGACACTGTAAGACAGAGCCAGATAAGTGTCTTTAGTTACACTGAGGATCATGGAAGAAGGATTATATTTGATGTCCAATTAAGTACTAAGTGCTCTACAGCACCTGTTTTGACTGCCTTTATGGGCATTGAAATAAATTGTTCTCATATACCCAATCTAGTCTTCCCATGCTTGGAATAAATACCCACCAACCCACCAATGGGTTTGAGGCTACTTGATTAGCTCAAACTGCTTTAGGCTGTTTTCCAAAATGTTTTATCAGTGTTTGGCCACATAAGTGATAAAAAACTTGGTCTTGGAGAGAGGTAAGCCAGTTTTCTTCCACAAAAAGAAAAAAAAAAAATCACTAAAGACTACCGTCAATAGGAACACAGAAGAATTATACATATTCACCCACAGAATCTGAGCAAAAGTCAGAGACTAGAGTTTCTGAAGTTGAACTCTCCCAGTTCAACAAATGACAGAAACTGGAACACTGAAAAGATTCTTTGCAGGAAGCACAAAAGAGGCAGACTTCTTTATACACACTGTGTCTGACAGCAGTTAAAGGACAAAGTCTGTGAACCTCAAATTCCTCTAGGTCCTGTGATTTCAGATTTCAGATTTCTAAACTTAGAAACAAGCAGCCTTGAAATACGGCTTTATTGTAACCCTTGGAGCCAGACACATAAATTGGAAAGTTCCCAAATTCAAGATTTTCTAAATTCAAGTTTGGGTAATTAAGTTTTTAGAGAAAGATTTTCTTAGCAGCAAATTTTTTAAAAAAGAATATACATATATATATGTATATATATATATATATTTTTTTTTTTTTTTTAAATCACTACTTTATATGAATTCAAGATGCTCTGAATAAACTGGGTGTCTGCGGGGGGTGAGGTGGAGATGTGATTCCCAGGACAGTAAGCTGACCATGACCACTCTTTGCTTGTATGTATCTATATGAATTATATAATAACAAATATATAATATATGATTATGCCATTTTCTGATCAACTAGCTAAAGCTGTAACCCATCCATTTTCTACTTTTTTTTTTTTTATTTTTAGGTTATTTCAGTATTTCAAAAGATCCAAACACTCATTAATGTGGGTGTGCTCTGCAACAGTGCAATCTACTAGTCAGTGATATCAGTGTAGCTTGTATGATTTTATTCATGCCATTCAATAAATTTACCACAAAAATTAAACAAACATGAAAGAGGCCTCATCAGTTTTTCTTATTATTGTGTAGAAACCCAATGGAGCATAGAGCTGCTCTTGGGCTATCTCTTACTTTATATGACCAACTTATCTTTGGTATTTTTTCCTCTTGTCCTTGAGCCTACCTTTTGTGATGTCATCTTATGCATATGTTTTTCTTCTACAAATTCTCATTTGCAAATATATTATCCTTTAGGCAAACCCCTACTTCAATTTTACACAAAATAGTGACCTCTGACTTTACATATATTGCCAGAAGAGTATTGATATTATAAATAAAGACTTTTTTTTTTTTTGTAAGAAGCATGGAGCAATGAAAATAATTGCATGGTTCCCAATAGGTTATCCAGTTCACATTCTTTTTATTCAATTCTGCATGGAGTTTATTATCCTTTTATCACTGCATACCTCAAATATATGTACACCAAGAAAGAGCTCAATCAGTTGGTCATCAACCTCTTACATCACAGCCAAGATGATAGATACTTTTCATGCATTTCATTGCTTTCTTTATTTTTCCTCTATGAATATGTAATCCAGATTCTTTTTAACTATTATAGATCTAATTTACAATATCCTCTACTATTACAGGGGCCTTGAACTAGATGTCTTCCTTAGTAGGGATAAACATATTAGTGATTTACCTTTTTATTTTTTCCTTGATATTTACAATACAAGGGAGTTCAACAAAATTAGTACTTTTTTATTTTAGATAATGTTTTAATTACATGAATTTGAGATAATGGGAGCAAAATTGTGGGGGGTTACATTTAGATCGATTAATTACTACATCTTGGCTGACCAGCCACTTTCCTTCAATACTCTGCCCCAAATATATATATATATTTTTTAAAGTGCCTTCAAAGTGAATCTGTGTCTAATGTAGATTAATTATGTGGGGTCAAAAGGTTGCTTTCACATTTAAATTAAGTAGAGTTTTAATAAACTCTCTAAATGCTTTAGCAAAGATTCTTGATTTTACATTAAAATTCAAATTGACTATCATACTGAAGAAAGAAAACTTACTACTTCTGAAGATGAGGTCAAGCAGTTTGCGGTGTGACATTGTCAAAATACTTAAACAAATGTGTGATAACAGTATCTCATGTAAAACTTTGCATTAACTTGACATGTCATAGAAAAACTTGGAGACTTGAGATTTCTGGTGTACTGAAAGACAAAAGCAACTTTAAGTAATTTTGAAAATAAAAATGATCTTTAAGCAATCAGCTAAGATACATTCAGATTTGAGATCTAAAATTTTGTTTTATTAATAGATGAGGGCCTATTTTATTGTGTGGGTATATATATATATTAGTGGGTTGTATAATGCTCATGCTCCTATGTGAATATATGGATATTTGTGCACACAGTATATGTGCGTGTCTGTAAATAGACATATGTATGTATACACATATGTTTATACACACAAATATACACATTCATATGTTGAAATAGGTCTTCAACCATTAATAATTTAAAGTATTTTCAGCCAGAGACTTTAATTATCCCATTTTGTTTTAGAGATCATACTTTTTCCAAACAAAGATATACACTATTAATAAAGTTGAAACTAACAATTTTTGCACTGAATTGCATGTGGTACATAGTATCAGAGAATAAAATGATATGGGTTAGGGATGCTCTAAGAAAAGAGTACGCTTCTGTATATCACAAAATTTAGTTTCTGGATAATAGAAAGCATGCCCAAGGACAAAAATATCTATACCATAGGCATGAGGAAGAAATCAACAAGTGAATGGACTGAGGTGGTGCTATTGGTTTCCTTTAAATTTCTCACAGTAAGGAAAAATTCTAATATGTCATTACTAGCTATTTTTTGCCATATTAACTTCTAGTAGAGTATGTCTGAATGACTGATTCATTCAAAATAAATTAGATTTATGAGCTTGACTTAATGTGATCATTTTAGAAACATGAAACATTACAATTAGTTTCCCAGTTTATTTTAAGTATACAATTATCTATCTATCTATCTATCTATCTATCTATCTATCTATCTATCTATCTTTCTATCTATCTATATAAAACTTAAGTCAAGACATAGAAGGAAGGTAAAATAAAAGAGTGTACATTTTGCCCTATTGGAAAAGGAAGCTATTTGACATGATTGCTTTGGAATGGAACCTGATCAATTCTATCCTTAAATTAAACTACTTCATAGTAATGTCTGCATCAAGGCTTCTTAAAACATTTTTCCACTTAAAACTCATTTTCATACAATAAATTTTTATGCAACTCATCTGAAATCTGAACGAAGGTTTTTCTAGCAGCATTCATGCATGCACAGCAAAGTGCATATTCTATCCAGTTCAGGACCTAGACTGCAGTGAAGTCACATTACATAACATGTGCATACAAGAAACACCTTTAATTCTTTATTGATTTAATTTTTGATTATTGTGTTCAGAAATATTTTACTGTTGCCATATTTTTGAGACACCCCCTTTCATTTATATGGTGTCACAATTCACAGTTTAAGAAGCTTTGGTCTAGATTATCATGTGTAAAATGATGAGAAATTAAAGGCAGGGAGACCAATTAGGTATCAAAATAATCTAGTCAAAAGGTGAACAGAAAAGGTGCAACACTTTTACCAGGGAGGCACTGTGAAATTTTAAAATGACACAAAACTGTTAGGAATAACTAATACTTTGAATGTCAGAATGAGAATTCAAAATGAACTTGACAGGATGAATTCAGAGGTTGAATCTAATAAGATAAAATTTAACTCTAATAAATATCAAACTTGATTTTTGTTTGTTTATTTTTTTAATCAAACACAGTATTGAAATGTGGGGGAAGATGGAGCCAGGTTTGAAAAAGAAGCTGAGACTTCTTGAATTATGAATATAATATTAGTTCCTAGTATGATGTATCTCAAAAAAACTAGTGTTTTTTTTTTTTCCCTACATAAATGGAAACACAATACCTACAGATAGAGATGTATTATTTTTGCTATATTCTGCACAAATGAGGCCATCATTTAGGCAAATGATTTCATTTTGACATATTGAATTTCAGAAAGTACAGTGACAAATTAGACTTTATCCATAGAAAGAATACTAAGAAAAAAGGGAAGACGGCAGATGGCCCCAAACTAGAATTGATTTGGGAAATTTGGAGAGAATATAGAGAAAGAGATACTAAAGCTATCTATATCACCTATTTTCAAGTAGCTGAAGAGTTGTCATAAAGATTTTTTGTGTTTCTTGGCCCTAGTATTTGGTGGGGGGGAGATGCTGCAAAAAGTAGAAGTATCAGAGTTTGATCTCAATTCAAAATATGCAAATTAAAAACAAAAGCAAAACACTATTTCTAGCAATAACATTAACCAAAAGTTGAATGACCTGCCGTTTAAACTGATAAATTCTTTATCTTAAAAGAAGCATTGCAACAAAAGTTGGATGAATGTCTTGTGATGGGTGTCATGAATGGATTCTTGTTTATGTTCAATTATCTCTCATCTCCCTTCCAAATCTGAGATTATATGATTAATTCTAATAAGCAAGATGGGGAAAATAACACAGGATTGAAATAGAACTGGAATTACCTATATACACTTGTTTTGCAATCAGTTGTGTTTCCTATACTATCTTAGCAATTTTGATTTTTTTTATGGGCAAAAAAGATATACATCAACATTGAATCTTTGCAGATTTTATATTATTAATTAGAAAACATTTTAAATGGTTGTTCTCTTACCTTTTTTTTTTCAAATGACAATTTTAAATCAAACTATCTCTATCATCACAAAAGTGCATAACTGATATAATATCTTTTATAGGCCCAAAGAATTGTTGTCTTAGCAAAAATATATATATTTTAAATGTCTATTTTTCTAAATAATTAGCCAATTTTTAAAGTACTGGAAATGTATCCCTTAAACTCTAGTATCATCACTATTAGAACCAATTTGCAACCAATTGGAAAACTGATTTCTATTTTGTGTTCCACTCTACTTCTTCCATGATTCTCAATATCCCCTTTTATTATTACCAAAAAGTTTTGTCACCTTCCAGGTCCTGTTTATAATTCAACAACCTCCCTTACATGGGGCTCAGTCATGCTTTACAATTTAGAAAAGCTTCATGGAGGAAAATGTTGTATATCATTAAGTAAATTAGGCAGCCAACCTAGATTTACATTCCATCAATGCTTCTGTACTTTTACCCTGCATCCTTCTTTATGATTCCCAATTTTTTTTTTCTTTTCCACTGCTTTTTTTCTGATATAATTCCCTTCCCTTTATTACTCTATTTCTGTTATTCTAAATTAAAGTGTTCCATTAGTTTCATATTTCTTAATAATGCTATTGAGAAACTAGGTTCCCTTTCCTTTTTTTTTTTAACCAAAGCCACCTTATTGCCAATTTCACAATAGTTTTTTTTTTTTTTTTTTTTTTTTTTTTTTTTTTTCATAATGAACTGTCCTGATTGGCAAGCTAAAATTTTATAATTGCTAAATGTTACTTAGAGTCTGTTTCAGTATGTCAAAGAATGAGTTCAGCTAAAAAAGAAGATAAGGCAGAATACTAAATCAAAGATGTTCAAATGACATCTTTTCCCCTCAAATAGCATCCCAAAGTCTTCCACTTGGTCTGAATTTAAAGCTTTGTCCTTCACAAACATTTGAATTAAGCAGATCAGTATTAGTTTTTAGCTTATAAACAAGAAGAAATTAAATAAGAACAACAAAAAAATCAACTAGCATTTTGCTAAAAGGCTGGCTTGACATGAGTTTTGTAGAAACAAAACAAAACATGGGTGGTTATGTAAGGAAATTTTAAAAATAATATAATTGTTTCTTTTCTAATTTGATTTTGTATTGTGATATGCAAATAGTTTTTGTAACTCTCTGATCAAAGTCCACTCAAATCAGATCCAGCATGACAACAGGCTCTCTCATACATTTAGAAAAGTCAATGAGAAAAAAAAATGTACAGTTTATATTGATTTTGATAAAATGATTTCTTTAATCTAAACAGGGCAAAACTACTGTCTAGGCTAGTGGGCAGGGTCTTTGAGAAAGCTCATTAAAATGTTTCTTCCCTTCTGTGGACTTACTTCAGTTGGTTGACAGCTTAATTACAAATACAGTGATTTATGAAATCAATAGATAAATATTAAAAGCAAATTTGTACCATTAAAAAGGAAAAAAAAAAGCTAATTTATATTATCCAATGGGTGCACAGTAACAAACACAACACAGATTACATAATGATTGCCTCTATGGAAGGATGATAAAAATTTTAATGAATGTAAAAGAAAACAAAAAAGTTAAATTTAAGATTATCACATTTTGCAACAAGAAAATGGTATTTGCACACATATATTGTATCCAGGTTTTATTGTAACACATGTAGAATGTATGGGATTGCCTTTCATCAGGGGGAGGGAGTGGAGGGAGGGGGGGATAATTTGGAGGGATGAATAAAAGGGATAATGTTGTGGAGAAAAATTGCTCATGCATATATACTGTAAAAAAAAATCCTAAATTAAAAAAATAAAGATTGTCACATTTACATGCATAAAGCTTAGGATTATTTTGCCCTTATATCTATTTCTTAATCAAAGACATTTCCTTTTATCCAAATTTTGGGTAATGTTTATAATTCACTAAACCATGAAAGAAAAGCAATCAACTATATGGTAGTTCCCAGGGTATAAGAAAATCATCCTGATTTTTGTATGACAGAAATAAATAAAATACATTAGTGATGTTTAGTTTATTTACTAATAAGACATTTCATTTTGAGGCAATAACAACTTGAGGGTTATTTCTGCTTTTCTCAAACTAGTTAACTTAGGAAACAATTTTAAGAACCTTTCAAATGGCATCAATAGGCATCTCAAGGGAATCAATTTTGCTTCTCTTCTGAAGACTCAAAATTGTAACACATATAATTGTTTGGCATACTATGCTGATGATGAATCTCAATAAATTAAAAATCTGAGCCTTTTTAATCTGTTTTGAAAGGAAGGATAACAATATCATTAGAGACAAATTTCTGTCACATTTATCATGCTTCCTGAAAAATGGCTGGAAGAAAGTCAATTTTATTGTAGAAAAGACTTCTCCAAATTAAAAAAAAAAAAAGGTTATAGGAACCTCTTTTACCCTTTATTCAAAATTGTTCTAAATGACATAAGTGAAAACTTTTTGGTTACTTGACATAATTAACCAGATTTATGGTTAAGGTACATAATAGTTATTCCTATCATGATTATTTTTTTAAGATTTATTTTGCTTGGATTCATGTGAAGTACTTACACTATTGTTCTATCCATTTATTATGCCAATAATCTGTGAAATTGATCAAAATCTAATCAAAATCCAATTGCAAATGAAAACCTGTTTAGTCAAGTCAGGAACAAAAAGAATACCTCCATCCATTTGTATGTTATAAGGAACCATATGGAAAATGATTCAATCATGCTATGAAACTTTTGAGTTTAAAAAAAAGGGAGGGCAGAAATCAATACTGGTGTAGTTGGCCAGCTTAGAAGATACAGTAGTCCAATTAAACTCATAAGGAATCACTTGGGAGATAAAGGTAGAAAAGAGCTTTTTGGTTTCTTCCACCTTAATCCTTAACCATAGGGGAATCTTAAGCTTTTCAAAATCCTTTTCTTCTCTTAATGTAGTCTTATAATACCCACTTAAGTAATTCCACTGATCAACTATTCTATTCTTTAGCCAATACCAAATGGTTTTGGTAACTGCTGCTTTATGATGTAATTATAGATTTTTAATTTTTTTTTTCATTAATTCCCTTGAAATTCTTGACTTTTGTTTTTCCATATGAACATTGTTGTTATTTTTTATAGATCATTAAAATAATTTTTGGGAGTCTGATTGGTATAGCTCTAAATAAATAGATTAGTTTAGGTAGTATTGTCATTTTTATTTTATTTGCTTACCCTATCCAAAAACATTTAATACTTTCCAAATAGTTAGATCTGACTTAATTTGTGTGGAAAGTGTTTTGTAGTTTTGCTCATATAGTTTCTGATTTTTCCTTGGCAGATAGATTCCTAAATAGTTTATACTATCGGTAGTTACTTTAAATGGAATTTCTCTTTGTAACTCTTTTAACTGTTGGATTTTCTTAGTGACATATAAGAATGCTGATAACTTATATAGGTTTATTTTATATCCTGCAAGTTTGCTAAAGGTGTGGATTATTTCTAATAGCTTTTTAGTAAATCTCTAAGGTTCTTTTAGTATACCATCATACCATCAGCAAAGAGTGATAATTTGGTTTCCTCATTACCTATTCTAATTCTTTTAATATCTTTCTCAACTCTTATTGCCAAAGCTAACATTTCTAACACAATGTTGAATAGTAATGCTGATAGTGATCTTATAGGGAATGGTTGCAGTTTATCTCTATAATGCTTACTGATGGTTTTAAATAGATACTACTGATTATTTTAAGGAAAAGTCCATTTATTCCTATACTCTGAAATATTTTAATAGGAATGGATGTTGGATTTTACCAAATGCTTTTTCTGGATCTATTGAAATGATCACCTAGTTTTTATAATTTGATTATTAATATGGTCAATTATACTGATAGTTTTCCTAATATTGAACCAGCCATACATTCCTGGTATAAATCCTAATTGATCATGCTGTATTATCCTGGGGATGATTTTCTGTAGTCTTTTTGCTATATTTTATTTAAGATTTTAGCATCAATATTCATTAGGGAGATTAGTCTATAATTTTCTTTCTCTGTTTCAGAGATGTTTTCAGATACCTGGTTTAGGTATCAGTATCATATCTGTGTCATAAAAGGAATTTGGTAGGATTCATGTATTCCCTATTTTTCAAATACTTTATATAACATTGGGGCTAAATGTTCTTTAAATGTTTGGTAGAATTCACATGGAAATCCATCTGGTCCTGGGGATTTTTTCTTGGGGAGTTGACTAATAGTTTGTCCTATTTCTTTTTTCTGACATGGGACTATTGAAGCAATTTATTTCCCCCTCTATTACTCTAGGAAGCCTATATTTTTGGAGGTAATCATACATTTCAAATATATTATCAAATTTATTGTCATAAAGTTGGGCAATGTAACTCCTTATTATTTCTCTAATTACCTCTTCATCGGTGGAAAGTTTATTTTTAAGACTAATGATTTGACTTTCCTCTCTTCTTTTTCTAATCAGATTTACCAAAAGTTTATCTATTTTATTGTTTGTTTGTTTGTTTTTGTTTTTGTTTTGTTTTTTGTTTTTTTGGTTTTTTGGTTTTCTTTTTATAAAACCAACTCTTGGTTCTATTTATTAGTTCAATAGTTTTGTTTTGTTTTGTTTTGTTTTGTTTTTTACTTCAAATATTATTAATTTCTTCTTTTAATTTTTGAATTTCAAGTTTAATATTTGATTGAGGGTTTTTAATTTGGTCTTTTTCTAGCTTTTTAAAAATTTGCAATCCCAATTCATTGATTTTCTCTTTCTCTATTTTATTCAAGTAAGCCTCTAAAGATATAAAATTTCCCCTTATTACCGTTTTGGTTGCATCACATAAATTTTGGTATGATGTCTCATCATTGTCATTGTCTTGAGTGAAATAATTGTTTGTCTCTATAATTTGTTGTTTCACCCAATCATTTTTTAAGATGAGATTATTTAATTTCCAATTTCTTTTTGGTGTATTTACCTCTAACTTTTTGTTGAATGTAGATTTTGTTGCATTATGATCTGCAAAGAAAGCATTTACTATTTCTGCCTTCCTGCCTTTATTTTTGACATCTTTATGTCCTCATATATGGTCAATTTTTGTATAGGTTCCATGAATTGCTGAAAAGAAAGTATACTCCTTTCTGTCATCATTCAGTTTTCTCCAAAGATCTATCAGACCTACTTTTTCTAATATTCTATTTACCTCCTCAATTTCTTTCTTATTTGTTTTGTGATTTGATTTATCTAATTCTGAGAGTGTAAGGTTGAGGTCTCCCATAATTATTGTTTTGCTCCAGTCTTTTATCTTTACTCTGAATGTATCTCTTTGCTTTAAATGTGTAAACAACTTATTGTATATTTCTGACTTTTGATCTAGATGGCTATCCACCTCTGCTTAATGGGAGAGTTCATCCCATTCATATTTATGGTTAAAATCACTAATTCTGTATTTCCTGCCATCTTATTATCCCCAGATTATACTTTTCTTTTTCTTGTTCCTCCTTAACCCTCTTTCCCAGTATTAAACTTATGGGCCCCACTTGAATCACATAGCTCCCCCTCTTTAGGATCCCTCCCTTCTCCCTTTAAATCCTTTTCCCTTTCTTGTACCTTTCCCTTATTACTATTTTTTCCTTTTCCCTTTTCTTCTCCCTCTTTTTAATGAGGTGAGAGAATTCTCTGTAAAACAAATATGTCAATTATTTTCTCTTTGAGACAACTCTGATGAGAGTAAGATTCACACAGTGTTCCTCCCCCTCTCCAAATTCCCTCAGATATGATAGGTTTCCTTTGCCTCTTCGTGGGATGCAGTTTCCCTCTTTTTATCCCCCTTTCCCCTTTTTTCTGACACTATCCCCTTTCATTTCTACTTCCCTTTTTTATGTTATATCAATAAAATAAAATTATACACATAATCTTTATGTATAACCACAACAGAAATGCAGTTCTCAAAGTTCTTCCTTTTACCTTTTTTTGCTTCTCTTGAGTCCTATGGTTGGAAAACAAATTTTTTCTTTAGATCTGTTTTTTTTTTTTTTTCCCCTTAGAAACAAATGGAATTCAACTATTTCATTAAATATCCATCTTCTTCCACGGGAAAACAAAATGCTCAGCGTAGCTGGGTAGTTTATTCTTGGCTGCATTCCAAGTTCTTTCACCTTTTGGAATATCAGATTCCAGGTCCTTTGATTCTTTAATATGGAGGCAGCCAGATCTTGAGTGATCCTTACTGTGGCACCTTGGTATTTTAATTTTTTTTTTCTGGTTGCTTGTAAATTTTTTTCCCCTTAGTCTGATAGTTTGGACACAATATTTCTTGGAGTTTTTATTTTATGATCTTTTTCAGAAGGTGTTTGATTAATTCTTTCAACACCTATTTTACCTTCTGATTCTATTATATCTGTATAGTTCTGTTTGATGATTTCCTGTAAAATATTATCTAAGCTCTTTTTTCATTATACTTTTGGGAAGTCCAATGTTCCTCAGATTATCTTTCCTAGATCTATTTTCCAGGTCTGTCATTTTTCTAAGTAAATATTTGACTTTTTTTTTCTAATTTTTCATTTTTTGGTTTTGCTTAACTGATTGTTGGTGTCTCAATGAATCATTCATTTATATTTGTTCAGTTCTGATTTTAATGAGTAATTTTCTTCATTAGCTTATTTTACTTCTTTTTGTATATGTCTAATTATGTTTTTAAATGAGTTGTTTTGCTCTTTGGAATTTTTTTCCATTTCACTATTTTTTTTTTTTTTTTGTGAGTTATTTTTTTCCAATTCACAATTCCTACTTTCTTGGGAATTTTTTATCTTTTCCAATTCACAAACCCTACTTTCCTGGGGTTTTTTAACCTTTTCCAATTCCCTAATTCTGTTTCCCTGCAATTCCTAGGAATTGTTTAACTTTTCCAATTCACATTTCAGGATGTTGTTACTCTCTTGCATAGCTTCTCTTTCCTTTCCCCATTTTTCTTCTAACTCTCTTTTAAGGTTTTTAATAGTCTCTTCTAAGAGAGAGTTAAGTGATGGAGGCCAGGTAACATTCTCCTTGGAGTATTATCTGGAGACTGTTTGCTATTAATCTCCTTGGGGTTGCAAACCTGCACGTGTGTGTGTGTGTGTGTGTGTGTGTGTGTGTGTGTGTGTGTGTGTGTGTGTGTTTCATGACAGAGCAAATTAATTTTTCCTGATATGGATACTTATAGCATTAGAAATCAGCAAAAAAAAATTAAGCATATTGTAATGTTCAGGCTAGCTTTCTGGAGGTCCTTTGGACGGACAGCCTTGGTCTCAGCAGGATAGATACCATGAGACTGATCAAGAATAAAGTCTAAATTCTTTATTCTGGCCCAGTATTGATCTTAATGCAAGAGGCATGAGAACCACCACAAGCCTGGTCAAAGATAAAATGTCTGTCTTCCAGTCCTTCTTAGCCCTTATATAGCTTATTGTAATTACATCATTACAGCATAATGATTATGTGTGAAATAAAGAGCCATTACATCACCATACTAAGTATATGTGTGAGCTAGAGAACCATTACCTCATTAATTTCTCTGAGTTAATACCTTGTTTCAAGTATAATTCTCCAGCATTCCAGCTCCCTACAAAATTCCCTCCTTTCATATTTTCCTATATTTTTCTATATAGCATCCATATAGCATCCTTCTAATTCTAGAAAAACTCCTAGTATTTTAGAATTAGAAGAAATATTAGAAATCAAGTTAAGCTCCGTATCTTCTACAATAGCCCCTGTAAGTATCTGTTCACTTTCCTATCAAACATGTCCTTTGTTGGGAATCTGATGACTTTGTGGATTAAACTATTCAATTTTTAGACAGATTAAAATGTATTTTCATTTCAAACTCAGATTTATCCCACTATAACTATGATACTTTGAACTCAATTTTAAACACAGCAAATCATATCACATATCCACAAATCATATAACATATCCACAAATCCAACAGATCCACAATTCAACTTTACCATGTGACTCCTTTGAGGATATAAACAAGAGTCTCTGCTTTATTAGATTATTTTACAATGGGAAAAGATAGTATATAACTCATAAAGGGAGGCTAAAATAAGGATAAGGACATGCATGGAAGTGTGGCTGATGTAGCAAATGATGTGGCAAAAAGTAATATGCTTTAGGAAAAAAAACATCAAATGTTGGAGTTTGGCTATGTAAAGAATTCCTAATGACCATTCTCTTAAGCAAAAGATAAGGTTTATTTAGAAGAGGTTACTGACAAAATGAAGAGATACAATAGACATGAAGAATGGTAAATATGAAATCAAGTGGGATAGCACATAAGAGACATGTTCCTTACTGGAATTCACAATTAACCAGTAAAAAGGAAATACTCCATGAGGTCAGGGCATACCTCAATTGGCAGGTTAAGTTCCAAAAGGGATGTAGCATCCTAAAAGAATTAGATTGCTGTAAGAAGGAAGTCTGAGATGAGACACGGGATAAGACACAACATGGTTAGGAAAGACATCATGTAGCATGGGAGAGAGGTAAAGCAAAAGACATCACAAAACAGAGTGTCATGGTAGACAGAACCAGTGCAGTATAGCAAACATGGCATGGGCCATAGTTAGATTTATAGGGAAAATTTAGCCTAAAGAACTTGGAGAAAACTTGGATTTCTGACTGGATGACCTCTACAGAGGGTGGGACCCCAAAATTAAACTAATCTCTTCTTCCAACCTGCCCCAAGGAATAATTTTATGAATGCTTCATTTCTCTCTGATATGCATCATTCAGGACCTCATCAGAAACTTGTTTTAGAAATGGTTACTAAGGGCAATAATCACATTTTCTCTAGTCCTTGGGAACTCTCAAAATTCTCAAAACTCAAAAAAAATTATTAGTAAGAAATAAAACAATTGTAGATGTTTAATTAGGTTAAAATCAAGAAACTGAACAAGGCAACAATCTTATAAATTAAAACTAGAGAAAATTAATTCATAATCTACTTACTTGGTTCTGAATTTCCCACTAGCTACCTTTCTCTATCAAGATGGCACCACCTGGTCCATCACATTGTGCTCTGGGATTCACTTCAAAAATTCTCTTGCTATTGTTGCAGGCTTTGCCACTCAACCCTGTCCTTCTGCATCTTACCATTCTGTGTCGATAAGTAACAGACTCCATCTTTGGGCATCCCTTTGTGGAGGAGAAGAAAGAAAGCATTTTAAGTATGTGACAGCATGCTATGGCAGTGCCTAGCCAAAAAAAGAAAAGTACAGAGAAAACTGGATAAGTTGCCATGTGTATGTTTGTATATAGGAAAATGTAGGCTATATCAGATCTTAAGGATAGGATTTTGTAGCACAGTAGATACGTGTTCTATTTCCTCAGAAATACTTTAGGGAAGATAATGTTGATGGAGGGTAAAAACTAACTATATTACTTAGCAAATCTATTTAACTTCTTGGCTCTTCCAATCTCTAAGACTATAATGTATAGACATTTTACAAGTTTTGTGTCTATTTAGAAAATAGCTACAATGGGTAGTCCCCTAAATCAATTAAGCCATTGGATTGTGTGTCTTTCTTACATAAAATGAAACAAAACATTACTCTACCTCAACATATTTTCTCTTCCCTAAATCAAAATCTCTGATCTATTAACTGATTTTGTACTTATAAGTTTTAGAATTTTCTTTGGTTAACTTATGAAAGTAGCATAATAATTTGTAATAAATTAAAAATATTTTGTAAACAGTTCTAAGATACTAAGTTTTGTTAGTTGTACTTGCAATTTTGGGTATATCACTTAACCTTTCTGAGTCACCTTTCTTTTTTTTTTTTTAATCTGTAATGTTGAACCAATTTTTGATTGCTTTTTAAAATTAAATTTTAATTATTTTTTATTTTTATTTTTTTAATTAAACTTTTAATTCAGGCAATTTTAGGATTTAATAAGATGATGTATGAAAAACTTTCATAAGCCATAGAGTACAATATGCATGATAATAATTGTTATTGACTTCAACCTGATTGATGCTTTTCAGAATTTAAGTTATTTTATCAATAGAACTATTAAAATGTGGCAAGTGGAACAAAACATATGTCAAATGTAGTTAGAATAGTACGGAATGTAGTGGACTTTTACTTTCCTTTATTTATACTAATATAGCCTAAGATCTCATGGACTCTGAAATTTAAAATTTATAGTGTTTTAAAGATCCCAGTCAATTAAAATCTTTTGAATTTATTATTTTTGTAATGTCCAAATAGCTTTGCCTCCAGTCCTGTCAGCCCTCAGCATGATTACATCACTACAGCACACTGAGCATGTACCAACTGTAGAACCATTACACCGTATCACACTATGTATATACCAAATACAGTGATTATATCATTACATAACACTAAGTATATGTGAACTAGAGATCCATTATCTCATCAATCACTGAGTAAACACATTGTTGTAAAAATCCTTGCTTCAAGTATACCTTCCCCAGAGTTACCCACTATTTGCAGTCTTCTACATTATTTTATCAAATGAAATATTTATTTCATAATAAATAAATATATTTTGAGCATTTATTGTGTACAAGGAAGTGGAAATATGAAATAAAATGAGCTACCTTAGGTAATGGTGGTATCCCCCTTATTAGAAATTGCTAAACAAAGATTGTTGGGCCACATTTCAGGTATATTGTAGATTAAATTCATTTTCTGATATGGTTGGATTTGGTTATCATTGAAGTCCTTTAAAAAAAAAAAAAAAATATATATATATATATATATATATATATATATATATATATATATATATATATATATATATATATATATATATATATATATATTTTTTTTTTACTTCTCTGAATGATGGAGAAAAAAAAAAAGATAATTCCTGTTCTAAAGAAGCTTATAATTAACTAAAAGATTGATTATATGTTTTCTCTAAAATAATTATAACAAAAAACTGAAGGTAAGGCAAATTTTGGGGGCAGAAAGTAATGTAGAACAATTTGGGAAATATAAGATCATTTTCTCCAGAAGATCTAAGTGCATGAAGAGAGGATTTGTGAAATAAACTTTGAAGAAATGAGCTTAGCCTTATAAGAAGGTCAGGATTTCAATAAGGATGAATAGAAAGAGAATTCCAGGCATGAGGAATGAAGAAATAAATCAATGAGTAAATGAAGAGAAAAGTCATAGCTAAAATTCAAGGATTAGTTTGTAGTAGAGTTTGCCTGAAACATAGTTTTTAAGAGTGATAGCATAAAATAAATCTGAAATAACAAGTGTTTACTAAAACAAAGTTTCTCTTTAAAAATCATAATTTTATATATATATATGGGTATGGGTATAATGTGCATATACACGTGCATGTGTGCATACACGCATACACATATGTGTAATACTTGTAAGTGTGCATGTTTTATTTATAGATAGCTCTCTCAGACAAGGATTCTTATTCTAGGGCCTGTGAATTTTACTTAACTATTTTGAAAATGGTATTTCAATATAATCACTTTCCTTTATAATTATATGTACTTTATGCATAAAATAAACAAACAAACAAACAAACAAACAAAAAACATTATTGTTAGAATCTGTCCCCATCACCAGACGGCCAAAAAAGTAGTTAATACACACAGATGTTTAGGGGGGCAAAGCTTATAAGCTTCTCCTTTAAAATATTATTGAGAAGTTGGAGGGCGGAGCCAAGATGGCGGAGAAGAAACACACGACTCAGTGAACGTCCTCACTCCCTCACAACCAATTAGATAAATTAAGTCTCAAAATTAGCTCAGGACTGATAGATACCACAAGGACTGGAAGCACGACTTACCAGCTGAAGAGAATCTGGAGTTTCAACAGGAAAGGTCAGTTCTCAGGGGAGGAATAAGAAAGACCAGCACAGACGGTGGGGTAGGGGCACACTGCGCCCATTGCGCTGGGAAGGGCTCTGGGATCAGAGAAGCCACTGAGGTAAAGGAATCTGGCACAGGCTGTTAGCTCTTCTCTGCTAATTATTTAGCAGTTCAGAAGAGAAAGCCAAAATATTTTAAAACTCAGATTAGATTTTCCCCGGACCCTGGGGGTGACTCAACAGACTCGGCACCAGGGGGTGTGGCCTCAGCTACCACCTGAGAATAGTTAAGAGATTGACAAGTGGGTGGATATAGCCCAAGGCAACACACACTGCCTAGCTTAGCTGGAGGGAGTGGAACTCAGCTCCAGGAAGTCCCAGAGAAGCAGAACCTTTGAACTAGGGACCGCGGTTTCTGGCAGACACTTCCAGTTTGAGCGCAGGGGCTTCTCACTTCACCTGCTGCAGACATCCACTCCTCACCCGGACACATAGGCTGGGCTTCATGCTGTCTTCACTATTCTACGCCCTCGAAGCACAGTAGTGCTAATCACCTCTGAGGCACTTCCAGGGAGGGGGTGGGGAACTCTCTCCCAGAGCTCTCTCTTAGCTCAGGCTCAGGAGCCGCTGCATCCATCCGGTCTGGGAGGAAGCTGGTAAAGAAGTAAATAATTTCCTACCCCAGAGACAGACCCCAAAAGATTTTTTTAAGTATGAGCAAAAAAGCTAGAAAAACCATAGATTCTTTCTATACAGAGAAAGAGCGGGTATCCAACCCCGAGGAAGTTGACAGCAGAGAATCAACAGACAACAACCTAAAGGGGAACGATTCCTGCCCCCCATCACATAACTCTCTCCTAGAAGAAGCTCTTAAAAAATTGAGGGAGATCGAAGAAAAATGGGGAAAAGAAAGGGAAGTTATGATAGAGAATAACAACGTCCTGAAATTGGAGTTGGAAAAAATAAAGAATTCACAGGAGATGCAGGGAAACAAAATTAGTGAATTAGAAAAGGTTAAAAAAACACAGGAAAGTAGGATTTCTGAATTGGAAAAGATAAAAAAGTCTCAAGAAAATAGAATTTCTGAATTGGAAAAAGAAAATAATTCTCAAAAAAAAAAATTAGGGAAATGGAAAAAAACTCAATAGAGCAAAATAATTCATTTAAAAACGAAATTGGGCATTTACAAAAAGAACTAAAAACTGTGAAAGAAGAAAATAACTCCTTAAAAGTCAGGATGGAACAAATAGAAATGAATGATTCACAGAGAACCCAAGAATCAGTCAAACAAAACAAAAAAAATGAGAAGCTGGAGAACAACGTCAAATACTTACTGGGAAAATCTATAGACCTGGAAAATAGATCTAGGAGAGATAATCTGCGGATTATTGGACTTCCAGAAAACTATGACCAAAAAAAGAGCCTAGATTCTATTTTACAGGAAATTATCAAAGAGAACTGTCCAGAGATAATAGAAACAGAAGGGAAAGTAGATGTGGAAAGAATTCATCGAACTCCTTCTGAAATAGACCCTAAAAAAAGAACACCACGCAATATTGTGGCTAAGCTGCAGAATTACCACACAAAGGAGAAAATCCTGCAAGCAGCTAGAAAAAAACAATTTAAATACCAAGGTGCCACAATAAGGGTCACCCAAGATCTGGCTGCCTCCACATTAAAAGATAGAAGGGCCTGGAACCTGATATTCCGTAAGGCAAAAGATCAAGGACTGCAACCAAGAATGAACTACCCAGCTAAGTTTAGCCTCTTTTTCCATGGAAGAAGATGGTCATTCAATGAAACAGAGGAATTCTATATGTTTCTAAGAAAAAAACCAGACTTAAACAAAAAATTTGATCTACATCCACAAGACTGAAGAGAAACAGAAAAAGGTACACAGAACCCTTGAGAACTGTAACTCTGTTGTGGGTATATAAAAAATACTCAAGGATAATTTGATTTTACTGATATAAAAGAAAAAAAGGGGGGTGTAGTAAAGGGAAGGAGGTCGGTTCAGAAAAAGGGGAAGGAGTGATAAAAAGAGGGAAACTACATCCCAGGAAGAGACATAGAAAATACACCATATCTGAGGGAACTTAGTGAGGGGGAGAATCATTGTGTGAATCTTACTCTCATCAGAAGAGGCTCAAAGAGTAAATAATTAACATATTTGTTTTTCAGAGAATTTTCTCTCACCTCATTAAAAGGGGGGAGAGGAAAAGGGAAAAGGAAAAGGAGAATAAGGGAAGGGAGGTGGAGGGAGGGGGGAGGGATACTAAAAAAAAGGGAGGGCTGTGCATCACAAGGGGGGGTCTATAAATTCAATATTGGGGAAGGGGTTCAGGGGGGTCAAGGGAAAAAAGTATAATCTGGGGATAATACGATGGCAGGAAACACAGAATTAGTAATTTTAACTGTAAATGTAAATGGGATGAACGATCCCATCAAACGGAGACGGATAGCAGATTGGATCAAAAAGCAGAACCCTACAATATGTTGTCTACAGGAAACACACTTAAAGCAGGGAGATACATACAGAGTAAAGGTAAAAGGTTGGAACAGAGCCTATTATGCTTCAGGTAAAGCCAAAAAAGCAGGGGTAGCTATCCTTATCTCAGATCAAGCAAAAGCAGAAGTAGATCTCGTTAAAAAAGATAAGGAAGGAAACTATATCCTGCTGAAAGGTAGCATAAATAATGAAGCCATATCAATACTAAACATATATGCACCAAGTGGTATAGCATCTAACTTTCTAAAGGAAAAGTTAAGAGAACTGCAAGAAGAAATAGACAGTAAAACTGTAATAGTGGGAGATCTCAACCTTGCACTCTCAGATTTAGACAAATCAAACCACAAAACAAACAAGAAAGAAATTAAAAAAGTAAATAGAACATTAGAAAAACTAGGTATGATAGACCTTTGGAGAAAACTGAATGGCAATAGGAAGGAATATACTTACTTCTCAGCAGTTCATGGATCCTATACAAAAATTGACCATATATTAGGACATAAAGATCTCAAAATTAAATGTAGGAAGGCAGAAATAATAAATGCCTTCTTCTCAGATCACAATGCAATAAAAGCTACATTCAGTAAAAAGTTAGGGGTAAATAGACCAAAAAGTAATTGGAAACTGAATAATCTCATCTTAAAGAATGACTGGGTGAAAGAGCAAATTATAGAAACAATTAACAATTTCACCCAAGATAATGATAATGATGAGACATCATATCAAAATCTTTGGGATGCAGCTAAAGCAGTAATAAGGGGAAATTTTATATCTTTAGAGGCTTATTTGAAGAAAATTGAGAAAGAGAAGATTAACGAATTGGGCTTACAACTTAAAAGGCTAGAAAAAGATCAAATTATAAACCCCCAACCAAAAATTAAACTCGAAATACAAAAATTAAAAGGAGAAATCAATAAAATTGAAAGTAAAAAAACTATTGAATTAATAAATAAAACCAACAGTTGGTTTTATGAAAAAGCCAATAAAATAGATAAACCTTTGGTAAATTTGATCAAAAAAAAGAAAGAGGAAAATCAAATTGATAGTCTTACAAATGAAAAGGGGGATCTTTCCAACAATGAAGAGGAAATTAGAGAAATAATAAGGAGTTACTTTGCCCAACTTTATGCCAATAAATTTGATAACTTAAGTGAAATGGATGACTTCCTCCAAAAATATAGGCTCCCTAGATTAACAGAGGAGGAGATAAATTGCTTAAATAGTCCCATTTCAGAAAAAGAAATAGAACAAGCTATTAATCAACTCCCCAGGAAAAAATCCCCAGGACCAGATGGATTTACATGTGAATTCTACCAAACATTTAAAGAACAATTAGCCCCAATGTTATATAAATTATTTGAAAAAATAGGGGATGAAGGAGTCCTACCAAACTCCTTTTATGACACAGACATGGTACTGATACCTAAACCTGGTAGATCGAAAACTGAGAAAGAAAATTATAGACCAATCTCCTTAATGAATATTGATGCTAAAATCTTAAATAAGATATTAGCAAAAAGACTTCAGAAAATCATCTCCAAGATAATACACTATGATCAAGTAGGATTTATTCCAGGAATGCAGGGCTGGATTAATATTAGGAAAACTATTAATATAATTGACCATATTAATAATCAAATTAATAAGAACCATATGATCATCTCAATAGATGCAGAAAAAGCATTTGACAAAATCCAACATCCATTCCTACTAAAAAGTCTTGAGAGTATAGGAATAAATGGATTATTCCTTAGAATAATCAGGAGCATATATTTAAGACCGTCAGTAAGCATAATATGCAATAGAAATAAACTGCAACCTTTCCCAGTAAGATCAGGAGTGAAACAAGGTTGCCCACTATCACCATTACTATTCAATATAGTACTAGAAACGCTAGCCTCGGCAATAAGAGCCGAGAAAGAGATTCAAGGAATTAGAGTAGGAAATGAGGAAATTAAACTATCACTTTTTGCAGATGACATGATGGTATACTTAGAGAACCCCAAAGACTCTGCTAAAAAGCTACTAGAAATAATTCAAAATTTCAGCAAAGTGGCAGGATACAAAATAAATCCACATAAATCCTCGGCATTTTTATATATCACTAACAAAATGCAACAGCAAGAGATACAAAGAGAAATTCCATTCCAAACAAATGTTGATAGTATAAAATATTTGGGAATCCATCTACCAAAGAAAAGTCAGGAATTATATGAGAAAAATTACAAAACACTTGCCACAAAAATAAAATCAGATTTAAATAATTGGAAAGACATTCAGTGCTCTTGGATAGGCCGAGCGAATATAATAAAGATGACAATACTCCCCAAACTAATCTATTTATTTAGTGCTATACCAATCAGACTCCCAAGAAACTATTTTAATGACCTAGAAAAAATAACAACAAAATTCATATGGAAGAATAAAAGGTCAAGAATTGCAAGGGAACTAATGAAAAAAAACTCAGAGGAAGGTGGTCTAAGAGTACCTGATCTAAAGCTATATTATATAGCAGCAGTCACCAAAACCATTTGGTATTGGCTAAGAAATAGACCAGTAGATCAGTGGAACAGATTAGATACAAAGGACAAAAAAGAGTACATCTATAGCAATCTAATCTTTGACAAACCCAAAGATTCCAACATTAGGGATAAAAATTCATTATTCAGAAAAAACTGTTGGGAAAACTGGAAATTAGTATGGCAGAAATTAGATATGGATCCACACTTAACACCATATACCAAGATAAGATCAAAATGGGTCCATGATTTAGGCATAAAGAGGGAGATAATAAATAGATTAGAGGAACAGAGGATAATCTACCTCTCAGACTTGTGGAGGAGGAAGGAATTTATGACCAGAGGAGAACTAGAGATCATTATTGATCACAAAATAGAAGATTTTGATTACATCAAACTAAAAAGTTTCTGTACAAATAATACTAATGCAAACAAGATTAGAAGGGAAGTAACAAATTGGGAAAATATTTTTAAAAACAAAGGTTCTGACAAAGGTCTCATTTCCAAAATATATAGAGAACTGACCATAATTTATAAGAAACCGAACCATTCTCCAATTGATAAATGGTCAAAGGATATGAACAGACAATTCTCAGAGGAAGAAATTGAAACTATATCCACTCACATGAAAGAGTGTTCCAAATCACTACTGATCAGAGAAATGCAAATTAAGACCACTCTGAGATACCACTACACACCTGTCAGATTGGCTAAGATGACAGGAACAAATAATGACAAATGTTGGAGGGGATGTGGGGAAATTGGGACACTAATACATTGCTGGTGGAGTTGCGAAAGAATCCAGCCATTCTGGAGAGCAATCTGGAATTATGCCCAAAAAGTTATCAAACTGTGCATACCCTTTGACCCAGCAGCGCTACTACTGGGATTATATCCCAAAGAAATACTAAAGAGCGGAAAGAAACATATATGTGCCAAAATGTTTGTGGCAGCTCTATTTGTTGTAGCTAGAAACTGGAAGATGAATGGATGTCCATCAGCTGGAGAATGGTTGGGTAAATTGTGGTATATGAAGGTTATGGAATATTATTGCTCAGTAAGAAATGACCAGCAGGAGGAATATAGAGAGGCCTGGAGAGACTTAAATCAACTGATGCTGAGTGAAATGAGCAGAACCAGAAGATCACTGTACACTTCAACAACAATACTGTATGAGGATGTATTCTGATGGAAGTGGAAATCTTCAACATAAAGAAGATCCAACTCACTTCCAGTTGATCAATGATGGACAGAGGTAGCTACACCCAGAGAAGAAACACTGGGAGGGGAATGAAAATTGTTAGCACTAATATCTGTCTGCCCAGGTTGCATGTACCTTCGGATTCTAATGTTTATTTTGCAACAAGAAAATGATATTCACACACATGTATTGTACCTAGACTATATTGTAACACATGTAAAATGTATGGTATTGCCTGTCGTCGGGGGGAGGGAATAGAGGGAGGGGGGGTAATTTGGAAAAATGAATACAAGGGATAATATTATAAAATATATATATATATATATATATATATATATATATATAATAAAAAAAAAAAAAGAAAAGATCAGGGACTCTGGGGTAACTGTACCATTTTATGTTAGCTTCTGCTATAACTATTCTAATTCTCAAAAATAATTCTACGAAATGTTGAAAAAAAAAATCTGTTTCTTAAAACTATCTGTGAAAGAGCTATCAGAGATAGGAATTTATCAATAGTAATAGTACTTTTGGAGAATATATTTTTTTGTGTTAACTTTTTTTTTTATTAATTTTTATAACATTATCCCTTGTACACCTTCTGTTCCAAATTTTTCCCCTCCTTCTCTCCATCCCCTCCCCTAGATGGGAGGCATACATATTAAATATGTTGTAGTGTATCCTAGGTACAATATATGTGTGCAGAACCAAATTATGTTGTTGTTATTGCAAAGAAAGAATTAGATTCGGGAAGGTAAAAATAACCTAGGGAGAAAAAAAAAATGCTGACAGCTTACACTCATTTCCCAGTTTTCCTTCTCTGGGTGTAGCTGATTCTGTCTATCATTGATCAATTGGGATTGGATTAGCTCTTCTCTATGTTGAAAATATCCACTTCCATCAGAATATATCCTAATATAGTATTGTTGTTGAAGTGTATAATGATCTCCTAGTTCTGCTCATTTCACTCACTATCAGTTGATATAAGTCTCTCTAAGCCTCTCTGTATTCATCCTGTTGGTCATTTCTTACAGAACAATAATATTCCATAACATTCATATAATATAATTTACCCAACCATTCTCAAATTGATGGGCATCCATTCATTTTCCAGTTTTTACCCACTACAAAAAGGGCTGCCACAAACATTTTGGCACATACAGGTCCCTTTCCCTTCTTTAGTAGTTCCTTGGGGTATAAGCCCAGTAGTCGTACTGCTGGGTCAAAGGGTATGGACAGTTTGATAACATTTTGGGCATAATTCCAGATTACTCTCCAGAATGGTTAGATTCTTTCTCAACTCCACAAACAATGCATCAGTGTCCCAGTTTTCCCACATCCCCTCCAACATTCATCATTATTTGCTCTTGTCATCTTAGCCAATCTGACAGGTGTGTAGTGGTATCTCAGAGTTGTCTTAATTTGCATTTCTCTGATCAATAGTGATTTGGAACACTCTTTCATATGAGTGGGAATAGTTTCAATTTCATCATCTGAAAATTGTCTGTTCATATACTTCGATCATTTATCAATTGGAGAATGGCTTGATTTCTTATAAATTAGAGTCAATTATCTGTATATTTTGGAGATGAGGCCTATATCAGAACCTTTAACTGTAAAAATGTTTTCCCAATTTGTTACTTCCCTTCTAATCTTCTTTACATTAGTTTTGTTTGTACAAAAGCTTCTTAATTTGATGAAATCAAAATTTTCTATTTTGTGATCAATAAGGATCTCTAGTACTCCTTTGGTCACAAATTTCTTCCTCCTCCACAAGTCTGAGATGTAAACTATCTTATGTTTCTCTAATTTATTTATGATCTCGTTCTTTATGCCTAAATCATGGACCCATTTTGATCTTGTCTTAGTATGTGGTGTTAAGTATGGGTCCATGCCTAGATTCTGCCATACTAATTTCCAGTTTTCACAGAAGTTTTTGTCAAATAATGAATTCTTATCCCAAAAGTTGGGATCTTTGGGTTTGTCAAACACTAGATTGCTATTTTTATTCACAATCTTGTCCTGTGAACCTAACCTATTCCAGTTATCAACTAGTCCATTTCTTAGCCAATATTAAATGTTTTGGTGACTACTGCTTTATTATATAATTCTAGATCAGGTACAGCTAAGCCACTTTCATTTGATTTTTTTTTTCATTAATTCCCTTGAAATTCTCGATCTTTTTTTCTTCCATATGAATTTTGTTGTTATTTTTTCTAGGTCATTAAAATAGTTTCTTGGGAGTCTGATTGATATAGCATTAAATAAATAGATTAGTTTAGGGAGTATTATCATCTTGATTATACTCGCTCGCCCTATCCAAGAGCAATTAATATTTTTCCAATTATTTAAATCTGACTTTATTTTTGTGGCAAGTGTTTTGTACTTTTCCTCATATAATTCCTGACTTTCCTTTGGTAGATATATTCCCAAATATTTTATACTATCAACAGTTATTTTGAATGGAATTTCTCTTTGTATCTCTTGCTGTTGGATTGTGTGGGTAGTGTATAAAAATGCTGAGGATTTATGTGGATTTATTTTGTATCCTGCAAATTTGCTAAAGTTCTGAATTATTTCTAATAATTTTTTTGCAGAGTCTTTGGGGTTTTCTAAGTATACCATCATGTCATCTGCAAAGAGTGATAAGTTGATTTCCTCATTACATACTCTAATTTCTTGAATCTCTTTCTAGGCACTAATTGCCGAGGCTAGAGTTTCTAGTACTATATTGAATAGTAATGTTGATAGTGGGCAACCTTATTTCACTCCTGATCTTACTGGGAAAGGTTCCAGTTTATTGCCATTACATATGATGTTTACTGATGCTTTTAAATATAAGCTCCTTATTATTTTAAGGAATAGTCCATTAATTGTTATACTCTCAAGTTTTTTTAGTAGGAATGGATGTTAGATTTTATCAAATCCTTTTTCTGTATCTAATGAGATGATCATATGATTTTTGTTAATTTGATTATTGATATGGTCGATTATACTAATAGTTTTCCTAATATTGAACTAGCCCTGCATTCCTGGTATAAATCCCACTTGCTCATAGTGTATTATCCTGGAGATGATTTTCTGTAGTCTTTTTGCTAATATTTTATTTAAGATTTTAGCATCAATATTCATTAAAGAGATTGGTCTATAATTTTCTTTCTCTGTTTTAGCCTATCTGGGTTAGGTATATCAGTACCATGTCTGTGTCATAAAAGGAATTTGTTAGGACTCCTTCAATACTTATTTTTTTCAAATAGTTTAAATAGCATTGGAGTTAGTTGTTCTTTAAAAGTTTGGTAGAATTCACATGTAAATCCATCAGGTGCTGGGAATTTTTTTCTTAGGGAGTTGGTTAATAGCTTGTTCTATTTCTTTTTCTGAAATGGAACTATTTATACCATTTACTTTTTCCTCTGTTAATCTGGGCAAATTATATTTTTGAAGGTAGTCTTCCATTTCATTTAAGTTATCAAATTTATTGGCATAAAGTTGGGCAAAGTAGCTCCTAACTATTGTTCTAATTTCCTCTTCATTAGTGGTGAGTTTTCCCTTTTCATTTTTAAGACTATCAATTTGCTTTTCCTCTTTCCTTTTTTTTTAATCAGATTTACTAAGGGTTCGTCTATTTTGCTAATTTTTTTATAGAACCAACTCTTAGTTTTATTAATTAATTCAATAGTTTTTTACTTTCAATTTTATTAATCTCACATTTTATTTTTAGAATTTCAAGTTTCCTGTTAGTCTGGGGTTTTTTAATTTGGTCCTTCTCTAGCATTTTTAGTTGTAAGCCCAATTTGTTGACCTTCTCTTTCTCTATTTTATGGAAGTAGGCCTTTAGAAATATAAAACTTTCCCTTATTACTGCTTTGCCTGCTTCCCACACATTTTGGTATGATGTCTCATTATTGTCATTTTCTTGGGTGAAGTTATTAATTATATCTATGATTTGCTGTTTCACCCAATCATTGTTTAGTATGAGATTATTTAGTTTCCAATTATTTTTTGGTCTATTTTCCTCTGTTTTTTTATTGAATATAATTTTCATTGCATTGTGGTCTGAAAAGGATACATTTACTATTTCTGCCTTACTGCAATTGATTTTGTGTTTTTTATGTCCTAGTATATGATCAATTTTTGTATAGGTTCCATGAACTGCTGAGAAGAAAGTGTACTTCTTTCTGTCTCCATTTAGCTTTCAACAAAGATCTACATATCAAACTTTTCTAGTATTCCATTTACCTCTTTGACTTCTTTCTTATTTATTTTGTGGTTTGATTTATCTAATTCTGAGAGTGCAAGGTTGAGATCTCCCACTATTATAATTTTGCTGTCTATTTCTTATTGCAGCTCTTTTAATTTCTCTTTTAAGAATTTAGATGCTACACCCCTTGGTGAATGTATGTTTAATATCCATACTGCTTCTTTATCTATGCTACCCTTTAGCAAGATATAATGCCCTTCCACATCTCTTTTCATTAGATCAATTTTTGTTTTTGCTTGACCTGAGATGAGGAAGGCTACCCCTGCTTTTTTGGCTTCACCTGAAGCATAGTAGATTCTGCTCCACTCTTTTACTTTTATTCTGAATATATCACCCTGTTTCAGGTGTGTTTCCTGTAAACAACATACAGTAGGATTCTGGCTTTTAATTCAGTCTGCTAACTGCTTCCTCTTTATGGGGGAGTTTACTCCATAAACAATTATGGTTAGAATGACTAATTCTATATTGCTTGCCATCCTGTTAACCCCTGCTTATGCTTTCTTTCTTTCCTTCCCTCTTACTCCCCTCCCCAGTATTAAACTTGTGAGCACCACTTGCTTTGCACAGCCCTCCCTTTTTAGTATCCCTCTTCCCCTTAAAGTTCCTCCCCCTATTTTACTCCTTTTCCTCACAATTTCTGTATTCCCTTCCCCTTAGCTTACTCCTTCCCTCTTACTTTTCAATAAAGTGGAAGAAGTTTCACCATAAATCGAATATGCCAGTTGATACACACTATGTTCATCCCCCTCCTTTCTTTCTCTCAGATATAATAGGTTACCTTTGCCTCTTTATGAGATGTAGTACCACTACTTTACTCTTTTTTATGATATAATTTCCTTTCCACCTCTGGTTTCTAGGAAAAATTATACATGTGTTCTTTACATATCTTTATGGCAGAAGTATACTTCTCAAGATTTCTTTTTACCTTCTTAGAAATCTCTTGAGTCCTGTATTTGAAGATCAAACATTTTATATAGATCTGTTTTTTCATCAAAAATGGTTGGAATTCATTTATTTCATTAAATGTCCATCTTCTTCCCTGGAGAAAGAATGCTCATTTTTGCTGGGTAAGTTATTCTTGGCTGCATACCAAGTTCCTTCGCCTTTTGGAATATCATATTCCAGGCCCTTTGTTCCTTTAATGTAGATGCTGTTAGATCCTAGGTTATCCTTATTGTGGCTCCTCCATATCTGAGTTGCTTTTTTCTAGCAGCTTCCAATATTTTTTTTTCCTTCCTTCTGATGTTTCTTGAATTTGGCCACTATATTTCTTGGTGTTTTGATTTTAGAGTCCCTTTCAGTAGGTGATCGATGAATTTTTTCAATATCTATTTTACCTCTGTTTCCAGAATGTCTGGGCAATTCTCTTTGATAATTTCCTGAAAAATAGTGTCCAGACTCTTTTTTTCTCTCACATTTTTTCAGAGAGTCCAATTATTCTCAAATTGTCTCTCCTGGATCTATTTCCCAGGTCTGTTGTCTTTCAAATAAGGTACTTGACATTCTTTTCAATTGTTTCGTTTTTCTAGTTTTGCTTGACTTTTAGTTTCTCCTTGAGTCATTCATTTCTACTTGTTCCGTTCTAATTTTCAATGATGTATTTTCTTCACTCTTTTAATACATTTTTGTAATTGTCCAATTGGGTTTTTAAGTGAGTTTTTTTTCTTCTATGGAATTTTTTTTTTTTCCATTTCATCCATTTTTTTTTAGAGAGCTGTTTTCTTTTTCAAGCTCACTAATCCTGTTTTCCTTGGAGTTGTTTACCTTTTATAATTCACTAATTTTATTTCTCAATGATTTGTTTTCTTTATCCACTCTGTCTTTAAATGCGTGTAAAGACTTCTCCAGACTCTCTTGCCAAGCTTCCCTTTCCTTTTCCCATTTCTCTTCTAGCTCTCTTGTGAGAGCCTTTTTGATTTCCTCTATGAGAGTCTTATGTATTGAGGAGCAGATCATTTCCCCCTTAGGAGATTCCTCTGGAGACAGTCTGCTTTTAGTTTCCTCAAGGTCTGAATTCTGCTCTCTATCCATACAGAAGCTTGTCCATATAGAAGCCATCAATGGTTAGAGACCTTTTAAATTTTTTGTTTATTTTGTCAGAGCAGGAATCAAAGAAAACAAATTGACAAGAGAAACAATTGGTCTGTTTTTGGGGGGTGATGTGGCTGGATGGTATAACCGGGCTTATTCAACAGACTGTGGGAAACAGCAGAGAGGCACTAGCAGGATAGAGAATGTCTGTGCTGCATCTGCACTCTGAGGCTCTAAGAACACCCTGAGTCACTCCATGTGCGGGTGGGGGTGGCACTAGCTTTCAGGGGTTTTATTCTTTACCTCTCATGTTTACACCTTCTCTGCTGCTCCTGGCTTGCTGGGGTAAAAGTCTTTTCACAGAAATAGAAGAGATTGCACCCCTCCCCCTCAGGTCTGAGCAGTGTGAGCTGCCTGCCTTGCTCTGGCTGCTTGCCCTCAGTCTCCACCCAGTCTGTTTGTCCCCTTCCCTGAGCAGACACAGATCTTTTCTGGTGAATTTCAAATTTTCTTCTGTTGGTGATTATTTGTGGATTTCTTTTCCAGTCAAGCATTAATTTTGAGGCTTGTCATGAAGTAAATTCTGAAAGTAAACGGGGAGTTCAAGCAGCTCTTTGCCTCCTTTCTGCCATCTTGGCTGGAAGTGGAGAACAGTTTTTAAAGAATTCCATTCTCATTTTAGTTTCTATAATCTTTGATGGTAGGAAGACCATTTAGGTTTCTATATAATGTATGGATTCCATCAGCTTGACAGCAAGCAAAACTGAGGGAAAATTTGGTCTAGAAATTCAAATCACTCTTTTCTTAAAGCGTCTATAGCAAGTGAAATAAACATTACCAATGTCCATGCTTCTCTTTGATTTCTGCTTTGAAACATTACTATTTTGCTCTAAGAAGCTAAGTAATGTCCATGGAGACTTATGAACTATTGTAATGAGCTTGACTGTCCCTCTGCATAAGAGAGTGTGAGCTCACATAAATGAATGTTCATATGCATGGTTAATAGGTACTGGAGTAGAGAGGGAAAAAAAAATATAACTGATATTTATGTGGTAAATTGGCATTTCCTATGGTCAAACACTTGTCTGGAACTCTTCAAAGAAATTGTGACCAATGAGGAACTAGGGATCAAACTCTCTGTGCTTCCTCTAAGACATAATCAGTAGTTCATTTGCATGGCTGTCATTTCCTTGGCAAGCTTTCAATGTGTATTTCTAGCTTCCTCTTTCTGTACTTTTGTTATAGAAAATGAATTGCAACTATGGATGACATAGAGAATATTTTCTCTGGTTTAGGAAAATCACTCAGTTACATAAAGGATAACTATAATGGATATGTTTAACTTTATTTTTTTTTCTTTCAATTTCCATGTCCAAGGTTTATCAGTTTCCAAAATCCATGTGAGGTAATGTTCAAAACTGATTTTAAGCAAAGTAATATATCTCTCCTTCTGTTTGGAGACCTTTCCACATTACTATACTAATAATCTCCTTCAATAACCCCAATTATATAGACCAGCCAAAACAATGTGATTGTTATTCGAAATCATATTTGTCCTAGAATGTAAAGATCTACAGTTGCCAACTGTTTCAGCTTTGGAATTTTGAGCTTAAGTGGGTTAGCTAAGAGCTTAACTTTTTTCAGAGGCTACAAGGGTTATCACCTTAGAAAAGTCATTATTTTTCTATGATTTAATGTTTATAGGTAGACCTAGAATTTTATATGTTTTAGGTCATTTACATTTCAGAATTTTTTCCCCCTTCATCTAAATTTCCTATCCTTATACACTGATAGTGCTAATCTACCCATCATTTAAACTTGAAACATCAGTGGCATCTTTGATTCCTCCTTCTTTTTAACTCCCATATTCAATCAATTACTGTTTGGCATTTCATGTGCATGTATATGTGTGTGTGTGTGCATGTTTACATGTATATTTATTCTTCATATTATTGCATGAATAATAATAAAATCATATATATATACATATATATATACACACATACACTCCCTTTTTTTTAAATACTATGCTTTTATCCACATTCAGTCTTCACAGTTGTTTTCAGGATGGGCATGTCACTTTCCATCCCAATTCTATAGGAATTGCAATGAATCACTGAAGTCTATCACAATTCATCTGATTTTACTGTGTACGATGTTCTCCTCCTTCTGCTTACTTCACTCAGAATTGGTTCATGACATAACTTTCTGAAAGTGTAATGCTGTGTTTAACATGTATTGGTCAACCTGCCATCTGTGGAAGGGGGGGAAGGAGGGGAGGAATTGGAGCAAGGGTTTTGGCAATTGTCAACTTTGTGGAATTACTGAAAATATCTGGTAAATAAAAACTATTATTAAAAGAAAAAAAAAGAAAGCATACATTCCTTTTTTGAAAACCCTTTATAAGTCTGCTTTATCTTCCAAATATGTCTGTAGGCCGGCTTTGGACACTTTGACAATAGTATCTTTCCATTTTTACTTTGCAACACTTTATCCCCACAAATTCTATTCCTTTCCTACATACACTCATTATTTAAGTTATACCATGTTGTTTATTGTTCTGTAGATGTCAAGTGCTTCTTCCTGTCAGTGATTAATAGACTGAAAACAATTAGACTCATATCACAGTTTTGTGCATAGAAGCAGAGAACCACAGCAGACTTTAAGGGACAACAGGTAACTTTCACATAGTGCAAAGTTGGAATTTTATTAGAGGTGGTATGCACTTGAATAATATCAAGTTCAACTTCATAGCAGGAATCATTTTAGATAGAAATCCATAGTGTGTGCTGAACTTCAAAGCACAGGTTATCATCTCATCTCCTCTACTCAAATTCTAGTATCATGCCAAACCAGACGGAAGCCTACAATACCTTAATGAGGCAGAGGAGAGGGATAAGCAAAAATTATACTTTCTTACCTAGAAAGTTTATGACTGTGACATATGCTCACAAAGGCATATCCCTACTAATCCTAGTTGTCCATAATCACAATCCTGATCACTTCCTTTCTTTGAAATCAGAGCTCTATTTTCAAGGAATTGTTAGGGCAAAGTTTCATATATCAGCATGGTTTTCAATCTCAAAATACTTAAACTGAATGTCATTTGTAAATGTGACAATTACCTACCTATGTTACAGTTTTAAACAGAATTGGAAGAGGCCTTCAAATGCAAGCAATGCAAGTGATACAACTGCAACTGATATTTTCAATGTTTTTTGAGGTCTTTTGTTCTTTTCCCTTTGTAGAATTTCTCATTATCATGTGTAAAGTACTATTTTTTTAAGGTACTATTTTCTAATATGAACAGTATAGTGACAAAAGGTGAAGAGGGGGACACTTAGCACAAAGGTATGTGAATAATTTGATACCTCACAGGGGAGAAAGGATACATTATTTCAATTTGTTTTTAAAAATGCTAAAATATATATACAAAGAAATATAGAGGAAGAAACAGAGACAGAAAAAGAAATGGCTTGCCCATGATTGCATAGCTAAATAAATACATAAAACAAAAGAGTTGGTATTCCACTTCATGTCTTTCATGATTCCAAATTAACATGTGCTATTTAACATGCATGGTGCTGCCTACCATCTAGGGGAGGGTGGAGGGAAGGAGGGAAAATTTGGAATAGAAGTGAGTGCAAGGGATAATGTTATAAAAAATTACCCATGCATATGTACTGTCAAAAAAATTTATAATTATAAAATTAATAAAAAAAAGTTAAAAAAAAAGCAAATTAACATGTGCTATTTTCATAATAGGAGTGAAATACAAGCTACTCCCTAGCTGAGTAGGCTAGAATTTTCTCATCTATAAAATTAGAATATTGACCTGGATTCATTAAATAAATTCAGATAAAATAGAGCTCTAGTGATTTAAAATTTATATTTTTCAAAATATCACCTATGATTAGGATCAATGGGGTCATTCATTGTAAAAATGGATGTTGTTATTTGCCATCCAAATACATTAGATATTTTAACCATTATATAGTTTCTCTTTACCATAAATAGTTGTGTTCCATGTACACAGATGTTCCCTTACATCATTTGGGAACTTTTACAAATGCATGAGATTGATTAGAACAGAGAAAATATAGATGTTTTAATAACTTTCATATTTTCCCTAGTTGTATGATCTACCTTCATTAAAGAGCATACAGTAGCATACTTTGCCATATACAAGTGCTAGCAATGTGTGTTTTTGTATGTGTAAAATCATTTTATTTATTTTTTTTGATTTTCAGAAGCAATTCATTTAGAAACTGTGCAATGTAAAAGGTATGATAATAATGAGAAGAAAAGACCAATTATGTTAATTTGTTTAAAGAAGGTTATAAAGAATTCCCAACTAACACATTTACTTAGAGGGAAAATATGGTCTTCCTGTTTTAAGATTAGGATTCGTTACCCAGCATTGGAGTGATGTTCACTGTCATTCAATTCTATTGAGTTAGACACATGTGGAGGACTGATGACACCAAGATATTTGAACATCTGTTATAGGTGGGCAGAAGAAATAGCATTAGAAAATACTGATGTATTAAATGAAAATATGCAGATGTTGACTAGTAGAAATTGACAATAGTAGATCAAGTTGACATGTAGCAATTAGAAACAGTTTAGCTCTAATTGGCCAAGAGTATTAAATAGCCTTTAAACAAAGGGGCAGAATCATAAATAGTGACAAGATCTAGAAATAGGATTTAGCCATTATTTTAATGCCTTTAAAAGTAATCAGTGACAAGCACTAGAAGCAACATAGAAATTTTCATAGGAACAACATATATAGGTAATATCACCCACAATAGCAAATAAAATGAAATAAAGGGAAACAAATATAGTGAAATACTTCAAGGTATTCATGATATAGAAATTACAACTTATTTTTGTCTCCTCATTCCATCAGATTTATGTTATTGATCTCTCAAGAGTTCACTATACAAAAATTGTCTGTCCAATATCCTGAACACAGTAGTTTACTTGTTTCCACTTTATGAAGTAGTAGATAGAAAGGTGATTGAGTTATGACCATATAGGAGCAAATTTTTGTCTGAAACAATGATTTTGTAACACTGGGTAAAACTAACACTTCACTTGAAACTTTATAACAGGGATAACTGTAACATTAAGGCTATTTATTTTTCTACATTGAGCATGGTGTTATCCATACCTCAACTTCTGTAGCCTCCTCTGTTAGGTCATTTTTTAGGAAGAATTAGAGTAGGCAATGAGAAAACAAACTAATATTTTATTTTTTATTTTTTTATTTTTATTTTTTTGCAAATGAGTTGATAATATACTTAGAGAATCCTAGGGAAACATCTAAAATCTACTTGAAATAATCAAAAATTTAACAAAGTTACAGGACAAACCCACATAAATTATTGTTATTTCTATATTACCAACATAATTCAGGAACAAGAGATAGAAAGAAAAATTCCACTTAAAATAACTGTACATTATATATTTGGGAAATCTGACCACATAGACCCAGGAACTCAGTTATATTCATGTGAGCACACAATTACAAATACTGCTCACCCACACAAAAAAAAGTTAGATCTAAACTATTGGAAAAATATAAGTTTGCTCATCAATATCTGAACTAATATAATAAAATTCAAAATTCTACCTATATAAATCTACTAATTTAGTATGTCAATCATACTTCTAAGAATTACTGCATAGTGCTAGAAAAAATAATTTAAAAATTCATCTGGTAGAACAAAAGGTTAAGAGTATCAAGTAAATAATGAAAAATATGCAAAGAAAGGAGGCCTAGCTATGCCAGATCTAAAACCATATTATAAAGTGCCAATTATCAACATCATTTACTACTGCTGAAGAAATGAATGGTAGATTATTAAAATAGATTAAGTACATAAGATACAGTAGGTCTATCTTTAGAGTAATCTACTGTTTGATAAATCCAAAGAATTCACTATCTGACAAAAACTGCTATGAAAACTGAAAAATAATATGGCAGAAACTAGGCACAGTAAAACATCTTACAACCTATACCAAGATAAGGTTGTGTTAGGTTCTTACTAAGTGCTAAGTCAGTACTTAACAATTCCCTACTTGCGGCCTTTACTGGGAGTTTTACTTGTGAACTCCTGGGGAGGAGCTTGCATGCTTAGGAAGAGCAAGTTCATTGGTTGAACTAATTTTTCCCAGAAGCCCTTGCGTTATCCCATGCCCATTCTTGGGAGGATAAAAGAGGGCGGGACTCGAAAGATAGAGAGTCTTGTCTGGACCAGACTTGAGATGGCTCTCTGCAGGAAGGGAAATCACTACTCTGAATCAGAGTTGACAGCAACTGTCTGGAGACAACTGCTCTCTACAGGAAGAAGAATCTGTCCAAGAGATTTGAGTTGACACAGCAGATCTCCTCCCAGAGAGCAATCAACAGTTTCTGGAGACAACAGCACATTGCAAGGTTGAAATAATTTAATGATTTAGTTATCATTTAGAAATGATTATAATAAATTAGGAGAGCAAGGAATGATTTACCTGACAGATATCAGGAGAAGGAGAGAATTTGTGACTAAACAAGAGATGTAGGACAATTCAAAATGTAAAATGAATAATTTTAATTACATTAAATTAAAAAAAAAAATCTTTGCACAAATTCAACCAGAATTAGAAAGGAATTTTTACAACTAATGCTTCTGATAAGTCTCATTTATTAAAAGATGTATACATCTGTGTATATATATATATATACATATATATATATATATATATATACAGATATATACAGATATATAAATAGTAAGAATGAGTAAAACTTATAAGAAAGTTATTTTTATTGATAAATGGTCAATGGATATAAACAGGCAATTTTCAGATGAAGAAATTAAAGCTATTAATAATTATATGAAAAAATCTCTAAAACCCTATCAACTAAAGAAATGCATTTTAACCCAACTCTGAGGTACCACTTCACATTTATACGATTGGCTAAAGTGATAGAAAAAGAAAATGATAAATTTTGGAGAGTATATAGAAATACTGAGACATTAATGCATTGTCCATAGGGTTGTGATTGATCTAACCATTCTAGAGAAGAATTTGGAACCATGTTCAAACAATTATTAACTCTGCAGAAAATCCTGGAAAGATAAACATTTACTAATGCAGAGGGAAATGAACAGAATCAAAACAATTGTACACAGTAACAGCAACATTGTACAATGATCAACTATGATTAACTTAGCTCTTCTCAGCAATACGGTAATATAAGACGATTCTAATAGACTTGGAATAGAAATTTTCATTCACATCTAGAAAAGGAATTATGGAGATTGAATGTAGATTGAAGCACAGAATTTTCACTTTGTTTTTGTGTTTTCTTTCTCATGGTTTTTATCTTTTTTAAAGTTTTTTTCTTTCACAACATGACTAAGTTGGATAACCTATATAAGATTGCTTATTTTCTTGGAGGTAAGAAGGGAAGGGAAGGAGGAAAAAATTTGGAATTCAAAATCTTATAAAAATTAATGTTGAAAAACTATATATGTAATTGGAAAAAAATAAAATATTATTGAGGAGAAATTTTGTAAATGATAAAAAATAATCAATGACTAGCATTAGAAACCACATAGCAATTTCTACAGGAATGGAATGTATACATGTGACATATATCAATATAATGTATGATTCCTTGAAAGAGTCCAGTTGAGGTAATTTACTTTAACAAGATGTTGATTATTAATATCAAGTGAAATATGCAATATTGGAAATTCTTGCTCACCAGACATGATTGGCACATTGGTAGACAATATCCAGTGGTTCAAATTAAAATAGAGATTCTTTCTCTAAAGCACATAGATTATGTCTCCACTCACTAGGTAGTATCTGGATTCCTCTTAGTCAGGACCTGTGGACATACTCCCTGTGCTGGATCATTTAATTCTAAGTGCCTTCATATTCATTTCTTAGAGGCCCACAATCATTTTGTTACAATAATAACTTCTCATGGTCCTAAGGGTGATTCTGTTCTTGGGGGACATAGTACCATGACTTATTTTAGTTGTTATGGCTTCATTCATTTGATTCCATTTAAAAATACCCAGCTATTCAAAATGCTAATTATCAGTGAATGTAACATTTATTTAGGTGTAAGGCAAAAAAAAAAAATAAGAACACATGAACTCATTTGCTAAAAACTAGTTCAGGAATAATAATCATATCACAATATACACAAATCTGGCTCAAACTCTTAAAACACACTCATAATCTGTGAGAAAGAGTAAAATTACATTATATAGAAACAAAGGAGATGAAAAAAACTGTATTTAGAGAGAGAGGGAAGACAAAGAGGATACAATAAACTTTAGAGTTCAATCTATTTTTGTCATTGAGGGAACTGGTGTTCAAGATGATTACACTATTATACAAGATCCCACAGATAGCAAATGTCACAGTTGGTATTTAAAATTTATTTCTTTGATCCTAGGATCAATGTTGTTTCACCTTTGACTCCTCTTTTTAGAAATACATATGTACAGAGATGTCTGTGTGTGTGTGTGTGTGTGTGTGTGTGTGTGTGTGTGTGTGTGTATGTGGTTAGGCAGTAGATAATATTTCTTTGCTTTGGTTCCAAACATAGGATATCATCTATATAGAGAACTTGTCATATATAAACTGTCTCCATCAATATTGATAAAGAACTAACAATCTCAGAGATTTGATTAAATGACATTAAAATTTTCACTATCAGGCTCAAGTGTACAGGAAATATATGCATACCTGAGGTAAGGCTTAAAGATTATTTTTCCTGCCATCAAAACAAGTTTGTATACAAAATTTGCAAGGCCATCCCCATGCTTCCATCCCCTCATGATTTATTTCTGAGGCATTCTTGATATTTACATACTTTTTACTCTATGAAATATATTTCCTACATTACCCCCCTCCCCAATTCCCAACAACATTGCAGCGTATGAAAGCTCTTACAAAGGTCATACAAATCTATATAGCCTTGAGAAAGCATGAGAAACTTGTACAATCAATAACATAACATATTTCTTTGAAAAGACTGAGAATTCAAAGTATTTGTAGTCTCAAAGGTGTGAAAATTGCTAAAACATTTAAGGTTAATGAATTTCAAAGTCTAAGTCTAAGTCTTTCAGTCTATGTATTACTAGATACCAGAATAAATAGATAAATACTATTTCAGCAGCTGGTGAATTGTGAGACATTTTAGTAAAGTTTCTGAAGTTCAGAATAATTGCCAAAAGCTATTAACTCTAAGTGGTATTCAAGTCTTCACATACAAAATCAAACAAACAAACAAACAAACAAACAAACAAACAAATAAATAAATAAGGAAGTCATTTTAATAGGAGAATGTCTTCCCAAGCCACTTATGTATAGGCAAAAGAGGATTGTTTGAATTACAGAATCTTGGCTCTAAGACATAGGACACTGTCATATATGATACTGTTATGTTATTTTCAATTTGAATGCCAACCTTTTAATTTTCCATTAAATTCAGCAAGTATTTATTAAGCCCCACTCTAAGTAATGTATTCAACTGGAAATTATTTCAAATACAATAAAGCCTCATTATTTAAATTATGATAATTTAGCCAATGCACCTAGGTAGGTTTGAAATTATGAAGATTCATCTTCCTGATTTCAAAAGTAACCTCAGATACTTCCTAATTGTATAATCTGGAACAAATCACTTCACTCTGTTTGTCTCTAAATTTCATTAATAAAATTACTTAAGAAGAAAACGGCAACTTATTCCAATAACTTTGCAAAGAAAAATACAAGTATTACTGAAAAAAAGGACCAAAAAAAGAATTTTGAGAACATATTCATTCAGATTAAGATTTATTTCCTGGAGCAGTTTGTTTGATCATTTTACTTCTCTTAAATGAAAGTCAGATATCTTGCATGATATGAAAACAAAAGATGTCATTTTAATGGCATCACTTTAGTTGATAATGATTGTGACTACCACTTAAACTTTTAAGTATACAAATAGTTATGTACACATGCATATATACATACATACATACATATCTCACACATAGATATTTAATGTACATATGTATGTATATATGCAAAATATCTGTATATACATATAGCATATCTTCTTTGAACTTCACAATATATCTCTGTGGTCAGCATCACAGATATTTTAATACTCATTTTATAGATAGGGAGGTTGCAATTCAAAGAAGTAAACAAGGCCATAATCACATAATTAGTGTGAATCAGATGAATATTTCTACTTACATTTTGTAATGTTCTGGTTGGTTTTCTGAAGGTTAATGACCACCCCTTGTTTTAGCTGAGTAATCACCATGAGAATATCCAGGAATAAATTCCAAATTCTTTACTATCTCCTCCAAAGTAAAGTATCCTTGCCCAGGGCTTTCTTGAGGTCCTCAGGAATGTGTCTTGGTTTCTGTGGGGGAGGCAGGAGCACCACATGATAGTCTCTGGCTTGAAGTTTGTCTCAGTCCAAGTGCTTATGCTCCAGCCTCTAGCTTTCTGTTTCCAAGTCTGTCTCCAAGCTCTTTTGAGTTTGTCTATGGCTCAGACAGGCCTTGGCCTCAGTGAAGAAATGAAGCAAGACAGGTCTGCTACCATGGTAGTATGAGATGGCATGAATGAATCTGGCTGAGTTTTTCCCAGCTTATAAACTTTATTATAATTACATTATCATAGGTGTGAATTGTGTAGAATGTGTGGATCTTGTAGAACTATATTAAGTGATATGTACATGTACTGAACTAGAAAACTATTAATTACCATGCCAAACTAGATAAACGTTATCTTATCAATTCCACCAACTTAACACCTTGTAAGAATCCTTGTTTCAAGTGCATAGTTCTGGCCTATAACAAAATTTATTTTATTATATTTTAAAATTATATATGTACATTCATTGATTACATATTTCCATGAGTTATGGGAGAGAAAAATCAGAGTCAAAAGGAAAACTAGGATAAAGAAGGAAAAACAAACAAACAAACAAAAACAAAACAAAAAAAAAAGGTAAAATAGTACATTTCTATCTGTATTCAGTTTCCATAATTCACTTTTTAGATACAGATGGCATTTTTCATCCAAAGTTTACTAGAAATACTTTGGATCATTGAATTAATAAGAAGAGGTAAGGCTATCACAAATGATCATCACACAATCCTGCTATTGCTATATACAGGTTTTTTTTTTTTTTTGTTTTGTTTTGTTTTGTTTTGTTTTGTTTTTTTGTTTTTTGTTTGGTTTGGTTTGGTTTGGTTCTGCTCATTTCATTCATTATCAGTTCATATAAATCTTTCCAGGTTTTTCTGAAATCACTATGTTCATCATTTTTTACAGAACAATATTCCATTACTTTCACAATCATAAGATATTCAACCATTTCCAGAAGTGATGGGCATTCACTTCATTTTCCAATTCCTTGCCATCACAAAAAGTACTGCTTGCTACAAACATTTTTGCACATGTGAGTTCTTTTCCCTCTTATATGATCTCTTTAAGATACAAAGTACAGATAATGATGAATCAAAGGGGATGTACAGTTATTATAGCTTTTGGGGCATATTTCCAAATTGTTCTCTAGAAAGGTTGGATCAGTTCGCAACTTCACCAACAAGGCATTAGTGTCCTAGTTTTCTCAAATTCCTCCCAACATTTACCATTATCAAATGGATAATTTTAAATAATATCTTCATTAATAAAAGTACAATAGTCTATATACTTATTATTAATATGCATTTCTATTCAAATCTCAGACAGGTCTTTTTCAGAGTTCTTCCTGGCTTCCCACAAATCAATATCAGATCAAGCCTCTGAATAAGTTTTGGAGTAACAGAACCCCCAAATATTTGTAATGAAACAAATTTCCTGCAGAAGAACTTCAGAAAAGATCTGTTTCAATCTGGCAGTAGGGATAGGTGGTGGGTTGCAAGGTAGGACACATACAGCATAGAGAAGTGCAGTTCAGAATATAAGGGGAGGCTTTTAGTCAAAATACAGCACTGTTTGCTGCTTTGACCTGGTTCAGAAGCAAATGGATCAGCATATTGGCTATGGGACCAACTTTCCAACTACAGAAGACAAATAATGAGCCCCTGAATGCTAGCATAAATCAAGACTTGGCTAAGGCCCACCCAGCACAATAAGGAAACCAACAGTAGTAGTCCCAGGACAGCCTGAAAACCACTGTCAATTGTAGAGAAAGCTTAAGACAATCTCCCTTTTGCCTTAAAAATAGATCTCAGTCTTAGATGAGCAAAAAAAAAAAAAAAAATTAAATGAGCAAAAAAGCAAAAATGGAAACCTGATCAGAGGTAACTTTTATACAGATGGAAAAGAACACACATCAAACACACCTCAAACCCTTAGGACACTAATAGAAACAATTTCCAGATAAAGCTTCAAAGAGTTATAGAAATTGGTCTCCATCTCAAAAGCATCTCTGGTAAGAATTCAAAACATATGTTAAAATAGAGCTAGAAGAAAAATGGGAAAAGGAAATGAAATCTCTGTAATGGAACTATAGAAATTTTCAGAAGAAAATCTTTCTTTAAGAAATGGTTTTGGTGAAATGGAAAAATGAAAACAATTTGAAAAACAGAATTTCTAAAATGGAAAAAAAATCCAATGGATAGAATAATTCATCTAAATGTTCAATTGGGCAAATGCAAAATGAAATAAAAAAGCTAACTGAAGAAAATAATTCACTAAAAATTAAAATTGAATAACTGGAAGCAAATGATTCAATAAGACATCACAAATAATCCAAACAAAAAATTTTTTAAAATGAAAAAAAAAAGGAATAAAAAGTAAAATACCTCAAAAGAAAAAAACAACTGACATGAAAAATAGATACAGGAGAGAAAATCTAAAAATTATTCAACTACCTGAAAATGATGATGAAAAACAAGAAAAACTGCCCTAATGTCCTAGAACCAAAAGGGCAAATAGTCATTTAAACAATCCTCCAAAAACTTCCTGAAAGAGATTCCAAAATGAAATCTCCAAGGAAAATTGTAGCTAAATTCCAGAATTATCAGATCCAGGAGCAAATATTGCAAGCAGCAAAAAAGAAAAAAAATCATAAGAGGAGCCACAATCAGGATTACTCAGAACCTAGCAACTTCTACTTTAAAATATCTAAGGATCTGGGATATGATACTCTGGTGGGTAAAGAGACTTTGATTGCAACCAAGAATCAATTATCCAGCAAAATTAATCATTATTTTTCAGGGGAAAAGATGGACCTTCAATGAAATAGAGGACTTTCATTTATTTTTTGATGAAAAGAGCAGAGGTGAGCAAAAAATTTGGTCTTCAAATACAGAACTCAAGATAAGCACAAAAAGGTAAAAAGGGAAGAAAAAAATTAAAGGCAAAAGTGTTTATATCCCTATAAGGGAAGGTGATATGTATAATTTTTGAGAATTGTATATTTGTTAGGGGTATACTTAGAGGCTGTAGATAAAATTTCACTTTAGTGATATAAAAAAGAAGCTATAGGTTGAAAAGTAATTGTACTGGAAGAAGAGGGAAGTGGAAGTGAAATGAGGTAACACAGGAAGAGGCAAAAAAAAAAAAAAAAAAAGGCCCTATTCAGGTGAGGGAAAGAAAAGAGGAGGTTGAGAATTGTGTGAATTGTCATCTCATTGGATATAGCTCAAAGAGATTATCAGACATATCCAGTTTAATATAGAAAATTGTCTCATTGTATAGGGAAAGAGGAGAAGGGGAAAGGAAGAGGAAGAGGGAAAGAAGGGAGGAGGATGAGAATTGGGTGAACTTTAATCTCTTGGGATTTGGCTCAAAAGGAAAATATCAAACATAGTTTAATATAGAAATGTGTCTTACTTTATAAGAAAATAGAAGGAGAAAGTGAAAAGAGCAGGGGAATATTACAGAATTGAGAATAATAGAAGGAGAAGGAGAAAGGGATAAGAAAGGAAAGGGCAGATTGAGGGAGGTGGTCATAAAAAGGAAAACACAAGAAAAGAGGGAAAGGAGGAAAGAGGTCAATATAATATGGGGGAAATAGTATGATAAGAAATAGAGATAGTAATTTTACCTGTTAATGTGAATAGAATGAACTCTCCCATAAAACTGATACATATAGCAGACTGGATTAAAAGCCAAAATCATAAAATCCTTTTACAAGAAACACATTTAAAGAAGTCATACATGCAGAGTAAAGGTAAAAGGCTAGACAGAATCAATTATGCCAATTTATTGAAGTAAAAAAGCAGGGGTAGAGATCCTGATCATTGTTGGTAGAATCGTGAAATGATCAACCATTCTAGAGAGCAATCGGTTATAATATTCTTCTCTAAATTATAATGTTCTCTGGGAAACAGGTTTTTTGGGGGGCTTCTGGGAGTAGTTTTCATTTCATTTCAGTGTAATCACCCAGACTGCATATGGGAGTTAAAGTCCAAATCCTTTATTGTTTCTGTCAAAATCTTATCTCCTTAACTTGAGCCTCCAGCCAGAAAGAAGGTGGAAAATGGATTGAATCTGTCTTCTCCTCAGATAGTGGGCTTGTGTGTCTGGCCCTGAGAGCTTCTTGATTATATGTTGTACATTGAGTACACACCAATCATTATATCAAAGAAACCATTATTTGCTGTAGGATTAAATCAATGCTAAACTAGATTTAACTATTGTCTCTTCAAATCTACTCAGTACCTTGTTTCAAGTTCTGGCCCATAACATCTCCTTGTAGGATCAGATCAATCATACTAAACCATGCTAAATTCCACTGTCTTAGTACCTTGTAAGAATCATAATACTCGGGAACCATGACCAAAAGGCTATAAAACTGTGTATACCCTTTGACCCAGTAGGGCCATTAAATCTTAAATGTAAAAATGTAAAAATATTTGTAACGACACTTTTTTATTTTAGCAAAGAATTGGAAAATGATGAACAAGATTGTGTTAGAAAGGCCTGGAAAGATTTACATGAACTGATGCCAAACAAGCAAACCCAGGAATACACTGTACATAATAACAGCAAGAATAACAGCAAGAATGTCCCATAATCAACTATGAAAGATTTGGTTCAGTGATCCAAAGCGATTCCAGTAGACTTGGGACAGAAAATGTCATCTGCATCCAGAAAAAGACTTAAGGAGATTGAATATAAATCAATACATGCTATGTTCATTTCTCTTTTTTTGGTTATTCTTTCACCTCTCCCATGCTTTTCCCTTTTGTTCTGATTTTTCTTTCTCTCCCAACATGATTCATAAAGCAATATTTATTAAAAATTAATAAATTTACTAGAAAATCAAATCTTATCATCATCATCATCATCATCATCATCATCATCATCATCACCCCGGCTGACTTATGGATGGACTTAACACCACAACAATTCTTAATTCAGATGTAGTCATATGGGATCATATGATTGGAAGGGACTTCGAGGTCTCCTACTCAATCAGTTCTTCTCCATTTATCCTCCTAATTAAAGCAAGGCAAGAAACTATCAGCTGCTTTTATAGGACACAGGGGGAATAAGACAGGCAGGCTGACACAAAAAGAGAGACTCAGAAAAGGCAGAAAAAGTGATAAAGCTGGAGAAGGAAAACTCATAAGGATTCTGTTTCAGGTTACTATTACTGAAGTTATCATGCATTTTAGTTTATTAGTATGATGTGTTTTCTAAATTATTTTCTTAATTCTTCTTTCTGATATTGGTCTTTTATTTTTCAACCAAATAAATGCTCCATACCTTGCTCCACTGCTTCCTGGATTTTCTCACATAAACCATGTTATGGATCCACACCCTTTGGTTATATTCACAAAGTCCATATTAATTATCTTTGTAATGTTATATTGATTCCTTTCATTACAGCTTTTGATTCATCTCATTTGTTATAGAATGGTATAATAGATTGATTCATAGATTTGAATTTAGAAAGACATATTTAAATGTTGTATCAACCATTCCCTAACCATTAAGAATCTTAGTAAGACTCTCAATATCTCTGAGTTATTGACTTTTTTTACCTGTGCAATAAGGATGATAAAATTTACGTCACAATATTAATATAAGGATCAAATGAATTCAAATACATAAATTACACATCTTTGTGTGACCAATACCATCACTATTAAAACCACTGTTAATATTACCAAATGCCACAACTCATAACTACTACAACTAGTACTAACACTATCACTACTATCTATATTTTCAGAATTTCAATATAGTTGTTTCCTTTTTGGTTATATTTTATGAGTTAAAGGAGATTTGTTTCATAGTGAAATATTGGATTTTTATACATTTTTCCCCTTCTTACACTCTAACTTATTGTCCATATAGTAAAGCAGTCCAGTAGAAAAAAGAAAAAAAAAAAAAAGTATGTAGACTTTGGAGTTGCAGGATTTGTGTTTAATTCTAACTCTACCTTGCTGGCTATATAATTTTTGCTAAGCAACTTCACCTTTTTGGATCTCATTTTCCCCATCTATAGAATGGTAGGATTAGATTTAATGCCCTCTGTGGTCCTTTTCAATCAAGATGTATGCCCAAAGCTTCTCCATTCCCAATTTATTTTAAATTTATTTCACTTAAGATTTGAATTGTTAAAATGCTAAAGAAATACATATTATGAATTCTTGCTAGGTTTTCTCCATATTTAGCCATATGCTTTGTTCTTCTTATTGGCGTTTTGTTTTTTGTTTTTGTTTTTGTTTTTCATTCCTAGACTTAAAACCTTAGGTCATAAATATAAATCCCAAAGTTTCAAAAACTATTTTTGAAAAAAATTGTAAAAAAAATCTTCACAATATTGTACAATATATCATAGAGGAACTAAAATTATAATACATAAAAAGTTAGACATTCTCCAAGAGCCAAATGATGTTTTTTTGATAAAAAAAATACAAGCAAAAATGGTATTTCACTTTAAAGACACACTTCCCCTTACACATTTTTGGCTACATGTGAAATAATTGCAACAATTACACTATGATCTCAGGACAGAACTTATTAAAAGAAACTTAGGAAATTTAAAGTAAATCCATGTAATTTTCTGTGATAAAATGAAAATAGAGTAATTTAATGACATTATTTTGAGATCAGTATTGTATAAAATAATTGAAGTGGAACAGAATGTCATTAAGAAAACAAACAAAAGTGATAGCAGTGATTATAGGGATTATCTTAGAACAGGAAAATGTGTTGAACCCATGGCTGTAACATTTTCAATTAAATATTTGTGCATATGATTCATAGGTTAAATCTGTTCCATTTCATATTTCATTGTCAGACATAAGAAAGAATATGAAGTAAATCTCTCTTAGGAGTCCACAACCTCATGCAGTACTTGAAGCAATAATTTATTTATTTATTATTTTTTTTTATTATATATATATATATATATATATTATAATATTATCCCTTGTATTCATTTTTCCAAATTACCCCCCCTCCCTCTATTCCCTCCCCCCGACGACAGGCAATACCATACATTTTACATGTGTTACAATATAGTCTAAGTACAATACATGTGTGTGAATATCATTTTCTTGTTGCACAATAAACATTAGAATCCGAAGGTACATGCAACCTGGGCAGACAGATTGTAGTGCTAACAATTTACATTCCCCTCCCAGTGTTTCTTCTCTGGGTGTATCTACCTCTGTCCATCATTGATCAACTGGAAGTGAGTTGGATCTTCTTTATGTTGAAGATTTCCACTTCCATCAGAATACATCCTCATACAGTATTGTTGTTGAAGTATACAGTGATCTTCTGGTTCTGCTCATTTCACTCAGCATCAGTTGATTTAAGTCTCTCCAGGCCTCTCTGTATTCCTCCTGCTGGTCATTTCTTACCGAGCAATAATATTCCATAACTTTCATATACCACAATTTACCCAACCATTCTCCAACTGATGGACATCCATTCATCTTCCAGTTTCTAGCTACAACAAAAAGAGCTGCCACAAACATTTTGGCACATATATGTCTCTTTCCGCTCTTTAGTATTTCTTTGGGATATAATCCCAGTAGTAGCGCTGCTGGATGAAAGGGTATGCACAGTTTGATAACTTTTTGGGCATAATTCCAGATTGTTCTCCAGAATGGCTGGATTCTTTGAAGCAATAATTTAATCAATAGAACAACTATTTATATTCAATTGATGATATTCAAGTTCCATTCAATTTAAGAAATATTTACTAAAAACTTAATGGACAGGAATATACATCAAATCATATCTCTAGAGCCTGAAAAGATTTCATCTAAAGCAACATTATTTTCCAGTTAAAGAAACCAAGTCCAAATGATTCATGGTTTCCTAAACATGCATGGTACAATATGAACACAAATCTTCTGACACAAAAGATTAATACAGCTATAGGTATTATGTAATGAATATTTATATATGTAATTTTATTTTAATTTATTTTTCTAATGAATTAACTGACTCCCTGGATTAGTCTTTTTATTGTTGATGGAAATATTAAAAATATTTTATAATTTTATATTTTATGCAAAGCAATGGAGTAAGAAAAAAAAAAGAAAACATGATATAAGCATTAGAATGAGAACTTGTACTCAGAAAGACTCTTCTTCATATCTTAATAATGCTTTTTACTGACAATATGATAATACATAATAGTCTATTGTGAAAGGAAACTAGGAAATAGTAGATATAAATGAATTAGAGCATGGTACCTTTTTAATTAGTAGAAAGAATCCTTATACTGAGAGATTTCCATGCTGATCAAATTACAACTTCTTCATATATTCATAAATCTATATTTGTAAGTCATTGTATTGAATATTATGAGAAAAAAGTCTCTACTAGTAGTAATTGTAATGCTAATAGTAGTAGTAATGATACTAAGTGAATGGAAGAATAAGACATGCTCACCAGAAGGTAATATCAAATTAGATCTAAAAGCTAAAAATCACATCAATCAGAACATTTGTATTTGAGAGAACTTGTAAATACATGATGAATGGAGTCTGGAGTCTGAAATTGAACTAAAAAAAAAAAAATAGGTTGGATTACTTTTAGAAAATGAAAGTTTTTGTTTTTCTTTTAATAAAATGTCCAAGTTTATTTTCAATATAAATGCCCACCGGTGTTTTTGTGATATTGCTACTCATAAAATATTTGTGATTCTTAGTAACTAAGGCTTCAAAGTACATAGACGGCAATGGGAAAAGTATGTGGTACAAAGGACAAATAAAAAGTAAAATAAATAAAGGTGTCATAAAAAATACCTGAGCAAAATAGATGGTATAGTTTTGAACCATTCAAGTGGGAACAATGGAAGATCATTTCAGACAGAGAAGCCTGGCTTTCACTGGTATATGTTTATTTAATGTTATGAAAAACCAGGAAAAGTTCCAAGAAAATGTGATGGCTTATTATGGCAAATTTATGAGATTATTTAGAACTGTTTCATACAAAAAAGATTAATAGGTTGTCAATAGCATCATTAGAAACAATGTAACAATGTTCAACTCAAGATGGGCAAAGACTGATTTGAATATCGGAATATCTGCCAGCAAATCAGATTGTAGTTCTTCTTTAATGACAACAACAACAACAACAACAAGAAAGAGAAAGTTTTGTTATAAACCATGGATTTTTATTTTTGTTTTTGTTTTCCTATTTATTTTTTGTTTTGTTTTGTATCCTGCAGTCTTATAAATTGTCTCTGGCACATAATAGGCACTTGCTGACTTGAAGCAATATTGTTTACTTATTGAAGGTTACCTCCATATTATATATTATGTGTTACTCTCCAAAAGTAACCCTTCTGAATAACAGAAATATTTTAATACTTACCAGCAAAGAAATTCTTAAAACTTTTGACTGAATTAATTACTTTTCATTCAATTGTTTCTATATAAACAATTATATAGAGAGCATGCTTCGGGGATTTTCATTTTAATAGAACAGATCAAAACCACTTATGTGGTCACTGATTCTTGAATTAAACAAGAAGAAATATTTATTACTATATATATTTTGTATACTATGTGCTATCATTTTCAATGAATGAAAAGACAGCACAAAGCAAATACAATCATATAATTATATAATCCTTTTTTGATGTTATTTATTGTGCCAAATCATACATATTGAATAGTGACCATGAACCTAATAATTTTGACTTCTTTTTACTTTTGATTCCATTGAGAATAGTCTCAAAAATATTTAACATGTGAATATATTTATTTTCTATAATCTTTCAGCTCTTAAAGATGTTGATATGGAAAGCAATGAGAATTTGTAGATAGGGGCTATATAATTTAAGCTATACTAAATTAGAAGGCAGGGCTAACAGTTGTATCTAGTCAGACATAAATTATATGTATGTCTGCTGATTGTTCAGTACCATAAAGTGAGAGAGCCATTTGACAAACTTTATTCTTTGTCTACCTTGGCATCTAATCTGAAGCCTAGTCCTTAATGACCTTGTTTACTAATCTAATAATACAATTTACTTTGATCTTAATCCTATATCCACTTAAAATGCAAATTTCTACTTTTGACACTATTCTGCTTAATGAGATGATGATGATGATGATGATGATGATGATGATGATGATGATTTTGGCACTACTTCTGAAAGCACTTGAACATTTTGATATTCCTCAGAGATTACAAATACTAGAATTAATTTTGTCAGTGCCATGGAACTTGCCCAGCCATGATGCATGATATTTTATCAATCCTACTCTACCTTTGTTTGAGATCAAAAGGAAAAATACAATTTTGAGAAAAAAAAAAATTTTTACTACTATTATAGGCTAATTGTGTTATTGGGTTGTATAGCTATGATTTTTAAATATGATCCACTTGAAGCTTTTTAAATGTAAATTTCTATTGTAGGATTTCAAAAACATTCTTAGAATTCTTACTTTTTTTGAATAGCAATTCTTTTTATTATCTCAAAGTGCAAGTTACATATAGACCTCTTAAAATAAGTTTTCCAAGACAACTCTTCACCAGAATTTCTGTATATGAACTTCTATAAAGGTTAAGAATTATGCTATCCTATTAGGATGAGAAGTACATTGTTTTTAAATAAACAAAAGTATGTATGTATGCATGTATATGTATATGTATAGATAGATAGATAGATAGATAGATAGATAGATAGATAGATAGATAGATAAATAGACAAATAGATATGGAATCAGTGCAAACATCCAAGTAGATAAAACTTCAGGGAGTATCTGCTTCAAAGATATAACCCTTGGCTCTTTCATCAAGATTTCACCTTTATGTAGTATTCTACTTCCTTTACAGAAAGAAAGGGGGGGGGACATGAAAACTGACCCCATTGAAATTTTATGATTCTGCAATATTTATTTGTGACTATGGCCAGAAATATACTTTACTACTTTGGGACCAAATGCATGCTGTGTCATTTCATCATTTAATCTATCATTAATAGGAAATTCACAAAAATAAAAGAAAAATAAATGGTTTCCCTGAAAAGTATAATATCACACAGCAAAGTGCCTTACAATATCATCAGTGAATAAAGGTACTAGGTAATTGCAAATATCTTAATTTAATAAACTCTTAAGTTCATTTTTTGTTGTCAGTTGTGTTAATTTTCAGTCAATTTGAAGGAATTGAAGTGCCAGATTTCTCCCTAACTTTCTCCCATTCTTGAATATTATTTCTTAACCTGAAATTGTTAATCTTGAAAGAAATAACCATGTCAGTATAATTAGTTTATTTTACAATTGTGTTTTCCATTTATGCATTTAAAATATCAATTAAAAAGTATCCATTATTTCCAAGGAATCTGACAAAGACTTAATTTTAAAAGTTTGAGAAATTATATTTTAGAATATGAAAACTCTCCATTAGAGTTTGATATATTCTATCTTTTCAAATGAATGCACTTTAAGAATCTTAAAGATGGATATTATGGCATTGCTTTTCCCCATCATCTAGCATAAGATTATGACTTTGTGAGAGATAGAAAATGCCATAATACATGTAGTAGCAGACCTGATGAAGCTGGGTACTTGCTTTAGAGAAGATAGCAAGGGGAATATATCCTTCAAGCATGTTAAAGGATTATCATATAGAAAGGGGGTTATATATCTTCTTTTTTAGACCCAAAGACCCTAAACTAGGAACACTAGTTGAAAGTTACAAAAAGGTAAATGTAGACTTAGTTTGAATTGACAACAAATGAGTTTCATCAGCAACCATTTGTATATCAACTCATTTATTGGAAGTACTGCTCTGTCGTCACTTTGTAAATTGAACCCTCATTGATAACAAAGAAAAACAGTTCAATAAAAATAAAAGAAAATGAAAAAAACTTTCTTTTAAAAACCTTGAACATAGAAAGCTACTGTGGTGACAGGGCAGATCAAAAGTCAACTTCAAATGAAGATAGAATGTCTGCATAAGAAATCTGAAAGAGTCATGTGAATTGGTTTCAAGTTCAAAGATCCTTCTTAGAAATGCTTATAGAAGATTTCAAAAGGCAAATAATAGAGGTAGAAAAAATGAGAAAATATTAGGTATGCATGAGAGAGTAAACAGTTTGGAAAACAAAGCAAAAAAAAAAAGTGTGAAGAAAACAACTCTCTAAACAGTAGAATAAAGCAAATGGAAAAAGAGATACAAAAATACTGAAGAAAATCACACATTAAAAATTAGAATGGAATAAATGGAAGCCAGTGATTTTGTGAGACAAGAATCAGTAAACCTAACAGGAAAAGAATGAAAAAAATAGAAGAAAATATGAAATACTTCATTGGCAAAACAACCACCTTGAAAAATAGATGCAGAAGAGATAATTTAAAAGGTATCCACCTATCTGAAGGGTGTAAACAAAAAAGAATCTGGGTACCATTCTGTAAGAGGTTATTAAGAAAAACTGTCCCAATATTCCAGAAACAGAGGGGAAAATACTCAATGAAAGAATCCTGTGATTACCTTTAGCAAAAGATCCCACAAGTAAAACCTTAAACAACATTGTTGTGAACATATAAAACTACAATCTCAAGGGGAAAAGAAAAAAAACAAACAAACAAAACAACAAAAAAAAAAAAAAACGCAAGCAGCCAGACAAAAACATTTCAAATATCAATGAATAACAGTTAGGATCACCCAGGATCTATTGAAGCTTCTATAATAAAATCTCAAAGGGGGTGGAATACCATATTCTGGAAAGCTAAGAACCTGGAGTTATAATAAAGAATTACTTAACCAGTGAGATTCATCAGTCTTTCAGGAGAAGAGATGGAGCTTCAATGAAATAATAGATTTTCAATCATTTCTAATGAAAAACCAGAACAAAACAGAAAATTTAATCTACAAACACAGGATGTAAGAGAATCACAGAAACCTAAACAGGGGAAATATACATATATTTAAAGATTAAATAGTTTAGATCCCTAGATAGGAAAACAATACCTGTAACCCCAGAGAAGTGTATCTATCACTGGAGTAGACAAAGGGGAGAAACACATGGACTGAGGCTGTAGTTCTGATTCGATTCTGATATGATAATATCAAAGAAAAAGTCATTAAGATGTGGGGAAAAAAGTCTGGATGGGTGGAGGGGGAAAGCAAAAAGAGGAGGTATAATAACTAGTTCATACAAAAAGCCAAGAACTATTACAATATAGAGAAAAAAAGGGAGGGGGATGAGCATTGTCTGAAGCTTGACCTCATCAGTTTTGGATCTAAGAGGGAATAACTTATCATTCATTTGGGTATATAAATTTATCTAATGTTATGAACAAGTAGGAAGAGAAAGAGGTAAAGAAAAGGAAGGGGAAGGATAGAAAAGAGGCCAAAAATACTAGGAAAAAGGGGAAGAAAAGAGGGGAAGAGTTGTTTAAAGATAAGATAGTGGGTGGAATAGATTAAAAAAAAAAAAACACTACTAAAAAAAGGGGTAAGGAGTGATAGGAGATAACACAGTGAATGGAGTGAGTAAAAAAAAAAAAAAACAATAAGAGAAGGGGGAGGGGTGATAGGAGAAAAGGTAGTGGGTGGAGTGGGTTAAAAAAAAAAAACACACTCATAAGGAGAGGGTAGAAAGAGAGAACAAAAGTATGTACTGGGGAGATACAGGATAGACTGAAATATGGAGCTAGTAATCAAAATGGTTAATGTGAATGTGATGAACTCAGCCATAAAACAGAAGCACATTGCAGGGTGGATTAAAAATAAATTCCTACAATGTGTTGTTTATAACATTTGACATGGAAAAATATATACACCATAAAGTTAAAAAGCTAGAATAGGATTTATTATGCTTCAGTTGAAGCAAAAAAGAAAAAAAAAAAAAAAAAAAAAAAAGCAGGGATAGCAATTTTGATCTCAACTATAGCAAAAGTAAAAATAAATCTTATTAAAAGAGACAAGGAAGGAAAGTAAAGCTTGATAAAGGATACAGTAAATAATGATGTATTAATGATACTAAAATGAATGTGGCAAGTAATAGATCAGGCAAATTCCTAAAGAAGATTTTAAGTCAATTTCAAGAAGAAATAAACAGCAAAATTATTGTAGTAGGGGGCTTCAACCTTCCCCACTCTGAATCAGACAAATCTAACCACAAAATAATGAAACTAAAGAGGTTAATAGGAACCTAGAAAACCTAGATATGAAAGATCTCTGGAGAAAATTGAATAGGAAAATAAAGGAATACACATTTTTTCTTGGCAGCATATGGCACCTAGACAAAAATTGACCATGGGTCAGAACATAAAACCTCACAATCAAATGTAAATAGGTAGAAATAGTAAATGTTTCTTTTTTCAGACCACAATGCATAGAAATTATATTCAGTAAAAAGTCAGAAAAATATAGATTTGAAATCAATTGAAAATTAATAACCTAATTGTAAAGATTGAGTAGCTCAAACAACAAATCATAGACACAATTCATAATTGCATCCAAGAAAATATAAATAATGAGACAACATTCCAAAACCTAGAGGATGCAGCCATAGCAGTTCTTAGGGGACACTTTATAATTCTAAATAGATACATAAATAAAATACAGAAAGAGAATACCAATGGTTTAGGCATGCAACTAAAAAAACTAGAAAAAGAATAAATTAAAAATGCCCAAGTAAATAGCAAATTAGAAATTTTGAAACTAAAAGGAGAGATGTATAAAATAGAGAATAAGAAAACAATCCAATAAACAAAAGTAAAAGTTCCTTTTATGGAAAAAAGCTATCAAAATAAATAAATCTTTGGTTAATTTGATTAGAAAAAAAGAGTAAAAAATAACTAAATCACCAGCATTGAAAATGAAAACAGTAAACTTATCACTAATGAAAAAGATATTTAGTCTATAACAGGACAAAATAGTTAATGACTATAGCAATCCAGTGTTCGACAAATCCAAAGACCCCAGCTTTTGGGATAAGAACTCACTATTTGATAAAAATTACTGGGAAAATTGAAAAATAGTATGGTAGAAATCAGGCACTGGCCCACACCTAAAATCCTATACCAAGATACAGTCGAAATGTGTTTATGATTAAGACTGATAATGATTGATTAATATAATAAGCAGATTGGAAGAATAAAGAATAATTTACCTCTCAGATCTGTGCAAAAGGAAGAAATTTATGACCAAAGAAGAATTGGAGTATATTATTGAATACAAAATAGACAATTTTGATTATATTAAGTTAAAAATGTTTTATACAAACAAAACAAACAGACAAGATTAGAAGAAGAGCAATAAACTGGGCAAACCACTCACTAATTTCAATGGTTCTAATAAAGACCTCATTTCTAAAATACGTGAAGAATTGATGCACATTTATAAAATCTAATGATATTCTCCAAGTAACAAATGGTCAAAGCATATGAGCAGACAATGTTTAGAGTAAGAAATTGAAATGATATCTACTCATATGAAAATATGACTAAATAACTTTTGGTCAGAAATATGCAAATTAAGATAACTGAAGTATCTCAACAACAATACTATATGATGATCAATTCTGATGGATGTGGCCATTTTTAATAATCAGATGAACCAAATAAGTTCCAATAGAGTAGTAATGAACTGAACCAGCTATACATAGCAAAAGAACTCTAGGGGATGATTATGAACCACTGCATAGAATTCCCAATCCCTCTAATTTTGTCTACCTGCATTTTAGATTTCCTTCACAGGCTAATTGCAAACTATTTCAAACTCCAATTCTTTTTGTACAGCAAAACAATTGTTTGGATATGTATACATATATAGTATACAATTTATACAATATTATTTATATAACATATTTAACATGTATTGGTCAACCTTCCATCTGGCAATTGTCAGTGTTGTAAAATTACCCATGCATATATCTGGTAAATAAAATCTATTAAAATATTTTTTTTAAAAAAAGAAAACTATAGGAGAGAAACAGTTGAAATAGATGATATAAAACAGATATAGGCCTGTCTTTCATTACTATTTTGTTACTACAAGTTAATTTATAATCAAATTCTTTATGAGTGGCAAATGAATATTGATAGTATAAAAAAAGATAACTGAAGAATCACTACATATCTCTGAGATTGATTAAGATGATAGGAAAAGATAATGATGAATGTGGTAGGGGATGGAGGAAAACTAGGAAACTAATACATTGGTAGTAGAGTTGTGAACTTATACAATAATTCTTTTTTTTAATATATAGCTTTTTATACATAAAACATATGCATGGGTAATTTTTCAACATTGACCCTTGCAAAAACTTCTGTTTCAACTTTTCTCCTCCTTCCCTCCACTCCCTTCCCTAGATAGCAGGTAGTCACATACATGTTAAATATGTTAAAATATATGTTAAATACTATATATAGATATAGATATAGATATAGATATAGATATAGATATAGATATAGATATAGATATGTATGTATATATTTATAGAGTTATCTTGTTGCACAAGAAAGATCTGATTTAGAAAGAAGGTAAAAATAATCTGAGAAGAAAAAACAAAAATGCAAGCAAACAATAGCAGAAAGAGTGGAAATATTGTGTTGTGGTCTGTACTTATTTCTCAATGCTCTTTTTCTGGTTGTATCTGGTTCTGTTCATTAAAAATCAATGGAAACTGATTTGGATTCTCTCATTGTTGAAGAGAGCCATGTCCATCAGAATTTATCAGCATGTAACATTGTTGTTGAAGTGTATAATGATCTCCTGGTTCTGCTCATTTCACTTATCATTGATTCATGTATATCTCTCCAAGCCTCTCTATATCATCCTGCTGGTGATTTCTTATAGAATAATAATATTCCATGGTATTCATATACCAAAATTTATTCAGCCATTCTCCAATTCAATTTCCAGTTTCTAGCCACTACAAAATGGGCTGCCGCAAACATTTTTGCACAAACGGGTCCCTTTCCCTTCTTTGAGATCTCTTTGGGATATAAGCCCTGTAGTAATACTACTGGATCAAAGGGTATGCACAATTTGATAACTTTCTGAGTGTAGTTCCAAACTCCTCTCTAGAATGGTTGGATTCATTGACAACTCCACCAATAACACATCAGTGTCCCAATTTTCCCACATCTCTTCTAACATTCATCATTATGTTTTCCTGTCATCTCAGCCAATGTGACACATGTATAGAGGTATCTCAGAGTTGTTTTAATTTTCATTTCTCTGATCAAAAATGATTTGGAACACCTTATCATATGACTAGAAATGCTTACAATTTCTTCATGTGAAAATTGTGCATATGCTTTGACCATTTATCAATTGGAGAATGGCTTGATTTCTTAAAATTAGAGTCAATTCTCTATATGTTTTGGAGATGAGGCCTTTTTAAGAAGCTTTAGCTGTAAAAATGTTTTCCCAGTTTATTCCTTCCTTTCTAATCCTGTCTGCATTACTTTTACTTGTACAAAAGCTTTTTAGCTTAATATAATTGAAATTTTCTATTTTGTGACCAATAATGACCTCTATTTTTTTTCTTTGTTTTTTGTTTTTGTTCACAAATTCTTTCCTCCTCCACAGGACTATGTTCTTCTAATTTATTTATGATCTCATTCTTTATGCCTAGATCATAAATCCATTTTGATCTTATCTTAGTGTACAGTGTTAAGTATGGGGCCATGCCTAATTTCCAATTTTCCCAGCAATTTTTGTCAAATAATAAATTCTTATCACAAAAGCTGGGATCTTTGGGTTTGTCTAGATTGCTATAGTTATTCACTATTTTGTCCTGTGAATCTAACCTATTCCACTGACCAACTAGTCTATGTCTTAGCCAATATCAAATGGTTTTGGTGACAGCTATTTTATAATATGGTTTAAGATCAGGTATAGCTAGGCCACCTTCATTTGATATTTGTTTTCAGTAGTTCCCTTGAAATTCTTGACCTTTTGTTCTATGATGAATTTTATTGGTTTTTTTTTAGGTCATTAAAATAGTTTTCTTGGGAGTCTGATTGGTAGAACACTGAATAAATAGATTAGTTTAGGTAATATTGTCATCTTTTTTATTTTTGCTCAACCTAGCTGAATAACTTATGGTATATGAATGTTGTAGAATCTTACTGTTTTATAAGAAATAATCAGCAGGAAAATTTCAAAGAGGCCTGGAGAATCTTACATGAACTGATGCTAAATTAAGTGAATAGAACCAGGAGATTGTTGTATTTGATAACAGCAAGATTATAAGATGATCAATTCTGATGGATATGACTCTTTTCAAAAATTAGATGATTCAAGTACATTCCAATTGTCTTGTAATGAAGAGATCCATTTGCATCCAAAGAGAGAACTGTGGGAACTGAGTGAATATGTATCACAACATCATATTTTCACTTTTTTGTTGTTTGATTACATTTTGTTTTCTTTCTCATTTTTTCCCCTTTTAGACCTATTTTTCTTGTGCAGCATGATAACCATGTAGAAGAATTACACATGTTTAACATATATTGCATTACTTTGCCATCTAGGGTAAGGGATTAGGATGAAGGGTAGTAAAATTTTAGAATACAAGGTTTTGCAATAGTGAATGTTGAAAATTATCCATGCCTATATTTTGAAAATAAAAAGCTTTAATTTTTAAAAAGTCAGTTTTTTACTTTCAATACAAATAGTAAATTAGAAGAAGGGATAAAAATGAAAAGGAAGCTCTTCCTGGGAAAGTGAGGTCTAAAACAAAATCAAGAGGCAGATATAAATATTACTTATTCCATCATTTTGCTTTCTTGCATTTTCTTCTTGAATCTTAAAGCATTATAAATTCTGGCTGTCACAATATTAAAGCAAAAACCATAGAGTTTTTGTAATGGTTGTGATGTTCCTAATGCCATGCTTGTTAGGTAATTCGCATTATATTATGTACTGGTCTGAAGAAAGTAATATCTAGGTTCTAGTTCTAACTTAACTATGTGATCAAGGAAAAATTATCTAGTCTTAGAAACTAGACAGTCTAGGGACATCCTACGTTTAAATCTGTGATATGATGATTTAAAGAGCTCATTTTTTTTTCATTATTAGGCATTTTAAAATAATAGGAACATATCTATATACATACACAAATATATATGTATACATATACATAAATATAATTTTATACACATATAAATGTATATGAAGATTTCCTTTTGGTCAAAAGAAAAGCAGCTGAGCCATGTGCTGACAATGAAAAAGGGATTAAATTGAATGAAACTTTGAACAAAGAATGAGTGAGTGGTGCAATGTAATCTTCTCTTAGAAGTAACTTGAAAAATATACATATATTCTTAGCATGACAAGAACATCTGTTCAGTAGGCAAGGAATCTCCAAACAACCTAAAAAGCTAAAAGAAATACCCTGATAAACAGAAGCAAGAAACACAAGGAGAAATACAACATCATTATATGTCATTCTTTTAATTATTGTTAGCTTGGCCATTCAAACAAACCTTTCAGAGTCAGTGGAATTCACATGGAATTCAAAATTACAGAGGTAAACATAAGAGTCAGATTAACATACAAATTATGATATCAGAAAATAAGACAACTGAAGAAATTCTCCTATTAATGAGACAAGCAGGAGATAAATGATATAAAGTTTCTTGACCAAAAGAACTTTATGATATACACCTATTTTCCTCTAGTTATAAGTATTCTCTTTTATACATTAGAGAAATGCATGTGTCTTTAAGCCCATTTCCCTCTTTCCAGAATAAAAGTAATTGTTCAAAAGAAATTCAATGTATTTTAATCATACCATATTACCAATTCTATAATTTTATCAGATTTTGATTTCAAATGTGCAAGGCAAGAACCCATTTATTTCTACATTATTCAGATTGCCATCACTTGTCAATTTTGAAAAAAAATAAAAAAAAAAAATATATATATATATATATATATATAGATATATATATATAGATATATATATATATATATAGATGAAAACTTAACAATACACCATATAAATAAGGCCAAGATTCAACCTTGTATCGAATCATGATAATATCTCATCTCCAAGATATTTCTTCTTTCCTTCCAGGATTATATTTAACTTATTTCAGATTGATGAGGGCATCTCAGAACACAAACTTACAGTATTTTATGTACCTGTAAAATAAGTATCAAAAAAGTAGTTAAAATATATTTTTTTTGAGTGTTGATCATAACATAACATGTTTACTTCTTTTGATCGTATTCTTCTTGTGTAGCAAGATAATTATGTAAATATGTAAGCCTATATTGGATTTACATATATATTTTTTTTAATTTTTATTTTATTTTATAATTATAACATTTTTTGACAGTACATATGCATGGGTAATTTTTTACAACATTATCCCTTGCACTTACTCCTATTCAGATTTTTTCCCTTCCTCCCCCAACCCCCTCCCCCAGATGGCAAGCAGTCTTATATATGTTAAATATATTACAGTATATTCTAGATACAATATATGTGTGTAGAACTGAATTTTTTGTTGCACAGGAAGAATTGGATTCAGAAGGTAAAAATAACAGTTTACATTCATTTCCCAGTGTTCCTTTTCTGGATGTAGCTGGTTCTGACCATCATTAATCAATTGGAATTGGATTAGCTCTTCTCTATGTTGAAGAAATCCACTTCCATCAGCATACATCCTCGTACAGTATCATTGTTGAAGTGTATAATGATCTTCTGGTTCTGCTTGTTTCACTCAGCATCAGTTGATGTAAGTCTCTCAAAGCCTCTCTGTATTTCTCCTGTTGGTCATTTCTTATAGAGCAATAATATTCCATAACATTCATATACCATAGTTTACCCAACCATTCTCCAATTGATGGACATCCATTCATCTTCCAGCTTCTAGCCACTATGAAAAAGGGCTGCCACAAACATTTTGGCACATACAGGACCCTTTCCCTTCTTTAGTAGTTCCTTGGGGTATAAGCCCAGTAGTAGTATGGCTGGGTCAAAGGGTAAGCACATTTTGATAACTTTTTGGGCATAATTCCAGATTGCTCTCCAGAATGGTTGGATTCTTTCACAACTCCACCAACAATGCATCAGTGTCCCAGTTTTCCCACAGCCCCTCCAACATTCATCGTTATTTGTTCCTGTCATCTTAGCCAATCTGACAGGTGTGTAATGATACCTCAGAGTTGTCTTAATTTGCATTTCTCTGATCAATAGTGATTTGGAACACTCTTTCATATGAGTGAAAATAGTTTTAATTTCATCATCTGAAAATTGTCTGTTCATATCCTTTGACCATTTATCAATTGGAGAATGGTTTGATTTCTTATAAATTAAAGTCAATTCTCTGTATATTTTGGAGATGAGGCCTTTATCAGAACCTTTAACTGTAAAAATTTTTTCCCAATTTGTTACTTCCCTTCTAATCTTGTTTGCATTAGTTTTGTTTGTGCAGAAACTTTTTAATTTGGTGTAATCAAAATGTTCTATTTTGTGATCAATAATGGTCTCTAGTTCTCCCTTGGACACAAAATCCTTCCTCCTCCACAAGTCTGAGAGGTAAACCATCCCATGTTCCTCCAATTTATTTATGATTTCGTTCTTTATGCCTAAATCTTGGACCCATTTTGATCTAATCTTAGTATGTGGTGTTAAATGTGGGTCCATGCCTAGTTTCTGCCATACTAATTTCCAGTTTTCCCAGCAGTTTTTGTCAAATAATGAATTCTTATCCCAAAATTCGGGATCTTTGGGTTTGTCAAAGATTAGATTGCTATTTTTATTCACTATCTTGCCCTGTGAACCTAACCTATGCCACTGATCAACTAGTCTATTTCTTAGCCAATACCAAATGGTTTTGGTGACTGTTGCTTTATAATATAGCTTTAAATCAGGTACAGCTAGACCACCTTCCTCTGACTTTTTTTTCATTAGTTCCCTTGCAATTCTCGACCTTTTATTCTTCCATATGAATTTTGTTGTTATTTTTCCTAGGTCATTAAAATAGTTTCTTGGGAGTCTGATTGGTATAGCACTAAATAAATAGATTAGTTTGGGGAGTATTGTCATCTTTATTATATTCGCTTGGCCTATCCAAGAACACTGAATGTCTTTCCAATTATTTAAATCTGACTTTATATTTGTGGCAAGTGTTTTGTAATTTTGCTCATATAATTCCTGACTCTCCTTTGGTAGATATATTCCCAAATATTTTATACTATCGACTGTTATTTTGAATGGAATTTCTCTTTGTATCTCTTGCTGTTGGATTGTGTTGGTAATGTATAAAAATCCTGAGGATTTATGTGGATTTATTTTGTATCCTGCGACTTTGCTAAAATTCTGAATTATTTCTAATAGCTTTTTAGCAGAGTCTTTGGGGTTCTCTAAGTATACCATCATGTCATCTGCGAAAAGTGACAATTTGATTTCTTCATTTCCTACTCTAATTCCTTGGATCTCTTTCTCGGCTCTTATTGCCAAGGCTAGAGTTTCTAGTACTATATTGAATAGTAATGGTGATAGTGGGCAACCTTGTTTCACTCCTGATCTTACAGGGAAAGGTTCTAGTTTATCACCATTACATATGATGTTTACTGAAGGTTTTAAATATATGCTCCTTATTTTAAGGAATAGTCCATTTATTCCTATACTCTCAAGCGTTTTTAGTAGGAATGGATGTTGGATTTTATCAAATGCCTTTTCTGCATCTATTGAGATGATCATATGGTTTTTATTAATTTGATTATTAATATGGTCAATTATACTAATAGTTTTCCTAATATTAAACCAGCCCTGCATTCCTGGTATAAATCCCAGTTGGTCATAGTGTATTATCCTGGGGATGATTTTTTGAAGTCTATTTGCTAATATCTTATTTAAGATTTTAGCATCAATATTCATTAAGGAAATTGGTCTATAGTTTTCTTTCTCAGTTTTCGATCTACCTGGTTTAGGTATCAGTACCATGTCTGTGTCATAGAAGGAATTTGGTAGGACTCCTTCAATCCCTCTTTTTTCAAATAGTTTACATAGCATTGGAGTTAGTTGTTCTTTAAATGTTTGGTAGAATTCACCTGTAAATCCATCTGGTCCTGGGGACTTTTTCTTAGGAAGTTGGTTAATAGCTTGGTCTATTTCTTTTTCTGAGATGGGACTATTTAGACTACTTATTTCTTCCTCTGTTAATCTGGGCAAGCTATATTTTTGAAGGTATTCTTCCATTTCATTTAAGTTATCGAATTTATCGGCATAAAGTTGAGCAAAGTAGCTCCTAACTATTGTTCTAATTTCCTCTTCATTAGTGGTGAGTTCACCCTTTTCATTTTCAAGACTATCAATTTGCTTTTTCTCTTTCTTTTTTTTAATCAGGTTTACTAAGGGTTTGTCTATTTTGTTGGTTGTTTCATAAAACCAACTCTGAGTTTTATTAATTAATTCAATAGATTTTTTTACTTTCAATTTTATTAATCTCACCTTTTATTTTTTGAATTTCAAGTTTTGTGTTTGTCTGGGGGTTTTTAATTTGTTCCTTTTCTAGCAATTTTAGTTGTAAGCCCAATTCGTTGGCCCTCTCTTTCTCTATTTTATGCAAGTAGGCCTGTAGAGATATAAAACTTCCCCTTATTACTGCCTTGGCTGTATCCCACACATTTTGGTATGATGTTTCATAATTGTCATTTTCTTGGGTGAAGTTATTAATTATGTCTATGATTTGCTGTTTTACCCAATCATTCTTTAGTATAAGATTATTTAGTTTCCAATTATTTTTTGGTCTATTTTCCCCTGGCTTTTTATTAAATGTTATTTTGATTGCATTATGGTCTGAAAAGGATGCATTTATTATTTCTACCTTACTGCATTTGATTTTGAGGTTTTTATGCCCTAGTATATGATCAATTTTTGTATAGGTTCCATGAACTGCTGAGAAGAAAGTATATTCCTTTCTGTCTCCATTTAGCTTTCGCCAAAGATCTATCATATCAAACTTTTCTAGTATTCTATTTACCTCTTTGACTTCTTTCTTATTTATTTTGTGGTTATATTTATCTAATTCTGAGAGTGCAGGGTTGAGATCTCCCGCTATTATAGTTTTGCTATCTATTTCCTCTTGCAGCTCTCTTAATTTCTCTTTTAAGAATTTAGATGCTGCACCACTTGGTGCATACATGTTTAATATTGATACTGCTTCACTATTGATGCTTCCCTTTAGCAGGATATAATGCCCTTCCTTATCTCTTTTAATTAGATCAATTTTTGTTTTTGCTTGATCTGAGATGAGGATGGCTACTCCTGCTTTTTTGGTTTTGCCTGAAGCATAATAGATTCTGCTCCACCCTTTTACTTTTAGTTTGAATGTCTCACCCTGTTTCAGGTTTGTTTTCTGTAAACAACATATAGTAGGATTCTGACTTTTAATCCAGTCTGCTAACTGCTTCCTCTTTATGAGGGAGTTTGCCCCATTCACATTTATGGTTAGAAGCACTAATTCTATATTGCTTGCCATCCTATTAACCCCTGCTTATGCTTTTCCCCTTTCCTTCCCTTTTACCCTCCTATCCAGTATTAAACTGGTGAACACCACTTGCTTTTCACAGCCCTCCCTTTTTAGGATCCCTCCCCCACCTTAAAGATCCTCCCCTTATTTTACCCCTTTTCCTCGAAATTACTGTATTCCCTTCCCCTTAGCTTACTCCTTCCCTTTCACTTTTCAATGAAGTGGAAGAAGTTTCACCATAAATCGAATATGTCTATTGATACAAGCTATGTTCATCTCCCTCCTTTCTTTCTCTCAGATATAATAGGTTATCTTTGCCTCTTCATGAGATGTAGTACCACCACTTTACACTTTTTTATGATATAATCTCCCTCCACCACTAGTTTCTAAGACAAATTGTACATATGTTCTTTACATATTTTTTTGACAGAAGTATAGTTCTCAAGATTTCTATTTACCTTTTTAGAAATCTCTTGAGTTCTGTATTTGAAGATCAAACCTTTTATGTAGGTCTGGTTTTTTCATCAAAAATAGATGGAATTCATTTATTTCGTTAAATGTCCATCTTCTTCCCTAGAAAATGATGTTCATTCTTGCTGGGTAAGTTATTCTTGGCTGCATACCAAGTTCCTTAGCCTTTTGGAATATCATGTTCCAAGCTCTGTGTTCTTTTTATGTGGACGCTGCTAGATCCTGGGTTATCCTTATTGTGGATCCTCCATATCTGAATTGTTTTTTTCTAGCAGCTTCCAATATCTTTTCCTTTGTCTGATGGTTCTTGAACTTGGCCACTATATTTCTTGGCGTTTTGATTTTAGGGTCCCTTTCAGTAGGTGATTGATGAATTTTTTCAATGTCTATTTTACCCTCTGTTTCCAAAACGTCTGGGCAGTTCTCTTTGATAATTTCCTCGAAAATGGTGTCCAAGCTCTTTTTTTCCGCCCATTTTTCAGGGAGTCCGATTATTCTCAAATTGTCTCTCCTGGATCTGTTTTCCAGGTCTGTTGTCTTTCTGGTAAGGTACTTGACAGTCTTTTCAATTGTTTCATTTCTCTGGTTTTGCTTGACTCCCTCTTGGTTTCTCCTTGAGTCATTCATTTCCACTTGTTCCAGTCTAATTTTCAATGATGTATTTTCTTCACTCACTTTTTTTATATCTCTTTGTAATTGTCCAATTGAGTTTTTATCTTCTATGGAATTTTTTTCCATTTTATCCATTTTATTTTTTAGAGAGCTGATTTCTTTTTCCAGCTCACTAATCCTGTTTTCCTTGGAGTTGTTTACCTTTTCCAGCTCACTAATCCTGTTTTCCTTGGAGTTGTTTACCTTTTCCAGCTCACTAATCTTGTTTCTCAATGATTTGATTTCTTTATCCACTCTGTCTTTGAATGCATGGGATGACTTCTCCAGGCTCTCTTGCCAAGCTTCCCTTTCCTTTTCCCATTTCTCTTCCAGCTCTCTTGTGAGAGCCTTTTTGATTTCCTCTATGAGGTTCTTTTGTATTGAGGAGCAGCTTATATCCCTCCCAGGGGATACATCTGGGGACAGTCTGTTCCTAGTCTCCTCAGCATTTGAAGTCTGCTCCCTCTCCACACAGAAGCTGTCAATGGTTAGAGCCCTTTTGAATTTTTTGTTCATTTTGTCAGAGCAGGAATCAAAGAAAACAAACTGACAAGAGAAACAATTGGTCTGTTTTGCGGGGGATGGGGCTGGATGGTATTAATGGGCTTCCTCTACAGACTGGGGGTAGGGCAGCAGAGAGGCACTAACAGAATAGCAATGACTGTACTGAGTCTGTGCTCTGAGGCTCTGAGAACACACCGAGTCAGTCCAGGTGGGGGTTGGGGGTGGCTGGGCTCTGAGAGATGCTGGCTTTCTGGGGTTTTAATCTTCACCTCTGGTGTTTACACCCTCTCCACCGCTCCTGGCTTGCTGCCAAGACGGAGCATCCACACTGGGGCAAAAGCCCTTTCACAGAAAAGGCAGAGATCATACCCCTCCCCCTCTGGTCTGAGCTGTGTGAGCTGCCTGTCTTGCTCTGGCTGTCTGCCCTCAGTCTGTGCCCAGTCTGATTGACCCTCCCCCGAGCAAACACAGACCTTTTCTGGAGACTTTCAAGGATGTCTTCTCTTGGTGATCATCTGTTGATTTCTTTCTTTTTGTATATGGTGTTTGAAACTATGGAACTGGGGAAATGAATGAAAGCACATTACTTATGTCTCCTCAGAGACTATAAAGAACTGTTTTGAGTTTAGGACAATTGTGAAGGGGGTGGGAAAGAGGAAAAAGAAAAAAAAAATACTCTTTCCTAATTGCTCAGGAAAGCAAATATCAAACAGGGAGAAATGTGTAGCTCTAGTTTCTGGGAATGCCCAATCCTAACAAGTTGGCAGCCTTAAGGGGAATTTGAATATGCCTAGTTTTTCTGCATCTCCTCTGAGGTGTGTTGGAATAGCCTCTTTTCTTTTTTGCCTTCTTAAAACTGGTGAAACCAGAATGGTTACTGTAAATTACTCCTATCTCCTTTGTGTAGCATGGATCTATGTACTGACCAATGAGAGAGGAAGGAAAGTTCTTCCCCACACCCATTTACCTCTTTCCCCTCCTCTAAAAAATGAGACTGGAAGGGTTGTTTGCCTTCACTCTCAGGAGTCAGAAGTGATTCCTTACAGGACAAGGAACGATGAGCCATAGCAACTTCAGAGACAGGGTAGCAGATAGGATAGGACAATCAGACCACTTGGCAAGAAAACTTTGATAAGCAGTGATGTGTGTCTGTTGAAGAAGAGAGGCAAATTGAGACTCAAGACCACTGGAATTGGAACTTGGGGATTTCAGACTTGGATATGGTATTCTTTTTTATGGCAATCAAACTGAGCTATGGATCTAAAATGATTTACTTCCTCAGGAATTGAGGTGGCACAAGGAAGAAGAGGTATTATTCCTCTCATAATTATGGGAAGTGTGTTTGCACATTTGTGATTATATCTTTTGAAGCAAATATTTCTTTGTAAAAGGTCTTGTTTTAACACACATACATCACTCACATATATGTATGTGTGTGTATTGCCTTAATATTTGGCAATGTAGCAGTTCTTAAATCTGATTTTAAATTACTTTTATTTCAATACTTGATTTTAGTGAATATTTTACATTAAAAAGATACTTCACAGTACTGTGTAGATTCCAATAAAGAATCAGAGTCAAAGTCAGAGTTCATAAATATTTATTAAATAGCTAGTATGTGCCTTAAATTTTGCTAAGTGCTGTGGTTAACCATATCTCCAAAGTCCAATGGTATAGGAGTCATAAGACTCTTTCTTCCTTGGTTGAATTTAATGCCTTCTGGTACTTCTGACTTCCAGAATAGAGAGAGACACAGAGACACAGATACAGACACACACACACACACACACACACACACACACACACACACACACACTCATTCACACATACACACACAGGGCAACATAGAAACATAGAAACAGACACACAGACAGACAGAGAGAGACAGAGACAGAGAGAGACAGATAGTGACTCTGAGAGACAGAGAAAGGCAGACAGAAACAGAGAGGAGACAGAAAGAGACACACACAGAGAGATGGAAAGACAGAAACAAAGACAAATTGAGGAAAAGGCAAAGAAAGAGAAGGCATATGTAGAAAGACATAGAGAGACAGACAGAGAAAACAAAGAGAGAAAGATAGAGTCAGAAATAGAAAAAGAGAGAGAGAACCAGAGATAGAGACAGAGGGATAGATAGAAACAGAGAGGGACATACACACACAAACACGTGTATACAGAGGCAGAATCAGAAATGCAGAGACAGACAAGTGAGATCATACCCACTCTACATTGCTAAATGAAAGACTGTGAATTCAGGAGAAAAACTAAATAAGAACTAAATGTCTTTTGTGTCCTTATCTCCTGAGCTAGCTATATTATAATTTGAGGAATTTCCTTTTAAGTGAATTAGAGATTTTTCTTAGTTTCTGACCTCACTCTTCATGGAGAAATGCTTCTTCCTCTTCTCCTCTTCCTCTTTCTCCTCCTTCTCCTTCTTTTCCTCCCCCTTCTCCTTCTCTTCCTCTTCCTCCTTTTCCTCCTTCTCCTCCTCCTTTTCCTCTTCTTCCTTCTCCCCCTCCTTTTACTCCTTCTCCTCCTTTTCCTCTTCTTCCTTCTCCCCCTCCTCTTCCTCCTTTTCCTCCTCCTCTTTCTCCTCCTTCTCCTTCTTCTTCCTCTTCTCCTTTTTTCTGATCCTTTTACTTCTTTTTTTTCTTTTCTTCTCTCTTTATATATACATATACATATGTATATATACATATTATATGTATAATGTATATACATATATAAAGAGAGAAATATCCATATAAAATATATATCCTCTTATGCTTACTTCTCTGATTTCTATTTATTGCATTCAAAGAACTAACAAATATAATAAAGAAGATAACACACAAAAAGAAGCTAGAAAATAAGATGGGTGTGGGAAGAGGAATGATCTGTAGCTGGTATAGGGAATGACCTGAAGACTTAGAATTACAGAGCTGATTTCATTTTGCAAGATGATGAGTTTCTGGAGATCAAGAAATCTAGTAGAGTATCCAGGTAGAAAATCATGAAGTAAATTCCCTGGGTTCATAGTCAAATGGAAAATCTGGTGAGAGGTTCTTCAACATGTCCATCCCCTCCCATCCTTAAGCAGAAGGAGGAACTGGTGCCAAGAAGAAGAGAATAATCAGGAGGTATAATTTTCAAAGTTAATTTGAACTGCAGAATGATGTTTCTGGATATATTAATGTCCAAAAGAGCATCCAGGTGGGAAATTATGAAGTAAATACCTGGATACCTTCCTTAAATAGTGGAGGATCTGGAAGAAATTTATTATCAATTTACTTGTTAAGTAAAGCAAGTCACTTAGCTATTGTTAATTCATCTGCAAAATAAGATTAATAATAACACCTACCTTTGAGGTTAGTTATGAAGATAAAATGAAAAAAAATTGAAAAAAAATATTTGTAATCTTTGAAGTACAATGTAAATTTTAGCAATTTATGATCAAATTATGACATTCATTTTTCAATCCCATTTACCAACTATGCAAAAATATTTATTGAAAACTGGCTATAAATTTCTCACTTGAGGAACAGAGAATCATAGATTTAGAAATGGTAGGAACTTTAGAAGGCAATCAAATCCAGCCCTCTCACTTATAGATGAAGAAAATTACTAATAAAAATGTTAAATAACCTGCCCTGGCTCACACAACTATTAGTATTTGAGGAAAATTTTAACTCTGCCTTACAGATTTTAACTTTTCTTCTGTGTTATTTACCTTATCTATCATATTTTCCCATACTAATAGCATGTCATATTTTCATATTTCTAACAAATTGGTTTGAAACCTTCTGAAACATCATTGAGAAAAAATTTTAAATAGGTTAAAAAATTCTGTTTATATGTTTTCAAAGCATGAAGATGATTTCTTTAGAGATACATATGTAGCCATATATTGTTTTAGGGTCAAAAGCTTACCATGTAAATGTCTTGATTATGATAGTTTCCTACTATCATTACCTAATATCTTAAGATACAATATAGATTCAAAGTAATATACATCATTAATGATAGTCAATTTAAATTCTTATTTCAAATAATCCTCTTAATAATTTTGAGTCTTTTTTCCTGACTTCTTGTCAGATCCAATTTTTACCTCATAATGTGACAGATAAAGAGCTTGTTCTAGGAGTAGGAGAGGTGTCAGCCCAGCCCTGCCATTTCCTATCATTCCCTTGTGCTTACATTATTGATATTATCTTCAATCTGAGGTTTCTTTGGGAGAATATCTTTTAAGTCACTTATCCATTTTATAAAGGTTAGTTAGTTAAAACTAGATAATATAATCCATAAATCCACTTCACTTGACAAGTATACACTGCAATGTGTCTCAATAGGCTGACAGGAAATGGACAAGTGAGGGTAGAACTGTCAACCTTTCTGTGTTGTGGAACTCCCACTCTTTATTCAGTATACTTTATGTTCTGTAGCTAACATGTTTTTTTCAGACACACAGAATGAGTGAGGTTATTATGTCAATTCACACAGTTTTATTTCCTAAATGTTTAGATAAAAATAAATAAAATGAAAATTTTCAATATTTTTTTCTCACATCCCAATAGATCATTCTGTGTACCCTCTGGGGTAACAACTTGGAATGACACTGCTACGTTATACAGTAGTTAAAGACTGCTCCAGTCACCTTAATCACCTAATGTCCTATTAAGTATGGGAATAAGAAGAAAATGTTCATAATTATAATCAGTGGATAATAACTCATTGTGTCTATTGCTCTGAGCTTTTCAAATCTCTGCTTTTATTGGATAAAATAAAACATTCATATTGAACTCTTTATCATATCCTAAAGCATCTCTTTTATTATTGCTCTTGACCCATATTTTTAGCCCAGTGAAGAAATTAATCTAAGTATCTTTGTCTTAAAGAAAAAAACAATTGAGTACCAGAGAAATAATTTATTAAGGACTACACAATATCAGAGATTGATTTTTGACTCAAGTCTATCATATAATTCCAGTCAGAGCTTTATTTCTACTACATCATGCTTTCTTAAGACCTCACATTTATATAGTCTTTCTATAATCTTTTATGTAATTCCTCATTTTATCTATGTACAATTCTATTCATATGTGCTGTTATTATTTCCATTTTAAAGATGGAAAAAAAACAACTGAGACCCAGAAGAATTAAATATTTACTCAGGGTTACACAGATATTAAGTATGTGAAGCATGATTTGAACCTCAAGTCTATCTGAATCCACATCTACCAGTATATCCATTGTCAAGAGTACATTTTAAATTATTGATTTGCCTTATTATTATTGTTTTAGTAGTTCTTATAGATAGCTACTTTTAAGATATGATTTTGCTTGACATGTTTATATTTTCATTTTTTCATAAAATTTTCATATTTTCACAAAATAGTAGATTTTAGAAATAACATAACTCTTTCCCCTTCATCCTTTGAGACAGTCTAAGTTTCTAATAATATTAGTCTTATAATGAGATTCCTTATGTACTTTTAATTTTCTCTCTATATTAAAAAAACAAATACAAAAGAGATAGATATGTATAGGAATATGATATTGCATATATCAACCAAAATATGAGGGAAAGCTAGTAATACTTATTTTTAAGCTTTACAGAAAAGCTTCTTAGAACCTTCTAGAAATGCCATCACTGATCTTGCCTATTCCAAGGTTAACTCAAGGATAATTTTATATCCTGGAACTCTAGTAACTGACTCTTTTGGAATTCTAACTTGTGGTATTTGCATTTTTCCCCTTCTTTTCCCTATCCTTCTTTGCCCTTGCTCCTCTCTCTACCTGGTATTTCATTTAAAGTCTTCAGTGACATGAGTTAAAAGCATCATGATAAGAAACTCTTTCTATATATTTTACTTTCTTATGCAGTAACTTTAGAAAAAATATAATTCCTAAAGAAACTAGGGAGCTTTATCCAATTAGTGAGTTATATTATAGCCTTTATAAATAGAAAATGGCCATTATGGAGGGCTGTAGATGAAGGAAATACTTTCAGGGACTGAGGCATGATAGCCTCTCTTTCCATAAGCATGGAAAAGAGATAGTCACAAAGGAAGCTCTTCTCACCTGTGTAGGTTGAATATATCCCATTAGAATCAATGAATTTAACACTAGTACAGCAATTAATTCCTAATTAAACAGACTATACTAAAGGAATGTTCCCAGGAACTCCAACAATGGCTAATACTTTGGATGGTGCCATGAATCTTACTTGGTGTAAACTCATCCAAATTGGTGAGCATTTGGGCATGAGTGATTGTGCAGAGGTCTCCATCTGTCAGGACATAGAAATTATGAGATAGATAAATAAATTCAGTCAAATATGTTTCTTTAAACAAGTTCTGTTATTGGAAGAAAAAGATTTTAAAAATAAACAAATTAGCCCCCTTGAATTAGTTAAACAGCAGGAAGCCTAGAGCAAAATTTATTAACCACATGGAAAGAATCAACAATGTCAAAACTACTTATTTTTACTTTTCATATTTATTAAAAATGAAACTTCACATACTTAAATTGATATTCAAATTGTAGTACTTGCAATACTACTAGTAGATGTAATAGTAGAATAATAGGAGGAGCAACATTAGTAGCAGTAGAGGGAACTATATTTTGCTCAGAGTTTTCCAGCTACTTTTTTCATAGTATTATAGTGAAATAGGTAGATGATATCAAGTGACTTTCATTTTCATATTTTGCTTAGAGTTTTCCAGCTACTTTTTTCACAATATCATAGTGAAATTGGTAGATGATATCAAGTGACTTTCTTTACCTCTTCCATTTAACATTTGTAGAAATGAAATACACTTTTTGAAAAAGTTAAGTGAAGAGTTAAACCAAGGATTCTTTATACATGGTCCTGAATTAGGTAAGAAAATTATTAGCTTAAGTTATTCTCTCAATTTTTGGATGTAGATAGTGGAGGGCAGGAAAGATTAATTTATTGTAAACAAAGATGAACCTATTTTAATAGTATACTTTATGTATATACAATAGTACTTAAACAATAAATAAAATAAATTATTTTATGAAAATGTGGGTTACAAAAGCTCTTTTTAATATATATGTATATATGTATCTTTGTGTCTGCAGGTATGTATTTATACACACATACTTTAATAATACCTTCTGTTCTCATATCACAATTTTAAGAATGTGCTCCTTTTATTCTTTGGCAATGATATTGATTGAAAGACTTAAAAAATCTACATAAATACTAGACTTGAATATTTAAGACAACAATAACCACAAGAAAATATTCAGCAGAGATAATTCACATACTTAAGGTGACAACAGACTCAACATTTTATTTTCTAGCTTCTTATTTACATGGAGCAATTTACATAAAGTTCTTAATTAGGAAACTGAAAACTCTAGAAATATTCTGTGAAATCAGACAGTTCTACATTCCCTGGGTGTGGTTTAGCTGTTACAGAAAATCTGGGCAGGTATAGATTGACCACCTTAAATTAGAATTAAGCCTCTTACTGAGGGTAGCTAGCCCTAAACTAGTAAAATATATCAAAGAAAAGACACTACTTTATTGGAAATGATATTATCTCTGATGGTTATTTGCTGAAGAAAACCTCGGAATCCATCCAGCCAAGGAAATAGTACCAAAGAGGATTGTTCCAGTATTAAGAGGTTAAGAGATGTTATTTTCATAAATATGTTTTTGGACCTCTTTTATCAAGTTGTTGATGCTTTGCACATCAGAATTTTCATACATTGGTGTAATTTTTCTTTCCAAATTTTCCTTTATATCTTTTATTTGGTTTTTAAAATCATTTAAGGGTTTCCAAGATTATTTTTAATCCTGATTATGATTCACATTTTTCTTTGAGACTGTGGATGTAGCAGTTTTGACTTTGTTGTCTTCTTTTAAATTTGTACTTTGCTCTTTCCTATCAGTGTAACTTTCTATGACCAATATTTTTTTTCATCTTTTGCTCATTTGTAAATTTATTTCTTGGTTTTTACCATTGTGTTAAATATGTGCTATGTTTCTAGGATAGAGGGGACACTGTCCTAAGTCTCAGAAATTTTGTTCAGCTGTTTTAAGAACTAGTTATTAGAATATGTAAATGTTAAGTTCTTTCATGGTAGTATCATCCAAAAAAAAGTGTGTTTATTGTTCCTTTAACTTGTTCTCGAGTCTGTGAGTAACCATGAGCAGTCATTTCTATCTTGGAACAAATATCAGGATCCTCATTCCACTGTGGTCACAAACTCTGGTGGGATAGTATTCTTCTTCATACTGGGACAGACACTCAGAACTAACCTAAAGCCATGTAAAGGCAATGTAATACAGTTCTACATCGAGTACCAGCAAAGGGATCCCTGTCATTTCTTTCTGAATAGTTATCAACCCCCCTGACAGGCTGTGAACTGACAGCTCCACTAGGAACTTCTTCAGATTCAGTGACCCCTCAAGGTTCACTGTTAACTTGATGAGGCATAAGCTTGCTGCCATTTTTCTGGGGTATTGCCTGCGAGTTAATCGAGTTAACAAAGTATTTTTAATATATAGAACAATAGTGGAGGCTTAGGAGCTATACTTACATTCCAATAACTATTTTATACTTTAGAAACTTTGAAGGAAGAGATATAATTATTGCCTAGCTTTTTCAGTCATATCTGACTCTTTGTAAGCACATTTGGATTTTTTTTTACAGACACTATAATGATTTGACATTTTTCTTATATCATTTTATAGATGAGGAAATTGAGGCATAAAAAGTTTAAGTGCCTTGCCCAGAATCCAACTAATAGGTGCCTGAGGCCAGATTTGAACTTATGTCCAGTGTTCTACACTGAATCATTTAGAGTAAAACGTCTTTCAAAATATTAGTGGGAATTCTAAGTCTTGGTAAGCTTCCATGCTTCATAAGTCCAATTCATTTAAACTACATTTCCAGTCATTTAAATGGGACTGGGCAGGAAGAGATAATCTTTTAAAAAGCCTTAAAATCATAGCTTTTTGAATTGTGCTGAAGACTGAAAGACTTGAAGATAAATGGCAAGGATACTTTCAGAATTTAGAAAGACAACCCTCAGTGGGACACTATGCGAAGCATGTGCTAGCTTCATACATCCTATCATTTAATGGAAAAAGTAGAAATTCTTTAAGCTTATATCTCAAGCAGATGGTCAACAAGAGAAACTGATAGAAAGTATAGCAATAAAATTTGAGGAAGCAGATACTTTTGGATAAGTGAAAGTGTGCAGAAGAATAACAAGAGCTAAAGAGTAAAGGCATATTTAATTGGTCCTGATTATGAACAAAAGCTGCCAAATTTTAATCAGTTGTTAGAGAAAACCAATTTGTGTGTGATTTCTAAGCAGCAACAAAACATAGTAAAAACAAAAACAAATGCTTTCACTTGGGAAATGTAGCCTTAGCTTAAATCTATTTCATGTTCCCATATGTGAACCATAGAAACCAAGTTATCAATTTTTTTTCTGATTTCTTGGCCTCCAAGGCAAGAACCTATTTAAAAAACATCATAAGAAAATTCCTCTTGGAGTAGACAGGGATCAAGCATGCCAGGCTATAACCAGTACAAAACAAATGAATAGGTAAAAGAACACTGTAATTTGTAAAATTGTGTCCTAGATGCACAAATAAGTGAGAAAAGTACCAAAAAGTTTAAAAAAAGAGTTAATTTTCAAGAGATTTAATTGCCAACAAACAGCTTCTGGAAAATAAAAAAAAAAAATTAAAAATCATGGAAGTTATAAAGGACTTCTTGAACCGTGAAAGACAGAGCAGGACTACACTCATATATATTGTATGGATAACTACCATTTTCCAGTGTTTTTAGAGGAGACATAGAAAAAAATGTAGCATTTCATGAAAAAATAAGGATCCTATAGACTAAATTTCTTGTTTTTTCTTAAAGCTTTGTTATTCACAAAACATATGTGTGGGTAATTTTTCAACATTGACCTTTGTAAAACCTTTTGTTCCAAATTTTTCCCTCCTTCCCCCACCCCCTTCCCTAAATGGCAGTTAGTCCAATACAGGTTAAATATGTTAAATCCATATATAAACCATAAACAAATCATGTTGATAATATTGTTCTACAAATATACAATGGGAGTTGATTCTCCCTTTGTTGGATACTGTAATGTCCCAGGTAGCTTTCTGGAAGTCCTTAGAAAGGCCTTGGTCTCAGCAGGATAGACACCAGAGAATGGTCAAGAATAGAGTCTAGATTTTTTTATTCTGGCCCAGTATCATTCTCAGTGCAGGAGGCATGAGAGCTATCAGGAGGCTGGTCAAAGATAGAATGTCTATATTCCAGTCTATCTTAGCCCTTATATAGCTTATTGTAATTATGTCATTACAGCATGCTGATTATATATGAACCTAGAGAACCTTTTCATCACCATACTAAGTACTAAGTACACTATCCAGAGTTCCAGCCGTCTACAACTGAACAATTGGAAATGGTTTGTGTTGAAGAGAGCCACATCCATCAGAATGGTAATGCTACAGTCTTGTTGTTGCCCCATATAATGATCTCTTCATTGTGCTCATTTCACTTAGCATCAGTTCATGTAAGTCTCTCCAAGCTTTTCTGAAATCGTCCTACTGGTTGTTGCTTACAGATCAATAATATTCCATAACATTCATATATCATAATTTATTAAGCCATTCTCCAATTGATGGGCATCCATTCAGTTTGCAGTTTCTTGCTACTACAAAATGACTGCCACAAACATTTTTGCCTATGTGGGTCCCTGTCCCTCCTTTAATTTCTCTTTGGGATACAAGCCTAGTAGAAACACTATTGGATCAAAGATTATGCACAGTTTGATAACTTTTAGAGCATAGTTCCAAAGTGCTCTCCAGAATGATTGGATCTGTTCACAGATCCACCAACAATGTCCCATATTTCCCACATCCCCTCAAACTTTCATCACTATCTTTTTCTGTCTTCTTAGGGAATCTGAGAGATGTGAAGTGGCATCTCAGAGTTATCTTCATTTGAATTTCTCTGATCAATAGTGATTTGGAGCAACTTTTCATATGATTAGAAATAGTTTCAATTTCTTCATATAAAAATTGTCCATATCCTTTGAAGATTTATCAAATGGAGAATGATTTGAACTATGATAAATTTGAGTCAGTTTTCTATATATTTTAGAAACAAAGCCTTTATCAGAACCTTTGAATGTAAAAGTGTTTGCTGAGTTTAATGATTCCCTTACAAACTTGTCTACATTAGTTTTGTATGTACAAAAACTTTTTAACATAATATAATCAAAATCATCCATTTCATGATCAATAATGATCTCTAGTTCTTCTCTGATCACAAATTCCTTCCTCCACATTCTCCTCCACAAATCTGAGAAGTAACCTATCTTATGTTATTCTAATTTGTTTATAATATCATTTTTTTTATTTCTAGATCATGAACCCATTTCAACCTTATCTTGCTATATGATGTTATGTGTGGGTCAGTGCCTAGTTTCTGCCATACTTGTTTCTAATTTTCCCAGTAGTTTTTGTCAAATAGTGAATTCTTATCCCAAAAGGTGGGTATGTTGGGTTTGTCAAACAACAAATTGCTATAGTCATTGACTATGCTATTCTGTGAACCTAATATATTCCACTGATCAACTGCTCTATTTCTTAGCCAGTACTAAATAGTTTTGATGATTGCTGCTTTATAATATAGTTTTAGATCTGGTACAGCTAACCTTCCTTCATTTGCCTTTTTTTCCCATTAATTCCCTTGAAATTATTGACCTTTTGTTCTTCCAGATGAATTATGTTATTATTTCTAGGTCAGTAAAATAGTTTCATGGAAGTCTGATTGATATAGAACTAAACAAGTAGATTAGTTTAGGTAGTATTGTCATATTTATTATATTCACTCGACCTATCTAAGAGCACTTAATATTTTCCCAGTTGTTTAGATCTGACTTTACTTGTTTGGAAGGTGTTTTGTAGTTTTGCTCATATAACTCCTGACTTCCTTGGCAGATAGATTACAAAATATTTTATACTACTGACAGTTATTTTTAGTTCAATTTCTCTTTGTAAGTCTTGTTGTTAGGTCTTGTTAGTTATATATAAAAATGCTGATAATTTATGTGGATTTATTTTGTATCCTGCAACTTTGCAAAAGTTTTGGATTATTTCTAATAGTTTTTTAGTTGATCCTCTATGGTTCTCTAAGTATACCATCATATCATCTGTAGAGAATAATAATTTGGTTTGCTCATTACTTACTGTAACTCCTTTAATCTCTTTTCTGCTCTTATTGCCAACGTAAATATTTCTAATAAAATACTGAATAGTAATTTTATTAGTGGACAACTTTGTTTCATCCCTGATGTTATTGGGAATGGTTCTAGTTTATCCCCATTATATGATGCTTGTTGATTGTTTTAAATAGATGCTACTGATTATTTTAAGGAAAAGTCCATTTATTCCCTATATTTCCTACTGTGTTTAATAGGAATAGGTGTGGGATTTTATCAAAATTTTTCTCCATATATTGAGATAATTACATATATTTTTGATAATTTGATTGTTAATAAAGTCAAGTAGGCTAATAATTTTCCTAATATTGAACCAGGACTGCATTCCTTGTATAAATCCTACTTGGTCATGGTTTATTATCCTGGGGATGATTTTCTATAATCTCTTTGCTAATATTTTATTTAAAAAGTTTGCATCAATATTCATTAGGAAGATTGGACTATAATTTTCTTTCTCCTTTTTGTACTACCTAGTTTAGGTATCAGTACTATATCTGCGTCATAAAAGGAATTAGGTCAAATAGTTTATATAGTAAATGATTGTATAGTTTATTGGAATTATACATATATCTATCTATCTATCTATCTATATCTATATCTATCTATCTATCTATCTATCTATCTATATATAAATTGTAGTTAATTGTTCATCTATTGTTTGGTAGAATTCACATGTAAATGCATCTGGTCCTGGGAAATTTTTCTTAGGGAGTTGATTAATAGGTTATTCCATTTTATGTACTAAACTAAGTCTATATATAATATATTTCCAATTCTGTTAATCTGGAAAATCTATGTTTTTGTAGATATTCCTCCATTTTGCTTAGATCATCAAATTTTTGGCATAAAGTTGGACAACTCCTAATTATTGCTCTAATTTCTTCTTCATTGGTGGAAATGTCTTTCTTTTCATTTTTGAGAATAAGTTTAATTTTCCTCTTTCCTTTTTCTAATCAAATTAACTAAAAAGTGTATCTATTTTGTTGTTTGTTTTTACTTTTAATTTTATTAATCTTTGCTTTTATTTTTAGAATTTCAAGTTTGGTATTCGATTGGGGGGTTTAATTTGCTCTTTATCTAGCTTTTTTAGTTGCAAGCCCAATTAATTGATTTTCTCACTCTCTAGTTTATGCAAGTAAGCATCTAGAGATACAAAATTTCCCCTTATTACCTCTTTTGGCTGCATCCCACAAATTTTGGTATGTTGTCTCATTATTGTCATTTTCTTGGTTTAAATTATTGCTTTTGTTTATGATTTGCTGTTTCCCTAATTCATTCTTTTTTTTTTTTCCTGAGGCAATTGGGGTTAAGTGATTTGCCTGGACTCACACAGAAAAGAAGTGTTAGACCCATTCATTCTTTAGTATAAGTTTATTTAGTTTTCAAATACTTTTTGGTCTATTGTTCCCTGGTCTTTTATTGAAAGTAATTTTTATTGCATCATGATCTGAAAAAAAATTCATTTACTATTTCTGCATTTCTGTATTTGATTTTGAGGTCTTTTTGTCCTAATATATGGTCAATTTTTGTGCAGGTTCCACGAACTGCCAAGAAGAAAGTGTAGTCCTTTCTGTCTCCATTCAATTTTCTCCAAAGATCTATTATACCTAATATCTAGTATTCTATTTACCTTTTTAACTTATTTCTTATTTATTTTGTGATTTGATTTATCTAGTTCTGAGACAGTAAGTTCAAGATCTTGCCCTATTATAATTTTGCTTGTCTATTTCTTCTTGCAACTCTTTTAACTTCTCTTTTAGGAATTTAGATGCTATACCATTTCGTGCATATATGTTTATTATTGATATTGCTTCATTATGTATAGTACCATTTAGCAAGATATAGTTTTCCTTCTTCTCCCTTTTAATTAGATCAAATTTTGCTTTTCCTTGATCTGAGATTCAAGATAGCTACCCTTGTTATTTTTTTTTGTTTGTTTGTTTGTTTTTGTTTTTTGACTTCATCTGAAGCACAATAGATTTTGCTTCAGCCTTGTTACTTTTAATCTGTATGTATAACTCTGCTTTAAATGTGTTCCTTGTAAACAACACTTTGTAGGATTCTGTCTTTTAATCCAGTCTAACATCCACTTACACATTATGGGAGAGTTCACCCTATTCATATTTACAGTTAAAACTATTAATTCTGTATTTCTTGCCATCTTATTAACAGTCCTTTAGAGACTTTCCCCTTTTCTTATACCTTTCCCTTACTATTTCTGTTTTCTCTTCTGCTTATCATAACTTTTCATTTCTCCTTTCCCCTCCAACTTTTCTATATGGTGAGAGAAGTTTCTTGATAAAACCAAATATGACTATCTTTATTTGAACTAAATCTGATGAGAATAAGATTCAGACAATATTCATCATTCTTACTTCTTTCTCTCAAGTACAATAGGTTTTCTTTGCCTTTTCCTGAGAAGTAATTTCCCTAAATTTACCATCACTTTCCCCTTTTTTCTATTACAATCCCCTTTCAACCTCTAGTTTCTTTTTTATAACAGTAAAATCAGATTAAACATGTAATTTCCATGTATACACATAACAGAAATACAGTTCTTAAGAGTTCTTTTATGTTTACATTTTTATGCTTGAGTTCTATATTTAGAGGTCAAAGTTTTTGTTTAGTTCTTATCTTTTCATCAGAAATAGATGGAATTCACCTGTTTCATTGAATATACATCTTCTTCACTGAAAATAAATGCTCAGTTTAGCTGGATGATTTATTCTTGGCTGCATTCCAAGTTCCTTTGCATTTCAGAATATCAGATTACAGGTTGGGTACTCCTTTAAAATGGAAGCTACTAAATCATGGATAATCCTTATTGTGGCACCTAACTATTTAAATTGCTTTTTTCTGGCTATTTGCAATATTTTTTTACTTGGCTTGATAGTTCTGAAATTTAGCCATTATATTCCTTGGAGGTTTAATTTTGGGGTCTCTTTCAGGAGGTTTTCAGTGAATTCTTTCAGTGGCTATTTTACCTTCTGATTCTCTGACATCCAAGCAGTTCTCTTTGATGATTTCCTGAAAAATAGTGCCTAGGCTCTTTTTTTCATCATGTTTTTCAGGGAGTCCAATAATCCTTAGATTGTCTCTCCCAGATCTATTTTCCATGTCAATTGTTTTCCTAATTATGTATTTTACTTGTTTTTTTTCAATTTTTTAAAAATTTTGCTTGAATGATTCATATTTTCTCATAGAGTCATTCATTTCCATCTGTTCAGTTCTGAATTTTGATGAATTATATGCTTTATTTACTTTTTTTAAAAACTTCTTTTTGTATTTGTCCAATTGAATTTTTAAATGAGCTGTTTTGTTCTATGGATTTTTTTCCATTTCACAAATTCTTTTTTCAAGTGTCATTTTCTTTTTCTGTTTCACAAATTCTGTTTTTCTCAGACTTGTATTCTTTTTCCATTTTATCAAATCTATCTTTTATTGAGTTATAAGCCTTTTCCAAAACCTCTTTCAAAAATGTCATTTTCTTTTCATAGTTTTCTTCTAGCTCTCTTTTAAAATATTTTTTAATTTCTTCTAAGATAGTCTTCTTTTATGGGGACCAGGCTATATCACCTTTTGGGGCTTCATCTGGTTCTAAGGGTTAAGCTCACTCTTCTCTGAAAAATTAAACATGGAATGTGCCAGGGGAATAATGGATATAACATCACAGATTTCATATCTTTTGGGAAATTGTCATAAAATATTTTTATAAATATGACAGAAGATTTCAGAGCCCATACAAAAGAAAGTCATTGATTCCAATGATAGGCTCTGTCTGTGGATATTACCTACAGTAATCTTACACAAACCACATGCACGCATACACACACACACACACACACACACACATGCACACACACGCACACACACAAGACTAAGATTGAATGTACATCAACAAATAGATTTTTAATAAAATGATTCCAATAGTCTAGTACATCATACTGGGAGCAATTGATGACCTGCATTGTTTGCTAGGCAAATGGTTCTCAGTTTTGAATTTATGCAGTAGATACAATCAAATTCTAATCCAGAAGGAAAAAAAAAAGAAAGAAAAAAAGACAGCATTGAAGAGCCTGTCAGTGTGTTAACAGTTTGACTGATTTTTCAGGAGCACTTATCCTATTGATAATATTTGGTGAAGTAACTTGTGACATGAACACAGTGATATACCTGACTAATATCTATGTCTTTGGAAAGACACTAGAGCAATATAATAAAAATAATTAATGTGGAGCAAAGATGGCAGAAAGCAGACATAACTTCTGTGACTTCCTGTGACCTTCTATCAAACCAACAGTAAATGAAGCCTCTAAACTGGTTTTGGAGTAAAAAAATCCACAAATATTTGAAGTATAACACATTCCCAGAAGAAGATACCTTGAAAGAACTTCAGAACAGGACTGTTTCAAACAGGCAGGGGGAGAGTCTGCAGAGCCCAGACCACAGCACAGGGAGACTGGGGCAAGGAGTAGGTGTGGGGATTCAAAGCATTGCAGTTTCCACATATGTGGTGTTATGGGCCAGAACTCTGAACTTGAAACAAGGATTCTTACAAAGTGTTAAGTCAGTGGAATTAATAAAGACAATGGTTATCTAGTTTAGCATGGTGCTTAACAATTTTCTAGCTCAGTACATGTACTTAGTGCTTAATATAGTTCTACAAGACTCATACCTATGTGATAATGTAATTATAAAAGACTATGTAAGCTGGGACAAATTCAACCAGATTCATTCACTCTATCTCATGGCACCATGGCTGGCCTGGCCTCCTGTACTTCCCCCACTGAGACTAAGTAATGCCTGAGAGCCAGAGACAGACTCAGAAGGGCCAGACACAGACTTAGAAGGAAGACAGAGCCAGATTCATTCACTTCATCTCAGACCACCATGGTGGCAGGCTCTCCTCCTTAGCTTCTCCACTGAAACCAAGACTCTGGAAGGCCTCTAAGAACACTGTCCAGCTTCAGGCAAGGAAACTAGATTTTAAAGGAGATAATAAAGGATTTGGACTTTTAACATCTGGCTGTGCTTATGGTGATTATTCTACTGAAAGGAAGGCTGATTCAGAGACAGCAAGAAAACCAAACAAGAACAATACAATATGGAAATCTTCTCTGAGCCACCTAGGCTATTCTGCCCTAGTTGCAAACAGGTGGTTTGCCTGATTTGCTACAAAAGACAAATTGTAAACTGAACTCTGAAAGAGCAAAGATGCTAGCCTCAATTACCTAGCACAGGAAGTCAATCAGCAGAACTTCTCCAAGCAAACTAAAGTAGCAGTCTATCCTTTTACAAGCCTTAAAAAAAGAGCAAAAAAAAAAGGAAAAAAAAAAAAAAAGAACTTTCATCATAGACAGCTTTTATGGAGAGAGAGAAGAGCAGACCTCAATTCCTGAGGTTCCTAAAGACAAATTTCTAATGAAAAGACCAGAACTGAAGGGGAAAAAATCTCTAAACACAGACTCTTGAGAACTATATTCTGTTATGGGTACACTTACAGAGTGCAGGTATAATTTGCTTTTATTATGACAATATGAAAAAGAAACTAAAGATAAAAAGGGTACCATACTGGAAAAAGGAGATAATATTAGGGAAATCACCTCTCACAAAGAGGCAATAAAGACATTCTATAATTGAGGGAAAGAAGGGAAAGTGATGAGCACTGTATGAATCTTACTCCCATAAGATTTGGCTCGAAGAAAGAATGTTAGACACATTTGCTTTCATAGAGACATTTCTCTCATCTTACAGGGAAGTTTCAGGGGAAAAGAAAAAGGAAAATGGAAGGCTAATAGAATGGAAAAGAGAAATAGTAGGGGAAAGATATAAGAAAGGGGAAGAGGCTATAAAGGGTGAGTGATCCTTAAGGCAAGTGGGGCTCAAAAGCAAAATACTGTGGAAGAGACAAAGGGGAAAAGAAAAGAGGAAAGCATGACTTATGGCAAATAAGGTGGCAGGAAATACCATAAAATGGAAGCAGATAGCAGACTGGATTAAAAGTTACAATCCTAACAATATATTGTTTACAAGAAACACATTTAAAGTAGAGTGATACATATAGAGTAAAATTAAAGGGTTGGAACAGAATCTATTATCTTTCAGGTAAAGTTAAAAAAAAAAAAGGCAGGGGTAGTAATCCTGATCTAAGATCAAGTAAAAGCAAAGATAGATCTAATTAAAAGAAATAAGGAAAGAAACTATATTTTAATAAAGGGTACCATAGATAATGAAGCAATAGCAATACTAAACATATATGCACTATACCAAGTGATGTAGCATTTAGATTCTTAGAGAAGTTAAGAGAGATGCAAGAAGAAATAGATAGCAAAAACTATAATAGTGGGAAATCTCAACCTTACACTCTCAGAATTAGATAAATCAAACCACAAAACAAATAAGAGATTAAAGAGGTAAATGGAATATAGAAAAGTTAGATATGATAGATCTTTGGAGAAAACTGAATGGAAACAGAAAAGAGTACACTTTCTTCTCAGCAATTCATAGAACCAATACAAAAATTGACCATATATTAGGGCATAAAGACTCCAAAATCAAATACAGAAAGGCAGGAATAATAAATGATATATTTTTTCAGATCACGATGCAATAAAATTACATCCAGTAAAAGGCCAGGAGAAAATAGACCAAAATCAATTGGAAACTACATAATCTAATCCTAAAGAATGAATGGGTGAAACAGCAAATCATTGACACAATAAATAATTTCATCCAAGAGAATGACAATCAGGAGACAACATACCAGAATTTGTGGGATGTAGCCAAATCAGTAATAAGGGAAAATTTTATATTTCTACATGTATACTTGCATAAAATAAAGAAAGACATCAATGAATTGGGATTGCAACTAAAAAAGCCAGGAAAAAAAAAATTTAACCCCCCTCAATCAAATACCAAACTTGAAATTCTAAAAGTAAAACATAGATCAATAAAATTAAAAGTAAAAAATATTGTATTAATAAAACTGAATTAGTTTTATGAAAAATAACAAAATAGATAAACCCTTAGTTAATTTGATTAGAAAAATGAAAGAAGAAAATCAAATTGTTAGTCTCAAAAATGAAATGGGAAAACTTTCCAATGAAGAGTAAATTAAAGCAATGATTGGAAGTATTTTTGTCAAAATATATGCCAATAAATTTGATAATCTAATTAAAATGGGGGACTATCTATAAAAATACATATTGTCCACGTTAACAGAAGAGGAAATAAAATATTGAAATAGTCTCATTTTAGAAAAAGAAATAGAACAAGCTAATAATGAACTCCCTAAGAAAAAAATCTCCAAGGCCAGATGAATTTACATGTGAATTCTACCAAATATTTAAAGAACAATTAATTTTAATACTATATAAACTATTTGAAAAAATAGGTGAAGAAGGACTCCTATCAAATTCCTTTTATGACACAGATATAGTGCAGATAGCTAAATCAGGTCAGGGGAAAAAAGAAGAAGAAAATTATAGATGAATCTCCCTAATGAATATTGATGCAAAAATCTTAAATAAAATATTAGCGAGGAGTCATCCTCAGAATAATACATTATGACCTAGTAGGATTTATACCAGGAATGCAGGGCTGGTTCAATTTAGGGAAAATATTAGCATAATTGATTATATCAATAACCAAACTAACAAAAATATATGATTATCTCAATAAATGCAGAAAAAATATTGATAAAATCTAACACATTCTTATTAAAAAGAAAAGTAATAGATACATGTTAATCATATGAGATACAGTCAATTAAAGGAGTTCATATAATATATGCTATATATGCTACTAATATATGCTATATATGCCACTATGATCTATTCTGTTATTTATAAACCATTCTTGTGATTATGGAACTAAATATTGCGTTTAATATTTCACATATACTGTCAATAGGTGCTACTGCTATATGCATTATTGCAATGTGTACATGCCTTATGGTGCTAAATATGTTTTATATATTTTGTTGCTTTATGTGCTGTATGATTTATTTGTTGAATGTCGTATATAAGAAACATTTTAAAACATTATAACTTTCTTTGAACTTGTGCTAAATGTGTTAATTATGTAAAATATGTGAAATGTGAATTTTTAAGTGCTATTTTGCAAATCCACAGATGCCCTGATTTCTCCCAATTGGTTTGGAGAGAGTACATGTGGAAAACACTAAGGAAACTGATTTCAGAGTGAATTCAAAGACTAAACTCCATGTACTGATTTCTAGCTGCTAAATTGTGTAAAACAAACAAGTAGGTAAACTCCACCTCTGTAGTTAATGGATCAATGTGCATTGATACTTAATGGCATAAATGAGGAAACTGGTGTGTGTATATCACTATATAGACATCAGAAACCACCCCTCCATTTCTCTAATTCTCATTTTTAACCAAATTAATTCATTAAGCAAAAATTCTTCCAATGAAGGTTCAACATTTTATATTATTATTTGATTCCATAATATTATCTCATCAACATAGAGTATAATAATTCAAATTTGTCAAATACTAAAGCAGGGTGACTTTAGCAGAACCAAATAACAAAGAATTGACTTCTTTTGAAAAAAAAATCAAATTACATGTTCGTTCCTTTTCTTTCTTCCTTCCTTCCTTCCTTCTTTTTTTCTTTCTTTCCCTAACTTTCTTTTTTTCCTTTTTCTTTTTTTCTTTCTTTGTAACCAAATATGGTTTATATTTATAATCACATGCTGTGTATGTCCATGTGCACATGTTTACTAGTATATATGTCAGTCCATTACATTTTACAATATTATCTAAATTATGCTATTTTTTCATTTAGTATAAACATACCTTTTTAGGATAAAGCAAAAACATCACCCTTATTATTACAGGAAAATGAAAATTCTACAATTCTTCAAGTCCAAAAAATTATAAAATATTTTCATATGAAAAGTCATTTTTTTGTGAGCTAACCAAGTTAAATCTAGGAAAGTCCTTATAAGATTGGTAAAAGATGAAGAACATTGTAACTCAACTGATGGTCTATATAAAAGGAGTGGTTGGCACTGTTATTCTACTACAATACAATATAAGGTTATTTATTTAAGGCTAAGTGTGCATTATTAGATCATTGTCTCCCCAACACCTAGTACATATATTTTCATATATTGCATACTTAATACATGTTTCTTGAACAGAATTAAATGTTTTTTGAATTGATCTTTGAAATATTGAATTATTTTATCTTCATAAGCTATGAACATAAAAACTAATATTTTTCTTATCATTTCTAATGAAAAGAAAATGTTGATTTTCTGACAATATTCAATTTTGTAATGCACTCTGATGTTTCTACTGTTTTCAGTGGGAAAACACAATCATCAAATGACTGAATTACTCAATGTTTGTTTTTTTAAGTAAAAATGGGGAAATTAATAAATACAGACATGGCATTTCACAAAGTTTGCTTTTTTCATGTAGACTTTCTTCTACATGGGGGAAAACTTTTTTTTTAGAAAAATTTCCTTGTCAGATCCAAAATAACCCAATTAATATAGAGAAATTCTACATATGGGAGAAAATAGAATGCTTTCCCCCAAATAAGGGCAATATTTTCTGCCTCTGCTATTTGAAGATCTTTTGTATATACAAAAATAATAGAAGAAACCAAATAGAGACAAAAAAGTAAACATTTGTTTTTTCAAGGGTTAAAATAAATTCAATGGAAAAGACATATATTTCAGAATTAAGTAACTTTTTTTTTTTCTGAGGCTGGGGTTAAGTGACTTGCTCAGAGTCACACAGCTAGGAAGTGTTCAGTGTCTGAGACCAGATTTGAACTCCAGTCCTCCTGAATTCTAGACTTGTACTCTATTCACTGCACCACCTAGCTGCCCCTCAGAATTAGTAATTTCTTTAATGTCTTCTCCATCTTTTCTTGTTCTAGCCAGCAAGCAATGAAGTATTTTAAAACTCCTGATATAGAGTTGAAGATATATACTTACAAACATACAAATGAATATATATGCATATATCATGCATATGTATGGGCATATACATGCATTATACATGCATACTTGCATCTATTAATACTTAGAGAAGAAAATTCAAATGGACAGTAAGTGCCAGTTTTCTGGTGCCTACACAATACCATCAACTCATTTTAAATTTGGAAGTCCAATGAAATCCATTGTATTTGAATGTTAGAGACTTTTTAAAATACTGAGTTTGTCACTAAATGTAATCATTTTCATGCTCATCAAGGGGTCATTTGTTAATTTGGTTAATCATACCTTCTAAATCTTTATCCAAATTAAAGATTAAAATGTTGCCTAATATTGATCCAAACAGAGTTTCCTTTAGTAAAGCACTAGAGAATGCTTTTTAAATTCAGAATGACTACATTCAGTTCAAAGTATTTATGGCAAACCTAAACAGTAAACCTCATATTAGAAAGTGAAAAAAGTTTATACTACAGCCAGTTGGTGTTTGTATAGCACCATAGATTGTACAGGTGGTCAGTTTATATCCATTATATTATTGAATTCCTACCATAGTTATAGTAAAATAGGCATGAAAATATAAAATCTGTTTCTTCTTGTAGCACTAAAATTAAAATAAGAGATTAAATGTATACAGATAAAACAATAAAATAAAATAACAATACAGTGCTTTATGTGCCTATTAAGAAAAAATAACCAAACATCTAACTTAGTATTGCAAATTTACTTATTTCTGTAAGTTCCATAATGAGAAGCAGGCTGTTATATGGGATAGAGAACTGTATTCAGGTTAGAAAAAAAAATTAGGGTACCCCTTACCTCTGACACATATGGATTGTATAATACTGCAGAAATCTGCTTTCAGTCAGTAAGTCAATAAAATTTTCCTAAGTGCTTATTATGTGCCAAGTACTGTGCTATATGCTAAGAATATAAAGAAAGGTTTAAGAGAATAATATTTGCTTCCAAGATGCTTATAACCTATTGATAGAGTGAAGAAGAAATCAACTATGTAGAAACAAGCAACTTATAGGATAAATTAAAATTATGCAATGCAGGGAAGACACTAGAATGAAAAGGGAATGTGAAAATCTACCTGGAGATGGTGGGACTTTATTTATATTTATTTTTATAGCTTTTTATATACAAGATATATGCATGAGTAGTTTTTCAGCATTGACAATTGCCAAACCTTTTGTTCCAACTTTTCCCCTCCTTCCACCCCACCCCATCCCCCAGATGGCAGGTTGACCAATACATGTTAAATATGTTAACGTGTAAGTTAAATACCATATATGTATACATGTCAAAACAGTTATTTTGCTGTTCAAAAAAGAATCGGAATTTGAAATAGTGTACAATTAGCCTGTGGAGGAAATAAAAAATGCAGGTAGGCAAAAATAAAGGGATTGGGAATTCTATATAGTGGTTCATTGTCATCTCCCAGAGTTCTTTCACTGGGTGTAGCTAGTGCGATTCATTACTGCTCCATTGGAACTGATCTAGTTCATCTCATTGTTGAAGAGGGCCATGCCTGTCAGAATTGATCATCATATATTATTGTTGTTGAAGTATATAATGATCTCCTGGTCCTGCTCATTTCACTCAGCATCAGTTCAAGTAAGTCACTCCATGCCTTTCTGAAATCATCCTGCTTGTCATTTCTTATAGAACAATAATATTCCATAATATTATAATACCAAAATTTATTCAGCCATTCTCCTATTGATGGAAATCCACTCAGTTTCCAGTTTCAGGCCACTACAAAGAGTGCTGCCACAAACATTCTTGCACATACAGGTCCATTTCCCTTTTTTAAAATCTCTTTAGGATAATAAGCCCAGTAGTAACACTGCTGGATCAAAGGGTATGCACAATTTGATAACTTTTTGAGCATAGTTCCAAATCATTCTCCAGAATGGCTGGATGTATTCACAATTCCAGAGATGGTGAGATTTTTAGATGAGACTTAATATAATACAGGATATCCAAGAGATGGAAATAGGTTTAAAGAGGAATTGAAGCTGAGCTCATTGTTCATCTTCCTTTCTCAAAAATGATCATGAATCAGGGAGTTGAGACCATAACATATAAGGGAGTTGGTTTTAAATATGAGTGGGTTTTGCAAAGTCAGCAGCCTCATTTTCTCCTCCGGAGAAAATGGTTTCAGTGGCAAGATATAGATCAGGATAATTTGAGATAACCTTGGATACAATGGGATATATTGGCCTTTGTAAACTAAGATCCTTAACCAGGTTTCAGTTTGACCTGGCAATGCCCATTCAGTGATCAAGGCATCTCAGTGATCGAGGCATCTACTAGTAAAAATTGCAAGTTAGGACACAAAGTGTCTTTTTGAGCAAGGAGACCGGCATCACTAGATTTGGAGGCATTAGGTTTAAAGACTGGAAAGTTAGGATGGAAAGAGGAACAAATTTTGTATAGCTTTTAATGCCAAAGAAAAAAAAAATATGTTTGATCATAGGGGTAATAGGGAGCCAATGAAGTTTATGGATTAAGGAAGTTTTATGTTCAAATTTGTCCATTAGAGACATCACTTGAATATTTGAGTAGTAGATAGACTGGAGTGAGGAAGAGATGTGGCAGAGAAGTCAAATACCCGGTTATAATTGTTGTCTGGAAATGAGATAATAAGCACTTGCAGAAGGATGGTGACAATTTCAGAAAAAAAGAGTGTAGATAAGAGATTTCCCCAAATTAAAACAACAACAAGAGATTAGAATTGGGGAGTAAAAAAGGGTAAGTTTTTAAAAATGGCAGTTAGCCTGAGTTACTGAGAAAATGATGGTATTCTATTAAAAAAATAAGTTTACTTGGAAGGGAATTAAGGATTGAAGGGAAATAATGAAGTATTTCATAAATATCTTGAGTTTAAGATGTTTGCAACAGCTAGTTCAAGATAATCAATAGATCATTAGAACTTTGGTAGCCCAGAGCTTAAATGCTAAAAGAAAGGATAGGAATGGATACATAAAGTAGAGAATCATCATTACAAAGATGATAATGGATTACATGGCAGGTGATTGACTCAGCTAAAATAATATAGAATGATAGAAAAAAGAAGTCCCAGGATAGAGTATTTTATTAACTTTTTTTGGTTGGGAGTATGACATGGATGAAGATCTGACACAATGTGCTGAGAAGGAATGGTCAGATTATCGGAGGCAAAAAAACAAAAAAAACAGAAGATAATATCACAAAAACTTAGATAAAAGAAAGAATGAGCAGAATATGATCAAAATCAGAAGTCAAGAAATATGAGGACTAAGAATGCATTAGAATTTAATAATAAGAGATCATCAACCACATTATAAATATTAATTTCAGTTGAATGAAGTTCATGGAGAGTTAAGAAAAGAGTTAAAGGACATCCATTCATCTTCCAGCTTCTAGCCACTATGAAAAGGGCTGCCACAAACATTTTGGCACATACAGGACCCTTTCCCTTCTCTAGTAGTTCCTTGGGGTATAAGCCCAGTAGTAGTATGGCTGGGTCAAAGGGTATGCACATTTTGATAACTTTTTGGGCATAATTCCAGATTGCTCTCCAGAATGGTTGGATTCTTTCACAACTCCACCAACAATGCATCAGTGTCCCAGTTTTCCCACAGCCCCTCCAACATTCATCGTTATTTGTTCCTGTCATCTTAGCCAATCTGACAGGTGTGTAATGATACCTCAGAGTTGTCTTAATTTGCATTTCTCTGATCAATAGTGATTTGGAACACTCTTTCATATGAGTGGAAATAGTTTTAATTTCATCATCTGAAAATTGTCTGTTCATATCCTTTGACCATTTATCAATTGGAGAATGGCTTGATTTCTTATAGATTAAAGTCAATTCTCTGTATATTTTGGAGATGAGGCCTTTATCAGAACCTTTAACTGTAAAATTTTTTTCCCAATTTGTTACTTCCCTTCTAATCTTGTTTGCATTAGTTTTGTTTGTGCAGAAACTTTTTAATTTGGTGTAATCAAAATGTTCTATTTTGTGATCAATAATGGTCTCTAGTTCTCCCTTGGACATCAATTGGAGAATGTCCCTTGGACATCAATTGGAGAATGGTTGGGTAAACTATGGTATATGAATGTTATGGAATATTATTGTTCTATAAGAAATGACCAACAGGAGAAATATAGAGAGGCTTGGAGAGACTTACATCAACTGATGCTGAGTGAAACGAGCAGAACCAGAAGATCATTATACACTTCAACAATGATACTGTACGAGGATGTATGCTGATGGAAGTGGATTTCTTCAACATAGAGAAGAGCTAATCCAATTCCAATTGATTAATGATGGAAAGAACCAGCTGCATCCAGAAAAGGAACAATGGGAAATGAATGTAAACTGTTATTTTTACCTTCTGAATCCAATTCTTCCTGTGCAACAAAAAAATTCGGTTCTACACACATATATTGTATCTAAATTATACTGTAATATATTTAACATATATAAGACTGCTTGCCATCTGGGGGAGGGGTTTGGGGGAGGAAGGGAAAAAATCTGAATAGAAGTAAGTGCAAGGGATAATGTTGTAAAAAATTACCCATGCATATGTACTGTCAAAAAATGTTATAATTATAAAATAAAATAAAAATAAAAAAAAAAAAAAAAAAAAAAAAAAAAAAAAGAAAAGAGTTAAAGGAGACAGGGACAATTCTTGTAGACATTCTTTCTGAGGACAAAAGGAGGAAGATATGCAGAACAATAATTAACTGAGATCTTTTCATAAAATATGAGACAAAATTCTGAGTTGAGAGGATAACAAGGGACGTAAGAGATGATAAAATCTGGAAAAGCCTCAATGTTATTGGGATAGTGAGTTATCCAGAAATGAATAAAGAATTACTTTACAATAGTAAGAGAGAATCCAGTAAATTTTCTATAATATAAACTTGCAGTAGACTCAAGTAGAATCTTTTTTCCAGCTTCATTCAACAGAATATATGTAGGAGTGAACACAGTAGAAGATATAAAGTAAACAATGGGTAAGACTTGATAGACTAAGATAATTGGTTAAATAAGGGAGCAAGGGACTCAAAAGATTCCTTCATCAAGGTCTCAAGAGGGGACTAAGTACAGAATGCCATTAAGAAAGATTTGATGACCTGAAAGAGAATTGAGAGGTAATGGAAACAGAGTTCACAGTGTGGACCAAGAATAAAGTCTGGTATTACAACATAAGAAGAAATGAAATATTAATATAATAGAATATTAAAAGAAATTTAAGAGGTCTTAAAAATGAAAGCATTGTATTTGTTGATGATGGCAACATCCAAGATGAAGTGGAGGAGTAGGTCATGTCATTTAAGAAATTGTTAAAAAGTGAAGCCAAAACGGAAAAGAGTAGATAAATCTTTGCGTTCTTTCTGGTTTCTCTCAGATCAAAACCAGATCAAGCTTTTGAATTGATTTGAGAGTGACAGAATCTACAAATATTTAAAATGTAACAAATTTTCAGCACATAATATTTTGGAAGAACTTCAGAAAGGCTCTGTTTCAATTGGACATAAAGCAGAGGGGGTGAGAGAAAAAGGAAGAAGCAACTGAGCACAGCTTCATTGATCAGCTCATTCATTGCAGGAACGCAATGGAGGGCTCTTATCCAAAATATAACAATGTTGGCTACTCTGTCCTGTTTTAGAAGGAGTGGATCATCAGATTAGCTGTGAGACATTCAATACAACTGCAAAAAAGAAATAGTGAGACTTGGCTATGCCCACGCAGCACTAGAAGGAAATCAGAAGCACCAACCCTAGGGCAGCATGAAGCCACTGCTACCTATAGAGGAAGCTTGGGACAATATTTGTTTTGCCCGCCAAGCAGATCTTAACCTTTTAAAATAAACAAAAAAGCAATAATTGCTCTGAACATATATAGCTTTTATGAAGACAGGGAAGAATAAACCTTAAAAACCGAGGACACTAATGGCAAAACATCTCCAGATATAGCTTCAAAGGGTGACAAAAAACCCCAGGTAAACACGAAACTTGAAATTCTAAGAATAAAAGGAGAGATTAATAAAATTGAAAGTAAAAAACAAACAAATTATTGAATTAATTAATAAAACTAAGTGTTGGTTCTATGAAAAAAAAAATAGACAAACCCTTAGTAAATCTGATTAAAAAGAGGAAAGAGGAAAATCAAATTGTTAGTCTTAAAAATGAAAAGGGAGAACTCGCCACTAATGAAGAGGAAATTAGAACAATAATTAGGAGTTACTTTGCCCAACTTTATGCCAATAAATTCTTTTTTTTTAAATTTTATAATTATAAAATTTTTGATAGTATACATATATGAGTAATTTTTATAACATTATCCCTTGTATTCATTTTTCCAAATTTTCCCTTCCCTCCCTCTGCTCCATCCCTAGATGACAGTATGCCAATAAATTTAATAACTTAAATGAAATGGAATAATACCTTCAAAAATATAGCTTGCCCAGATTAACAGAAGTAAATTGGTTAAACAGCCCCATCTTAGAAAAAGAAATAGAACAAGCCATTAACCAACTCCCTAACTAAAAATCCCCCTGACCAGATGGATTTATGTAAAGTCCGGCTTAACTCCTTGAAGGGCTCAAAATCAGCAAGAGTCAGGATAAGCAAAAGTCCTTGCCCCATCTTGGGCAACAAAACATAATGTTCTGTTGTCTCTAGATTGTAATCATTCTCTGGGAGGAGATCTCTTGGAGAGCTTCTGGAGAGGCAGCCTTAGTTTTACTTCCAGTAAGTACTAGCAATTCCCAAAATGCAGTCAGGAGTTAAAGTCCTTTACTGTCTCTTTCCAAATCTTATCTCCAGCTCCCTCAGAATTCAAAGCCTCCAGCCAGCACAAAGATCAATGTGGGATTGAAATCTTGACTCAATCCAGACTCACTCTCCCATTCAATGTTTGGCTCCTTATATCCTCCCAGAGAATGGGCTTGTGAGTACTTCATGGGCTTGTGGGAACTCCTTACAGAACCAATGAGCAAACTCCTTTAAAGGTGGAAACTCCTTTAAAGATGGAAACACCTTTAAAGGTGGTTTGAACCAAGAAGATGACCTTTGTCTCAAGTTATGGCCCAAAACATCTTTAAGAATCCTAACAGATTTACATGTGAATTCTACCAAACATTTAAAGAACAATTAACTCCAATATTATATAAATTATTTTAAAAAAATAGTGATTGAAGGAGTCCTACCAAATTCCTTTTATGACATAGACATGGTACTGATACCTAAACCAGGGAGGCTGAACACTGAGAAAGAAAATTAAAGACCAATCTCCCTAATGAATATTGATGCTAAAATCTTAAAGAAAATATTAGCAAAAAGATTAAAGAAAATAATCCCCTGGATAATACACTACGACCAAGTAGGATTTATACCAGGAATGCAGGGCTGGTTCAATATTATGAAAACTATTAGCATAATAAACTATATCAATAACCAAATTGACAAAAAAAAAAAAAAAACATTTGATCATCTTAATAGATGCAGAAAAAGCATTTGACAAAATCCAACATCAATTCCTAATAAAAATACTTGAGAATATAGGAATAAATGGACTATTCATTAAAATAGTCTGGAACATATATTTAAAACTGTTAGTAAGCATCATATTTAATGGCGATTAAACTGGAACTTTTCCCAGTAATATCAGGAGTGAAACAAGGTTGCCCACTATCACCATTAGTATTCAATATTTTATTGGAAACACTAGCCTCAGCAATAAGAGTAGAGAAAGAGATTAAAGTAATTAGAGTAGGTAATGAGGAAATCAAACTATCACTCTTTGCAGATGATATGATGGTATACTTAGAGAACCCGAGAGATTCTACTAAAAAGCGATTAGAAATATTTCACAACCCTAGCAACAGGACATAAAATAAATCTACATAAATCCTCAGCATTTTTATACATCACCAACAAAATCCAACAGCAAGAGATACAAAGAGACATTCCATTCAAAATAACTGTTGAGAGTATAAAATAGTTGGGAATATATCTACCAAAGGAAAGTCAGTAATTATATGAGCAAAATTACAAAACACATGCCACAAAAATAAGGTCAGATTTAAATAATTGGAAAAACATCCGGTACTTGTGGATAGCCTGAGGGAATATAATAAAGATGGCAATACTCCCTAAACTAATCTATTTATTTAGTTCTACATACCAATCAGACTCCCATGAAATTATTTTAATGAACTAGAAAAAATAACAATAAAATTCATATGGAAAAATAAAAGGTTGAGAATTTCAAGGGAATTAATGGAAAAAAAATCAAATGAAGGTGGCCTTAGCTGTATCTGATCTAAAATTATTTTATAAAGCAGCAGTCACCAAAACCATTTGGTATTGGCTAAGAAATAGATTAGTTGATCAGTGGAATAGGTTAGGTTCACAAGACAAAATAGTCAATAACTACAGAAATGTAGTGTTTGACAAACTCAAAGATGCCAACTTTTGGGAAAAGAATTCATTATTTGACAAAAACTGCTGGGAAAATTGGAAATTAGTATGGCAGAAAGTAGGCATGGACTCACTCTTAATACCACATACCAAGATAGGATCAAAATGGGTCCATGATTGAGGCATAAAGAATGAGATCATAAATACATTAGAAGAACACAGGATAGTTTACTTCTCAGACTTGTGGAGGAGGAAGGAATTTGTGACCAAAGGAGAACTAGAGATCATTATTTATCACAAAATAGAAAATTTTGATTACATTAAAGTAAAAAGCTGTTGTACAAACAAAAGCAATGCAAACAAGATTAGATTTAGCAAGAAACTGGGAAAACATTTTTACTGTTAAAAGTTCTAATAAATGCCTCACCTCCAAAATATACAAAGAATTGACTCTAATTTATAAGAAATCAAGCCATTTTTCAATTGATAAATCCTCAAAGAATATGAACAGACAATTTTCAGATGATGAAATTGAAACTATTTCCACTCATACGAAAGAGTATTCCAAATTACTATTTATCAGATACATGCAAATTAAGACAACTCTGACATACCACTACACACCTGTCAGAATGGCTAAGATGTCAGGAAAAAATAATGATGAATGTTGGAGGGGATGTGGGAAAAATGGGACACTGATGCATTGTTGGTGGAGTTGTGAAAGAATTCAACCTTTCTGGAGAGCAATCTGGAATTATGCCCCAAAAGTTATGAAACTGTGCATACCCTTTGATCCTGCAGTGCTACTACTGCGCTTATATCCCAAAGAAATACTAAAGAAGGGAAAGAGACCTGTATGTTCTAAAATGTTTGTGGCAAACCTTTTTGTAGTGACTAGAAACTAGAAAATGAATGGATGTCCATCAATTGGAGAATGGTTGGGTAAATTATGGCATATGAATATTATGGAATATTATTGTTCTGTAAGAAATGACCAGGAGGATGAATGCAGAGAGGCTTGGATAGACATACATGAACTGATGAATGAAATGAGCAGAAGCAGGAGATCATTATACACTTCCACAACAATACTGTATGAGGATGTATTCTGATGGAAGTGGATATCTTCAACAAAGAGATGATTTAATTAATTTCCAATTGATCAATGATGGACAGAATCAGCTACACCCAGAGAAGGAACTAAGTGTAACTTAGGAAATAAGTGTAAACTGTTTACATTTTTGTTTTTCTTCCCAGGTTATTTTTACCTTCTGAATCCAATTCTTCCTGTGCAACAAGAAATTCAGTTCTGCACACATATATTGTATCTAGGACATACTATAACATATCTAACATGTACAAGACTCCTTGCCATCTAGGGGAAGGGGTGAAAGGGAGGAAGTGAAAAATCGGAACACAAGTGATTGCAAGAGATAATGTTGTCAAACATTACCCATGCATATGTACTGTCAAAAAAAAAAGTTATAATTATAAAATAAAAATATTTTTAAAAAAGATAATTGATAGTCCTTATTGGAATCAATATTGAAATCAGTTCATCATCTTTGTAACTATCCAGATAATAATTCTCTTCGCTGACCACCATTTTCCTATATTTATTGTCTTCATTAAAATGTTAAGTTTTTCAATGGCAAAAAAAAAAGAAAGAAAGAAATGATCAGCAGTCTGGAGCACTGGAGAGACTTACATGAACTCATGCTGAGTGAAGTGAGTAGAACCAAGAGAAGATTGGTCATGGCTGCAACAAAATTATGTGATGATCAACTGTAATGGCTGTGGCTCTTTTTCAACAATGAGATGATTCATGTGAATTCCAATAGTATTGTGATAGAGAGGGAACAATCAGAACTGAGTATGGGTCACAATGCAGTATTTTCATTATTTTTGATTTTGTTTGCCTGCATTTTGATTTTGTTTCTCACTTTTTTTTAACCATTTTGATAGGATTTTTCTTGTGCTGCATAATAATTGTGGAAATATATATATATAAATAAATTGCTTATGTTTAACATATATTGAATTACTTGCCATTTAGGAAAAGGGGTGGGGAAAGGTAGGGAGAAAAAAAAATGGAACACGAGGTTTTTGCAAGGTTTAATGTTGAAAACTATCTATGCATGTTTTTTGGAAATTAAAAAGCTTTATAACAATAAGTAAAATTTTTTAATAAATAAAGACATTTCACAGGGTACCAATATTTATGGTAATGATCCCTAATATGAGGATCAAAGTTGGGGAGGAAAGACTGTGATCTAGGGACTAAAATTATTAGGAGAATTGAGAATATTCAGAAGGTACAATATATATATATATAATACTTTCTGGAATTTTGATTGAGTGGTAAAAAAGGTCTGAAAGAAACTCAACATATTAGAAGGGAAAAAATGTTACTAAGAATTGAGGACACAGGGAGAATATGAGAAACAAGGAGTGTTCTAAATGCTTAAGATGATGGGAGTTGAGGGACTGCAAAGATATCCAGGGCTGGAAAAAGTGGTGAGGGATTTTTACATCTTTGTGAGATGATAAATTATAGAGAGTACTGAGCAACATTGGTAAATTATTAAAGGGTGTTTCTTCATCTGAGAGTTCCCCATAGCAAATCCAATCCGTCATCTATGTATTTATGTATCTATCTACTGACCCACACCTCTCTCATTGATCTACCTATATGTCTGCAAATCTATCTATCTATTTATATACATGTGTCAACTATCTATCTATCTATAGACACACAAAATAATTACATATATATGCATATATATTACACATACATACTTAGATATCAATATTCACACATATATGATTTGGTGACATCACTTTAAGACTTGAACAGGGCAGATAAATCACAGGGGAAAGTTTGTGGGTTTATATGACTATTGTTTATATGACTATTTTAGATAGAATCTACAAATTCTCAATAAGAATATTCTATCTATTAAAAAGGAAAATATAGATTCAAAGAAAAAATTCTAAGTAATCCTGTTTCATGTTGCAACAATGGTCTGGTTTTGTTTTGAACTTAATAATGAATGCAGAGATCACTAGGTAATAGGGCTTCTGGAAGCAAGAAGTTCTCAAAAGATCATTCAGGTTAACAAATTACATTTATTTTTCTTTATTTTGCATTGCCATTTATTTTTGCCTTTTCCCTATTTCCTCTATTTTACTTACTATAATTCATTTGTTTTACTTTATTGTAAGAATTTATTCATTTATTTTACATCATTATGGTTTGCCTTATATTAGTTTCTATTCACTCATTTTTCTTTGTTTTAGTTTAATTTTTATTTCATTTACTTTAATTTATTCCATTTTCTTTCCTTCACTTTTTCCTCTTTTATTTCAATTTCATTGCTCTTTCTCTTTACTATTCCTTTCCTTTCTTTTTACTTTTCCTTTTATTTCCTGAGTTGCTTTTCCTTTTTTCCCACTTTACTTATTTTTTATTTATTTTTCCAGCCTCTATACTTTATCGATTTACTGTAAAATTCATTTTCCATTACTCTGTTTTACTCCTTGTACTTTACTTCAACTTCCCTTGCTTTGCTTTCCTTCATTTTACATTAATCTGAGCCAGTATTATTTCCTCTGATCAAAGCTTCTCAGTAAAATTGTTATTTCATTATATTATATTTTCATACCTACCAAATTCAAGTTTACTCCTCTTTTCTTATTTTTGATAGAGGTGTTATCTAGGAAGGCCCACTTCTGCTTATTGGACACAGGTTATGATAATGATGAAGAAAGTGGAGTAGAAAGAAAAAAGGGAAGGAAGACTAGGAGTATAAGTACCTATTCTAATGAGAATTGAGGGAAATGACTTTAATCATGCCATTTATTTCCAAACTAATCCCAGTATTGGGCAATCTAATCAGAGAATTTATTCCCAGCCAAACTTGAGTAGAAGTAAGTGGTTTCTCTTAATAAGAGTTCATATAAAGATAAATTCCTTGTCTCCCCAATATTAACAATTATTTGTTTAATAAATTTTTTTTCTCAACTGCTGTATTAACTATAAAATGAACATAATAAAAATCCCTAACTCAGGTGGCTGATGTGAGTAGAAAATTATATATTTTACATGTAAAGTACATCCTTTTTACATCCTACTTCATATATATGCACTGATTTTTTTTAAATGAAATTATCATTATTATGACATAGAATCCAAACTGGAGAGTAGACAATGTCAACAAGGATTACAGTTGTGGAATTGGATGGGGCATTAAAAATTATTTTGCCAAGGTCTCTCATTTGCTAAAACTAGTTTAGACCTACTGCCTAAAGTGCAAATGCTAGAATTTTGAGACTCCCTCTTATTTTTTCATTTATTTATTTGTTTGTTTGTTTATTTATTTATTTTAATACACATTGCTTTATGAATCATGTTGGGAAAGAAAAAGTCCGAACAAAAGAGAAAAACTATAGGAGAGAAAAAAACAGAAAAAAACAATAAACTAGTGAATATTGCATATGTTAATTTGTATTCAAACTCCACAGTGCTTTTTTTTTTCTTTTTTTTTTTTTTCTGGATGCAAACAGCATTTTCTACTGAGATTGTCTTATATAACTGAAACACTGTGAAGAACCAAGTCTTTTGTAGTAAATCATCATACATTCTTGTTGTTATTGTGCACCATGTATTTCTATTTCTGCTTGTTTCACTCAGCATCAGTTCAAGTAAATCTTTCCAGGCCTTTCTAAAATCAACTTGTTCATCATTTTTTTTAAAAGAACAATACTGTTCCATTACCTTTATATATTACAATTTGTTCAGTCATTATTCTATTGATGGACACCTACACATTTTTACTTTCTAGCTGCCACAAAAAGAGCTGCTACACATATTTTTGCACATTTGGATCTTTTTCCCTATTTTATGATTTTCTTGGGGTACAGACCCAGTAGGGGTATTTCTAGGTAAAAGGGAATATTCCTCTTAATAGGAAGTTCTGGACCTACTCAATTAACCATTTGACCTATCCAATCCTACTCCTACATCTAAAAGCCAAAGGCTGTAGGTTAGAGTGCCCAGCAAAACTATCCCCAGCACCACCTTTCTGTTAGAGGTAATGTTATCAATGCAAATTCTACCCAAAACTTGCACAGTTGAGCCTAGGGACCCATCTTGCTAGAGATATATTGGAATAGCTTGTGAATTAGTGAGAAAGGAAATAAAAAGGGTATGCAATGGCCACATGCACTGCTGCAGCTCTGCTTTCCTCTGAGCACAGAATGAACCAGTACTAACCTTCTCTGATCCCATGCCCATTTTTGCTTATCTTATACACCTTACACAAGTTTCTTTACCTTTCACTTCTCTAATCATTCAATATAAATGTTGCTGAATCTGTCAATTCAAATTTGGTTAAAGGATATAAAAGGGCAATTTCAAATGAAGAAATTAAAACTATCTATAACCATATAAAATGATCTAATTACTGATTAGAGAATGGAAATTACAATTATGAGGTACCACTTCATACCTATCAGATTGGCTAATATGACAGAAAAGGAAAATTATACCTATTAGAGATGATGTGAGAAAACTGGAACATTAATGCATGCTTAGTGGAATTGTGAAAAGATCTAACCATTCTGGAGAACAATTTGGAATTATGTCCAAAGGGCTATAAAACTCTCAATGTCAGAATCAGGGGCAGAGGCAAGATGGCAAAGTAAAGGCAGGAAGTTGCTGAATCTCTCCCCCAAACTACTCCAAATTCCTTTAAATAATGATTCTAAACAAATGTTAGAGCATCAGAACACCCCAAAGGATGGAGTAAAACATTTTTTCAGCAAAGGCAATTTAGAAGCTCAGCAGAAAAAAATCTGTGACATGGAGGTGAAAGTCCTGCTTGCAAACCAAAGGCAAGGCACCTGGGTAAAACTCCAGATCCAGCCCAGAGACATCAAAGAGGAGCTGAAAGGTCAGCAAAAAAGGTATGTGCACTCAGAGTGCAACTACAATGCACAATTCCAGAGCAGGCCCAATCACAGAGTTACCAATGCAGGACCTCTGAATCAGCAGCAGTGCTAGCAGCTTCTGCACCTCCCAGCTCCTGGATACCAGAGAGGACTAGGAAGGGCAGTGGAGAGGTGTTTATGGCAACAAGGTAGGAGTCTGGTGTGCAGTCCCAGCACAGCATTGGTCAACTGAGCCCCAGGCCCTGTCAGCACTCTATATCTTATAGCTAAAGTAAGGCAGGGACATACCTAATAGCTCCAGGGCAGAGAACAATGCTTATAATCAGATTCCTAGAAAGATTTCTGATAATAGCTACACAAAATCCTGGAAGCTTGAGACAGTGTAGCCTCCACCCTGGAAACAGAGCCCTACTTTAATAAAGAGTTAAAAGCTGAGGTATATGCAAGGAAAATGAGTAAAAAACAAAAAGAAAAGTTCCTGATCCTTATAAGTTATTATGGTGAGAAGGAGGATAAAAGTTCTTACATCAAAATACTCCAATAAAAATAAGAATTGGGCTCAGACTTTGAAAGAGCTCAAAAAGGACTTTGAAAATAAAATAAGAGAGAGAGAGGAAAAATTAGGGAAAAATTGAGAGAGGTGCAAAAGAAAATACAAAAAAAAAAAAAAAAAAACTAATGAGGGGAAGAATGCCTTAAACAGCAAAATTTGCTAAATGGGAAAGGAGGTACTAATGTTCACTGAGGAAAATAATTCCCTAAAAAAATAGAATTTAGTAAATGGAAGCTAACAACTTTATGAGAAATCAAGATACAATAAAACAGCAAAATAAAAACAAAAAAGAAAAAAAAAAAAAAAACTAAGAAAAATGTGAAATGTCTCATTGGGAAAATAACTGACCAGGAAAATAGTTCCAGTAGAGATAATTCAAAAATTATTGATCTACCTGAAATTCATGTTCCAAAAAAGAGCCAGGATGCCATCTTTCAAAAAATAATCAAGGAAAATTTTCTTGATATTCTAGAACCAGAGGGTAAAATAGAAATTGAAAGAATCACTAATCACATCCTTAATGAGATTACAAAATAGATGATCCCAGGAATAGTATAGCCATATTCCAGACTTTCCAGGCCAATGAAAAAATGTTGAAAGCATTTATAAAGAACATTTCAAGTAAACCGGAGCCACAGTCAGAATAATACAAGATTTATCAGTTTCTGCCTTAAAGGACTGGTAGGCTAAGAATATGATATTCTGGAGAGCAATGGAGCTAGGATTGTAACAAAGAATCATCTACCCAGAAAACAGTTTAATTCTTCAGAAGATTCGAGAAAACAGGATTTTCAATGGTTTGTAATGAAAGACCAGAACCAAATGGAAAATCTGATTTTCAAATATAGGACTCTGAAGAAGCAAGGAAGTAATGAGGAAAGTGATGTCAAAAGGGATTTAATATGTTTTTGTTTTTATTTTTCACAACTTGACTTTTATAGACATGTTTTGCATAACCTCACATGTGGTTTATTAATTATGAGTGAGGATAAGGGAGGAACCCAGAATTAAAAAATCTTAAAAACAAATATTAAAAAAAAATGCTTTAAATGTAACTGGGGAAGAGATTCTACTAAAAAGCTATTAGAAATAGTCCACAACTTTAGCAAAGTTGCAGGATACAAAATAAATTGTCAGCATTTTATACATCACTAACAAAATCCAATAGTAAGAGACAGAAAGAGAAATTCCATTTAAAATAACTGTTGATAGTATAAAATATTTGGGAATCCATCTGCCAAAGGAAAGTCAGGAACAAGATGAGCAAAACTACAAAACACTCCCCACACAAATAAAGTCAAATCTAAACAATTGGTAACATATTAAGTGTTCTTGGACAGATCAAGCAAATATAATAAAGAGGACAATACTACCTAAATTACTTTTAGTTATTTAGTGCTATATCAATCAGACTCCAAAGAAAATATTTTAATGACCTCAAAAATAACAACAAAATTCATCTGCAAGAATAGAAGGTCAAGAATTTCAAGGGAACTAAAAAAAAAAAATCAAATGAAGGTGGTCTAGCTGTACCTGATCTAAAACTATATTATAAAGCAGTGGTCACAAAAAAACCATTTGATGTTGACTAAGTAATAGAATGGGTGATCAATGGATAGGTTAGATTCACAGGACAAAATAACCAATGAGTATTGCAATCTAGTGTTTGACAAACCCAAAGACCCCAACTTTTGGGATAAGAATTCACTATTTAACAAAAACTGCTGGGAAATTTTGAAACTAGTATGGCATAAACTAGGCATTGACCCACACTTAACACCATACAACAAGATAAGATCAAAGTGGGTTCATGTTTTAGACATAAAGAATGAGATTATAAATACATTTGAAGAACATAGGATAGTTTACCTCTCAGACTTGTGGAGGAGGAAGAAATTTATGACCAAAGAAGAACTAGAGATCATTATTGATCACAAAATAGAAATTTTTGATTATATCAACTTAAAAAGCTTTTGTACAAACAAAACTAATGTAGACAAGACTAGAAGGGAAACAATAAACTGGGAAAACATTTTTACAGTTAAAGGTTCTGATAAAGGCTTCATTTACAAAATATATAGAGAACTGACTGTAATTTATAAAAAATCAAACCATTCCCTAACTGATAAATGGTCAAAGGATAGGGACAGATAATTTTCAGATGATGAAATTTAAACTATTTATTTCTCACATAAAAAGGTGTTTATTAATTGCAAATTAAGACAACTCTGAACTACCACTACAACCCTGTCAGATTGGCTAAGATGACAGGAAAAGATAATTCTGAATTTTGGAGGAGATGTAGAAAAACTGATGCATTGTTTGTAGAGTTGTAAACAGATCCAACCATTCTGGAGATTAATTTGGAACTATACTCAAAAAGTTATCAAACTGTGCATACTCTGTGATCCAGAAGTGTTACTAATGGGCTTATATCCCAAAAACATGCTACATAAGGGAAAAGGACCTGTATGTACAAAAATGTTTGTGGCAGCCCTTTTTGTAGTGTCTAGAAACTGGAAATTGAATGGCTGCCCATCAATTAGAGAATGGCTAAGTAAATTATGATATATGAATGTTATGGGATATTATTGTTCTATAAGAAATGACTAGCAGAATGAATACAGAGAGGCTTGGAGAAACTTACATGAACTGATGCTAATTGAAATGAGCAGAACCAGGATACACTTTAACAACATTACTATATGAGGATCAATTCTGATGGAAATGACTATCTTTGGGAATGAGAGGATCCAAATCAGCTCCAACTGATCAGTGAACAGAACCAACTATACCCAATGAAAGAACACTGGGAAAAGAGTGTGTACCACAATGTAGCATTTGTACTCTTTCTGTTATTGTTTGCTTGCATTTTTGTTTTTCTTCTCAATTTATTTTACCTTATTTCTAAATGTTCTTGTTCAACATGATAACTCTATAAATATGTATATGTATATTTTATTTAACATATACTATAAAATGTTTAACATGTATGGGACTGTGTGTCATCTAGGGGAGAGGGTGGAGGGAAGGAGAGGAAAAGTTGAAACAACTGTATTTACAAGGGTCATTGTTGAAAAATTGCCCATGCATATGTTTTGTTAATAAAAAGCTATAATTCTAGTAATTCAAAATTGTAATTGGGGAAAATAATAAATACATAGCCTTAAAACAACAACAATAACAACCATTTTCTTTGATCAAGCAATATCAATAGTAAATCTCTATCCCAAAGAGATCTTTAAAAAATGGAAAAGTATTTGCATGTCCAAAAATCTTTATTGCTACTCTTTTAGTGGTGACAAATAATTGAAGTTATGCCTGTTAATTGGGCAATGACTAAAGCAGCTGTGGCATATGAATGTAATTGAATGCAATTTTGAAATGAAAATAAGAAATGAAAAACAAGCAGATCTCAGAAAAACCTGGAAAAATTTACATGAACTGATGCTGAATGAAAGGAACAGAACCAGGAGAATTTGTACACAGTAACAAAAACATTGTGTAAGAAAAACTTTGTTCTTCTCAGCAATAGAATGGTCTAAGATAATTCCTAAAAACTCATAGTGGAACATATCTACATCCATAAAAATAACTATGGAGCCTGAATGTAGTTCAAAGCATAGTATTTCAAATTTTTGTTTTGATTTGCTTTTTTTCTCATAAATTTTCCTTTGTTCTGATTCTTTTATCATAACATTATTAATGTATGAATGTTTAATATGATTATACACGTATAATCATATTGCTTACCAAAATGGGGATTGAGAAGTGGAAGAAGAAAGGGAGAAAAATATTTGGAAGTCAAAACCATAAAAAAATTGAATATTGAAAACTATTTTTACATGCAATTGGGGGAAAATCTATTAAGGGGAGAAAATATAGAGGTGGCAGGACATAGAGAATCTGAATTCAGCCTTAGATCTCTTATTTGACTTGTATAGCTGAAGATAAACCTCTGACCTTTCATTATTTTATCTATAGAATGAGGGCTTTAGGCCTGACAACTTATGAGGTCCCTTCTACATACAAAAATTTTTTTATGATAAATGTTTTGGCTCACCTTGCTTCAATCTTGTGATGTTCAGTGTAGCCTAGATTTTTCCTGAAGACATCACATCTCCTGTCATCACTTTCATGAATCTACTTTTCTCTTGCTTCTACTATTTACTCAATACTCAGACCTCAGAGATGAAGCTATCATGTTATTATCTCCGCGATATTATTTCCAAACTAGACATGTACTCACACATACACATACACACATACTCACGCATATTTACCTTGCCTTTGCTTTTCAATAATTATCTCTCCTCTCTTACGATTCATTCCATCTCATCCAGAACTGTGTTGTAATCTGTGAACTCCAAGCTCATTCTTCCCTCTCTCTTATTAATTCAGGGTTTGTTTTTCTCTGTCTTGTGTTTTTCTACCTTTCTTCTTGCTATTTTCAAACACCATGTCTTCCATGTTGCTATATATCTTTATCTCTCATGCACAAAGTTCATCCCTCTGTTACTTTCATCAAAGTAATGATCACCTTTAAGCTATCAGATGCCTCTTTCCATTATACTGAATTTGCTTCAGACGTCAGCTTTGCTAATTTAGCCTTTAACAATCTTCTTCTCCAAAGACAATACCCATAGTTATTAGATCACAAATGTCTTGGGATACTGAAGCTAATCTGAGGGGTATTTATAATTTTTAAGGCTTCTAGAAATATAATTTTACTTGTTCTAATTTTGTAACATTTGTGTTAATAAAGACAAGATCACTTAGTAGCATAAAGGACTTTGCTATCTTTGAAGTGTTAAGATTTGTTTTTCTATGATAACTAATGATTCCTTTGAAGAGCAAATAATTATTTACTTCTACTATCATCCACAGAAACTGTTGTCTCCCATCTTTGGCTGCCTTAAAACATAATATTTTCTTTTTATGTATTTCTTATAAATCATCATACACACTCAGAACACTGAAACAATTCAGCTTCAGGGTTTCAAATTCTTTCAAATAATAGAACTTAGTTTTCAGAGAAAGATGCTTCTTAAAAAATTGAAGTGTGTACATTTCTTCAAGTTAAAATGAAAACTCCATCCCTAATGTGTAAAAAGAAATGTTCCAGAATCCTATAATATTTGCATTTGATTTCCACTAATGACCTCATTTTTCACTGCTGCAGATAAGCCCTTAGACAGCCCCATCACTGTGATTCATCGATACAGATCTACTTTATCACATGGTTATATTAATACTTTTTGTAACACTTTATACCTTAGTGATTTTGAGAGATCAGCATTAATCATTCTGTATCTTGTTGGGCAACTCTTCTCTGAAGAAAAAAATAATACTAGAAAATGTATTGATTTTATAACTTTTTAAGAAATAAAAAAAGCAAACCAGCAGAAAGGCTGTTGGATTTGGATTCAGAGGAGCAGTATTTATTCAGTTTCATTTCCCTCATCTATAAAATGGAGATAATAATATTTCTGACTTCATTTCGTTGTTGGAAATATTACATTCTATAATGTAGATAAGATAATTTGTGCACTTTAAAATGCTATATAAATATGAACTCGTCCCCCACTCTTTTGAATTCTATATGCTACAGAAACATGTAAAGGCCTGGCATTCATGAATTAAAACAAGTCTAAAAGAATTCCACAAAGATGGCCAAGGGTCTGTCATTTATGTGTACAACAGTTCAAAAAACTGTTTGGTAATGTGGGAGAATATGGTAGCTCTCCTGAATATTTATAGCACAGATTAGAGGTATTAAATTTGTTCTATATTACCTTCAAAGATTAAAATTGGATTGATGGATAGAAGTTACACTGCTCTCAAATAAGGTTGTAACAAATTAGAATGGTCATCTTTGTTAGCCTATGCCACTGATACCATTGAAATAGAGATAGATGTCAAGTATATTAGTAGAAGAGAATACTACATTGGATGAAGTGTATACTAAATGCTCTCTAATATTACTTGATAATCAAAGTATAAACCTTGGTTTTGATTCTTTCTTAATTGCATGTTCTTTAGTAAGCCATTTTGTCTTTCTGGGTCTCATAAGGAAAAGACAGGGTTAAACAAAATGTTCCAGTGGTCCTTTCTAAGTCTGTTTCTCATGATTTTGGGATTCTAAGTGCAAAATACTTGCGTTGGAAAAAATTAATTTGTTTTCTCAATCCTTAGCAGTTTTTTACACAAGAACTTTATAAAAATAAATAAACACCTCACTCTAAAGAAAAAAAGATAGTATGGGACTTTCATATCTACAGAGAGTGCTTCCATATATGGGTAAGAATTCCTCACCCAATACAACAATACAACAAATATTTATCAAACTCCAAATAAGCACAAGATGATGGCAAAGGGATGGGAACACAAAGATAAAATTTGAATCAGTTCTACTTAATTCTCCTTAAGATTGTAGCTTAAAGGGATATCAAAGATCATTTATCCCAAGCTGTATTTAATTATTGAAGAATTTGACATCTAAAATGATTAGGAGATCTGCTTTAAGATACATAAATGAGCAGGATTATTTTCTGGGGGAGAGATGGGAGGCAAACATATCTTCTCTATTCCCTTTCATGATAAACCATAGTATGTCCTCTATTGCTTGTCTAACCTCCCTTTGTTTCCTGGAAGATATACTCAACCTTCCTCTTATCCCCACTCTGGGTCATTGTTGAGGATTTCTGATTTTAACATTGTCTTTATCTGTACCAATGATTTATGTCAATGATACTTTTCTATTCATGTAGCATTTTATCCTGCTAACAAAGGAGAAACTATTAAAGACAACAAAATAACATGCACAAAAAAAACTTCCTGGATATTCTTCCCTTCCTGTTCTGGCACAGGATGTGGTTTAATCTATATTAGGATAATGGGTTATAGATTTGACCAAATCACATAATTCTTTTAACCTGACCAAAGTTTATTTTAAAGTTTAGAATATGTGGAAAAGCTCAAATTTAGGAAGGAAGAAATCACTAATAGATTGTAAAAACATAAGAAATCAGGGAAGACTTCAGTAAGAAGATGAAAATTGTCTTTGAATGAAGGAAAGTATTTAAAGAAGAAGAAGTGTGTGTGTGTGTGTGGGGGGGGAATACCCAATAACATTGTGGTTGATATTTTAGATATTGGCTACAGTATACAAAGACACAGAGATAGATAAGAGAGGCTAGCAAAAAGATTCATGGATAGTAAGTAGTAGGAACTTTTTATTAAATTGTAGCCAGAGACTTGGAAGTAATCTAGTTCTTGCCGTCAAGTTCTGTACTCCCTATCACTTAGAAAAGTGTTTTATAAATAGTTGGCACTGAAGAAATTCTTGCCATGTAAAGATGAACCAGATAGAGAATAATTATTGATAAATTTTATGTTTACCATTCAAAGATTGTCATGGTTAAATTCAGAAAGACTTGTTACCAGATTAATTCTGAAAGTAATGTGCTCCTGTTTAATGGTAGTCTTCAAATGAAGGCTAGATGACCATTTGTCATGTATTTTATGGAAGGGATTCCTATTTAGATATAGATTGGACTAGATGGCTTCTAAGTTCTTTTTTCACCTCTGAAATTCACTATCTCTGATGCAACCTAGACAAGGTTGGTCAATAAATTCAGGAAAAAATGCATATTTTTGAGATCAGCTTAAACTTAGACTAATGGGTATTTTTGAAAAGGATTACCTCTTTGCATATGATGGGATACTTAGAAAATCCCAAAGATTCTGCTAAAAAGCTATTAGAAATAATATATAACTTTAGCAAAATTGCAGGATACAAAATAAATCCATATAAATTCTCAATATTTTTATACATTACCAATAAAATCCAATATCAAGAGATACAAAGACATATCCCATTCAAAATAACTGTCGATAGTGTCAAATATTTGGGAATCGATTTAGCAAAAGAAATCAGGAATTATATGAGCAAAATTACAAAACAATTGCCACAAAAATAAAGTCAGTTTTAAATAATTGGAAAGATATCCAGTACTCATGGATAGGCTGAGGGAATATAATAAAGATGACAATACTCCCTAATCTATTTATTTAGTGTTATACCAATGAGATGCCCAAGAAAATATCTTAATGACCTAGAAAAAATAACAACAAAATTCATATTAAAGAACAAAAAGTCGAGAATTTCAAGGGAATTAATAAAAAAAAAAAATCAAATGGAGGTGGTCTAGCTGTACCTGATCTAAAACTATAGTATAAAGCAGCAGTCACCAAAACCATTTGGTATTGGCTAAGAAATATACTAGTTGATCAGTGGAATAGGTTAGGTTCACAGGAGAAGATAGTGAATAAATATAGTAATCTAGTGTTTGACAAACCCGAAGATCCCAACTTTTGGGATAAGAATTCATTATTTGACAAAAACTACTGGGAAAAATGGAAATTCATATGTCAGAAACTGGGCATGGATCCACATTTAACACCATATACTAAGATAATATCAAAATGGGTTCATGATTTAGACATAAAGAACAAGATCATAAATAAATTAGAGAAACATAGGATAGTTTACCTCTCAGACTTGTGGAGGAGAAAGGAATTTGTGAGCAAAGCAGAACTAGAGATCATTATTGATCACAAAATAGAAATTTTTTATTATATCAAATTAAAAAGCTTTTGTACAAACAAAACTAAAGCAAACAAGATTAGAAGGGAAGTAACAAATTGGGAAAATATTTTTACAGTTAAAGGTTCTAATAAAGGCCTCATCTCCAAAATATAGAAAGAATTTACTCTAATTTATAAGAAATCAAGCCATTCTCCAATTGATAAATAGTCAAAGGATATGAGCAGACAATTTTCAGATGATGAAACTGAAACTATTTCCACTCATATGAAAGAGTGTTCCAAATCAATATTGATCAGAAAAATGCAAATTAAGACAACTCTGAGATACCACTACACACCTGTTAGATTGACTAAGATGACAGGAAAAAATAATGATGCATGTTGGAAAGGATGTGGGAAAACTGGGACATTGATGTAATGGTGGAGTTGTGAAAGAATCCAACCATTCTGGAGAGCAAAATATGGAATTATGCCCCAAAAGTTATCAAATTGTGCATACCCTTTGATCCTGCAGTGCTACTACTGGGCTTATATTCCAAAGAAATACTAAAGAAGGGAAAAGGACCTGTATGTGCCAAAATGTTTGTTGCAGCCTTTCTTGTAGTGGCTAGAAACTGGAAAATGAATGGATGTCCATCAATTGGAGAATGTTTGGGTAAATTATGGCATATGAATGTTATGGAATATTATTGTTCTGTAAGAAATGACCAGGAGGATGAATATAAAGAGGCTTGGAGAGACTTACATCAACTGATGCTGAATGAAATGAGCAGAACTAGGAGATCATTATACATTTCAACAACTATACTATATGAGAATATATCCATAGAAGTGGATATCTTCAACAAAGAGAAGATTTAACTCAGATCCAATTGATCAATGATGGATTGAATCAGCTACACTCAGAGAAGTAACACTAGGAAATGAGTATAAACTGTTCACATTTTTGTTTTTCTTCCAAGTTTATTTTTACCTTCTGAATCCAATTCTTCCTTTGCAACAGCAACAACAACAACAACAACAATCGCAAAAATTTGGTTCTGCACACATATATTGTATCTAGGATATACTATAATATATTTAATATGTATGGGAATACCTGCCATCTGGGGGGTGGAGGGGAAGAGGGGAAAATTGGGAAAAGAAGGGAGTGCAAGGGATAATGTTGAAAAAAATTACTTATGCATATGTACTGTCAAAAAATGTTATAATTATAAAGTTAATTTCTAAAAATAAATAATTTATAAAAAAAATAAAATGATTGTCCAAAGGAACTGGAAATTGGTGTATGCTCATCAGTGAGAGAATGGCTGAATAAGTTATGATATATGAATGTTATGGAATATTATTGTTCAATAAGAAATGTTCAGCAGGATGATTTCAGAGAGGCCTGGAGAGACTTACATGAACTTATGCTAAATGAACTTAGCAGAACCAGGAGATAATGGTACACAGCAAGAACAAGATTATATGACAATCAACTCTGTTCAACATGGCTCTTTTCAACAGTGAGATAATTCAGGCTAGTTGCAATGGACTTGTGATGGAAAAAGACATCTGCAATGAGAGAGAGGTATGTGGGGACTGAAAGTGGACCACAACATAATATTTTTACGTGTTCTTGTTTGCTTGCATTTTGTTTTCATTATAATTTCTTTTTTATGTGATTTTTCCTGTGCAACATAATTGTGAAAATATGCATTGAATTATTGTATGCTTAACACATATTGCATTACTTGCCATCTAGGAGAGAAGATGGGAGAAGGGAGAGAGGAAAAAAAAATTGGAATACAACATTTTTCAAGGTGAATGCTGAAAACTATACATGTGTTTTGAAAATAAAAAGCTTTATAAAAATAAAGTACACAAGATAAAAAATGGAAAATGATTGCCAATCTGGGGTTGGAAAAAGAGACATATTTGATATTCTGCAAAATAAAGTAAATAAAATAAAAGCTTGCTTGAGGACTAAGCATTGTCACATTCTGAAGCACGTATAAATTGACTGAAGCATGGACACTTTGTACATAAAATGAGATGTGAACACGGGGAATAATCTATTTTTAGCTATGAAAGAAGCCTTAACATATTTTCATTGGGGACAGGATTTATTGGCCTTTTTTCATACTTTATTCACACGCATACTGTATAAATGCCACTCTTACACTGCCGCCGATCAATCCAAATACTCCAGTGACTGAGAGCTGCCACCAGAAGAAGCCCAGATGCCTTTCCTCAGCCTGATTCAGTTGGCTTAAATTCCCAAAGCTGTACAAAAAGAAAAATGTTCCCTATAACCTGAAATTGACAGTTTGGGGCTGTATAATAATCCCATAGAAAAGGTAGAGAAGTTCCTTTTCTCTCAAACACTTGGGTAACATTTTACATTTAAGTAAAATAAATGATTCATTATTCCTCCACCTCTACTAAAGAAATACCTAGCAAGATATTTATTAATTCATTCATTTCCTTCTTTGATGTTTCAGTAGCATTCAGGTTTGTGTACTTGTTGTAGAATGAGACTGAGTTAATTAAGTTATCATTATTTAACTCATTGTTTCTGGTTAGGAGCCAACTCAATGCATAGAATTCAGGCCTGGAATCAGGAAGACTAATCTTCCTAAGTATAAATTTTGCCTCAGATACTTAGTATCTTTGTGATCCAGGTTAAATCATTTATTTTTTGCCTCAGTTTCCTCATCTGTAAAAAATGAAGTAAAAGGCAAACCACTCTAGTATCTTTTGCCAAGAAAATCCCAAATTGCATCATAGTTACAAACAATTTAAACCCTTATAATTCACAGTTGATTATTAATTATTGCTGAAATTGATGCTGTTTTGTATTTTGTTCTCAAAGATGGCCATGGCATCCTAGAGAGGTGATGTCACAATGTGCAAGTAAATTGGATTTGAGCAAGGGAGGACTGGGCAAAGTCACCAGGCTCATTTTCTCTTGAGGAGGCATCTGGGTGCAGTGGCCAGGTATTGATCAGGATGACTGGTGATGGCTCTGAATACATTGAGAAACCTTGACTTTTTAAGCTAAGGTCTTTAGCTTAAGTGTACTGAGGTCTAGTGACCTGCTATTATGACATTATAGCTGGATTTATGATACTTGGAAGTGAAATAAGAATTTTTTTAATTAAAGCCTTTTATTTTCAAAACATATGCATAGAAAGTTGTCAACTTTCATCCTTGCAAAACCTTATGTTTCTATTTTTTTCTTTCCCTTTCCCCATCAATTCCCCTAGACAGTAGAAATCCAAAATATGTTAAACTTATGCAATTCTTCTAAATTTGGAATTAGTTATTTTATATACATTCTTAATAATAAACTAATCCACTTTTTAATTTAAAAATCCAAGTTAAGGCTTATAAGGTCAGCAACACTTTTTTGATGTCTTAATATAAAAATAAAATCATTACTATGGCACTTTAAAGCAATAAAATATAATATCTGTTTTGTTTTTTGAATTTGTATTTCGAACACTTGGCATAGTGATGGGCACTTTGTACCTGCTTAGTACCTATACATTACTTTTCAATAGATTCTTACTGAATGAAGCAATGCACATAGTTGAGATATAAGATCTTGGGATTTCCCTTTTGACAAAACATTCAGAAATCTAAGAATCCTTAATCAACACAACTGAACAAGTATCTATCCAACAAGTGTAATGGGCAAATTTCCACATTAAGTGTTGGTGACTCAAAGGTGATAAAAATAAATAATACCTGTCCTCAAGGTACTTACATTGCAATGGAGAAAAACAATGAGTAAGTAATGCTAACATAAAAGTAGAAGAAAAAAATTAGGAGGGCAGGAACAATTTCTCATTTGAAATGCCACAGTAGTTAAACTTTGAAAATGACTAGGGATTATAAAAGGAGATATGGATGAACTGCATGTCAGACATTAGAAAAAGATAGGATGCAAAAAAAGGCATAAAAAACAAATGCCAGTCTAGCATTAAATATACAACTATTTCATTTTAAAATAAAGAAGAACTATTCAATATAGTACTAGAAACGCTAGCCTTGGCAATAAGAGCCGAGAAAGAAATTCAAGGAATTAGAGTAGGAAATGAGGAAATCAAACTATCACTCTTTGCAGATGACATGACGGTATACTTAGAGAACCCCAAAGACTCTGCTAAAAAGCTATTAGAAATAATTCAGAATTTTAGCAAAGTGGCAGGATACAAAATAAATCCACATAAATCTTCAGCATTCTTATATATCACCAACAAAACACAACAGCAAGAGATACAAAGAGAAATTCCATTCCAAACAAATGTTGAGAGTATAAAGTATTTGGGAATCCATCTACCAAAGAATAGTCAGGAATTATATGAGAAAAATTACAAAACACTTGCCACAAAAATAAAATCAGATTTAAATAATTGGAAAGACATTCAGTGCTCTTGGATAGGCCGAGCGAATATAATAAAGATGACAATACTCCCCAAACTAATCTATTTATTTAGTGCTATACCAATCAGACTCCCAAGAAACTATTTCAATGACCTAGAAAAAATAACAACAACATTCATATGGAAGAATAAAAGGTCGAGAATTGCAAGGGAACTAATGAAAAAAAAACTCAGAGGAAGGTGGTCTAAGTGTACCTGATCTAAAGCTATATTATATAGCAGCAGTCACCAAAACCATTTGGTATTCACTAAGAAATAGACTGGTAGATCAGTGGAACAGATTAGATACAAAGGACAAAAAAGGGTACATCTATAGCAATCTAATCTTTGACAAACCCAAAGATACAAACATTAGGGATAAAAATTCATTATTTGGAAAAAAACTGTTGGGAAAACTGGAAATTAGTATGGCAGAAATTAGATATGGATCCACACTTAACACCATATACCAAGATAAGATCAAATTGGGTCCATGATTTAGGCATAAAGAATGAGATCATAAATAGATTAGAGGAACAGAGGATAGTCTACCTCTCAGACCTGTGGAGGAGGAAGGAATTTATGACCAGAGGAGAACTAGAGATCATTACTGATCACAAAATAGAAGATTTTGATTACATCAAACTAAAAAGTTTCTGTACAAACAATACTAATGCAAACAAGATTAGAAGGGAAGTAACAAATTGGGAAAATATTTTTAAAAGTAAAGGTTCTGACAAAGGTCTCATTTCCAAAATATATAGAGAACTGACCCTGATTTATAGGAAAACAAACCATTCTCCATTTGATAAATGGGCAAGGGATATGAACAGACAATTCTCAGATGATGAAATTGAAACTATTTCCACTCATATGAAAGAGTGTTCCAAATCACTACTGATCAGAGAAATGCAAATTAAGACAACTCTGAGATACCACTACACACCTGTCAGATTGGCTAAGATGACAGGAACAAATAATGATGAATGTTGGAGGGGATGTGGGAAAACTGGGACACTGATACATTGTTGGTGGAGTTGTGAAAGAATCCAGCCATTCTGGAGAGCAATTTGGAACTATGCCCAAAAAGTTATCAAACTGTGCATATCCTTTCATCCAGCATTGCTGCTATTGGGCTTATTTCCCAAAGAAATACTGAGAAGGGGAAAGGGACCTACCTGTATGTGCCAAAATGTTTGTGGCAGCTCTTTTTTGTTGTAGCTAGAAACTGGAAGTTGAATGGATGTCCATCAATTGGAGAATGGTTGGGTAAATTGTGGTATATGAAGGTTATGGAATATTATTGCTCTGTAAGAAATGACCAGCAGGAGGAATACAGAGAGGCTTGGAGAGACTTAAATCAACTGTTGCTGAGTGAAATGAGCAGAACCAGAAGATCACTATACACTTCAACAACAATACTGTATGAGGATGTATTCTGATGGAAGTGGAAATCTTCAACTTAAAGAAGATCCTACTCACTTCCAGTTGATCAATGATGGACAGAAATAACTACACCCAGAGAAGGAACATTGGGAAGTGAATGTAAATTGTTAGCACTACTGTCTATCTACCCAGTTTACCTATACCTTCAGAAGCTAATAATTAATGTGCAACAAGAAAATGGTATTTGCACACATATATTGTATCTAGGTTATATTGTAACACATGTAAAATGTATGGGATTACCTGTCATGGAGGGAGAGAGTGGAGGGAGGGAGGGGATAATTTGGAAAAATGAATTAAAAAAATATAAAATAAAATAAAATAAAATAAAGAATGATAAATTAAGTGCTCAGTTTTTATGATGCTTCTACCTATCACTACAATCTCAATTCAATTTAATTCATTACGGGTGTTTTACAGGATCATAATGTATCAAACACTGAGCTAGGTATAGAGTATACAAAGAAAATCAACCAGTCCCTAGCCTTAAAGTACATATATAACCATTATTGTCCCTCTCTATTTCACAGCTACAAATGACTAGAATGAAATAAAATGGCAAAAAATTGAAGTTTATGGAAGATAGAATTTGAGAATGGGTGTTGGAGTACAGATGGTAAAGATATTAAAAAAAAAAGTTATAAGTATGATGCAAAAACCCCTTGTCATGTTTTATTTTTGATTAAAGCTTTTTATTTTCAAAATATATGCATAGATAATTTTCAACATTCATCCTTGCAAAATCTTGCATCCCAATTTTTTTCTCCCTCCCTTTCCCTCACCACCTATCTCCTAGATAGTAAGTAATCCAATATGTCAAACATGTACATATTTCCATAAAATCATCATGCTACAAAAGAAAAAAATCAGATCAAAAGGAAAAAATATGAGAAAGAAAATAAAATGCAAGCAAACAATAACAAAGAGTGAAAACACTATATTTTAATATATACTCAGTCCCTACAGTCTTCTCTCTGGATGCAGATGACTCTTTCCATCAGAAGGCTATTGAAATTGGCCTGAATCACTTTATCGTTGAAAATATTTATATCCTTCATAATTGATCATCATATAATCTTGCTGTTGCTGTGTGTAATGTTTTCTGTCTTCTACTCACTTTACTCAGCATCAGATTATGTAAGTCTCTCCAACCCCTTCTTATATCATACTGCTGATCATTCATTTTGGAACAATAATATTCCATAATATTCATATGCCATAACTATTTAGCCATTTTCCAACTGATGGGCATCAACTCAGTTTGCAGTTCCTTGACACTACAAAAATGTCTGCTACAACCATTTTTGTACACATGAGACTTTTCCCTTTTTATGATTTCTTTGGGATACAAACTCTGTAGAGACACTGCTGTATCAAAGGGCATGTGCAATTTGATAGCCCTTTCATCATAGTTACATATTGTTCTACAGAATGGCTGAATCAGTTTACAATTCCACCAACAATGCATCAGTGTCCAAGTTTTCCCACATCCCCTTCAATTTCCAGTTATTTTAGTCAATCTGAGAGGTTTATAATGGTTTCTCTGAATTGTGTTTATTTGCATCTGATCATTGTGATTTAGAGCATTTTTTTTCATTTGACTAGAAATTTTTTAATTTCTTCATCTGAAAATTATCTGTTCATATCTTTGACCATTTATCATCTGAAGATTGGCTTAAGTTCTTAGAATTTTGAGTCAATTATCTATATATTTCAGAAATGAGGCTTTTATCAGAACCCTTGAGTGTTATTTTCCTCTAGTTTATTTCTTCCCTTCTAATCTTCTCTGCATTGCTTTTGTTTGTACAAAAAACTTTTGTTACTTAATATAAGCAAAATTATCCATTTTGCATTCCATAATGTACTCTAGTTCTTCTTTGTCCTAAATTCCTTCCTTCTCCAGAAATCTGAGAGGTAGGATATTCTTTGTTTTTCTAATTTGCTTACAGTATTACTTTTTACATAGAAGTTATGACATTAGGTTATTAGGTATGGATCAATGCCTAGTTTCTATCTAGTAATTTCCAATTTTCTCAGCAATTTTTGTCAAATAGTGAATTATTATCCTTGAAGCTGAGATCTTTGAATTTTTCAATTACTAGATTACTATAGTTACCAATTATTGTGTCTTCTGAACCTAAACTATTCCACTTATCTACTAAAACCATATTCTTTTTAACAATTTTAAAAATCAAAGTGAATCTTGAAAATGTAAGTAGCCATATTAGAATTTTATTTTTAATTTTAAAAATTAATATTTTATTTACATCCCAGTTACATGTCTCAAAATTTTTTAGCTTTCACTTTTACAAGATTTTCAATTTAAAATGTCTCCTTCCTTTCCTCTCCCTGTCTTCCCTTTTCAACAGGAAAAAAAAATGAGAAAGAATGAAAAGAAAAAAAAAATGCTTCAGTTTTAATTCAGAATCCACCATTTCTTTATCTGGATGTTAATAGCACTTTTCTTTGTGAGTTCTTTGTACTTGTCTTGGAACACTATGTTGCTGAGTAGAGTGCAGTCTTTTTGTAGTAGGTCATCACACAATATTGCTAATAGTATGTATATTGTTTTCCTGTGTCTGCTCATTTCACTTTGTATCAGTTTATACAAGTATTTCCAGGTTTTTCTGAAATATGTCTGTTCATTATTTCTTTTTTTGCAAGATAGAATTCCATTACATTCATATACCACAACTCATTCAACTATTCTTCAATTGATGGGCATTCCTTCAATTTCTAATATTTTGCTACTGGTATAATATATTAGAAATTCTGAACGATATTTAAATTGTGATATTTCAGGTGAATTGTTTTTTCCTCATCTAGTAATTTTTCACTTAACTGCATACATTTCTCTTTTTTAATTTCAAGGCAAAATACAGCTTATAGGATTTCTCAGTTTCAAGAATATGATTTGTTTTCCTTTATCTTGATGCTGATTTCAGAATTCACAATATATACATGCACAAGCATACATATATAAATGTACACATACCCATGCACTTCTGCACACACATGCTTGTACATACTTCTTATAAGGGAAGTAAACTATAAAAAAGCAAGTAATATAGCAATCCAAAAAAAGGCACTTTGTTTTTTGTGAAACCTTGGGAATTCTGATGTAGAAATTAGGTTGTTAAATGAGATTACTCTAGGAGACAGATTCTGATTTGTCAAATTCTAGGATCTGACTAGGTTATATCAGGAATCCAATCTGATTCTGCTAGAAAATTCATTGTATTTTCTCTTTCAAGACTTAAATAAGATAAAATTCTATCATTTGCTTTCCTACATTAAATCAAATGACCCTTAATGAAATGATACATGTTTATAAAAAGTGAATAATTTCATAAAATCAGAGAAAAGAAAGTATGCAGTGAATATTCAGAAAGTAAGGAGTAATAGAATTTGATCAGAAAAGAGGGAACTGAACTTCTCGAAGCCAAGATATAAAGTAAGCATCAAATATCCAAAACTCCCCCATATTCACCTCTAAATAACTATGAACTAGCTTCCAAAACAAATCCTGGGACAAATGAATGAACAAAAGAAGGGGTGAAATAAACTTGCAACCCAAGACATGTAGGATATTGGAAGGAAAAGTCTGCCTTATTTAGGAAAAAAGGGAATGCAGTCCAGGATAAGAAGTGATCCAGTAAGCTATCAGCAAGCCCCACTTCTGCAAACATGACCCCAATGTGGTGGAGCAGGTAAAGAAGAACCCCATGTCCCTAACATACCTTAGAATAGCCAGAGGCCTGAACATACTCCAACTCTGAGAACCTCAACATGCTTCAGTGCAGCCTCAGGCAAAAAGGCAACATCAATAAGTCAGACCTTCTCATGCAAACAGGTATCCTCCAGTGGCCAGATTAGTATGTGCTTCAGTGAATCTGAGGAAATGCAGAATCATCAGACTGGCCTAAAGCCTAAAGACACCACTCCTAGGAACCGAGATGAGCTTCACATAAGATGTCAGATTCCTAAGCCATTTTGTAGTGCTAACTACCTTCCAGTGCACATGGTCAGCATAGCATCAGACATAAGGATCCCCCCTTGGGTCTCAAGGCATTCTCAATGCAGAACCAGGTAAACATCAAAGCCTATGGTCACTGGCACAAGAAACATAAGACAGTGCTCCTTGCACTTCTGAAACAGTGCTCAAATTTAAAAGAAAGGAAAAAAAATGAACAAAATAATAACAACAAAAAACTGAACACAGAAAGTTGTCATAGTGATGGAAAAGATACTCAAATTCAGAAAAGAACAACCATGTCAAAACACCTCTGAGCAAAAGCTCAAAAAGAAATGGAAAGTGGCTTTGAGTCTAGAAAAAGAAAATCATGGAAGAGCTTTAAAAAAAGATTTTTTAATTCACATAAGAGATGTAGAAGAAACATTTGGGAAAGAAATGAGAATGATGCAAGATGTTTTTTTGGGGAAAAAAGTCCAAACTTAGAAAAAGAAATAAATTACTTAAAAAGTAAACTTGACCAGATGGAAAAATGCACAAAAGCTAACTGAGAAAAACAACATATTTAATGTCTCAATTAAGTATGTAGAAGCTATTGACTCAGTGAGAAAACAAGAATTAATGAAATAAATTGAAAATAATAAAAAATGGAAGAAAATATAAAATAATTCATGGGAAAAACAACTGATCAAAAAATAACTCTGAGAGAGACAGTATCAGAATCACAGAACTACCTACAAGCTTTAATCAAAAGGAGGACCTTTCAAGAAATTTTCAGTGGAAACTGGCCTAATGATCTGGAACTACAGAGCAAAATAGCCAATGAAAGGATCCACCAGTCACCTCAGAAAAATAATGCTCAAAATAAAAAGTCCAAGAAACATTATAGCCAAATTTGATAATTATCAGATTAAGAAAAAAAAAATACACCCAATGACCAGAGTGAAATAATTCAAATGTTGGAGCATCACAATGAGTATTACACAACTTGGCAACTGAAAATTAAAACACAAAAAACAGAGGTCATGGAGCATGGTATTCTGGAATGCAAAGGAATTGGGGCTACAACCAAGGATGATCTACCTGACAAAATTAAGTGTAATGCTTCAAAGGAAAAAAAACAAAAACAAAAACAAAAACAAAACAAAAAAAAACAACAACAACAAAAAAAAACAAACAAAAAACAAACAAACAAACAAAAAAGCAAACATGCTATTTAATGAAATAGATGGAATTCAAGCTTTCAAAAGAAGAGCTGGACTAAATTGGAAATTTGATTACCATATCAAGTTCCAAGATAAACAGGAAAAAAAGGGAAAGAAAATATAAGACATAAAACAGAATTAATGGTACAAAATACAAATGATTCATGAAGAAAGGTGCTATGCATATTTAGATAAAGAACTTAAGAATTCTGAATGCAAGTCAACCACGTTTTTCACTTTTCTTTTTCATGTCTTTTATTTGTCTTTCTTTAAAAAAACCTCTAATATAGAAATAAATTTTATGTGACAATTCATGTATAATGTATATTTGCCTTTCATTTTTGGAAGAGGGGAGGGAAGGGAGGAAGAGAGAAAACAATGCAACTCAAAATTTTATAAAAATGAATTCTAAAAACTGTTTTGACATGGACTTGGGAAAAATAAATTAATATTGAAAAAGAGAAAAGTAGAGAATGTGGGTAGTGAATAATATGAGATAAAATTTTAAATGTGAACAAATAGAATCGAAATGAACGAAGCCTTGAATTACATATAAAAAAGCTATATTTTTACTTATTAGATAGTTAAAAATCACTGAAAGTTCTTTGACTAAGTTTGTGCATGACTAATAATTAATTTTATGGCATGAGATTAAATGATGCATTGGAGGGGAAAATTGTTTCAACATACCAGATATTAAGAGAGTGATGGCAGTAGAAATAGGAGGGGAAAAAAATTAAGAGAGTTTGTTTAAGTGGAATTTATAGGAAATAGTAACTAATTGTTTGTGTTAGAGATAAAATGTTAAAACATAATATTAAAATCAAAGTAATATAATTTTTTTAGAAAAGATCAAAGTAATATGATTGTTTTAAGGCATGTTGACTTTGATCACCAATGAGAAACTCTGAGAAGAATGAACATTCATTGAAAGTAGCTAGAGTTTAGTTATATATTTGATCAAATCAGTTTAGAGATGGATGAAACTTAATCATGGCAGTGAATGGATTTTCAAGGGATAAAAAGTAAAAGCAAAAAAAGATTTATAGTCAAAACAAGAGACAGAATGGTAAGGTTAAGGGGGTACAAAAATTCTAGGACTGGGGAAACATGAGCTATTTTGTGAAAAGGAGCCACTGGAGAATATGAGACTCAAAAATGAGCTAAAGGAAGGTCATGGAAGAGGCTAAAAGGAATGACACCATGGTAGCAAGCACAGGCTTAGTGAAGAATAGGACTTTTTTCTACTTCAGTGATCAGAATGAAAGGAAAGAGATGATAGTATTAGAAGGTTTTAAGGAACAGAAGGATTGAAGGAAGCTCAGGATGTTTGAATTCAATCTACTTGATAATAAATAAGGTTGTTACCATGAGATTGAAGCTCACATATTCTAAAGTCATTTTCATGAGGACATTTTCTATTTACTGTGAATCAAGTTCTACATTATGCTATGTACAGCATGAAGTTAGACAGTTTTCCCTTGATTAATAGAGTTATTAAGAAGAAAATAAATATTACTTCAAATTCTCTGAATTGTTCTCTTATCCCTAACTCATTTGATTATTGTGAAAAGGATTTACATATTTCTATGTGTATTATATAAGACCTAAATGATGAGTCCACTATCTTTTGATATTTTTGATGAGTAAATTCAGGCTCCAGTGTGGAAGGGAGACAAGAATAGTAAATTATATGAGAGTGTAATTCCCTTTATAATTATGGTTGGGAGATGATGATGATGATGATGATGATGATGATGATGATAATTTGACAAGAGCCCAAAATAAGGAGAGGTAGCCTTGATTTTTAGCAGTCATTAATTAACTAATCTTACTAATTACTAATTAGACAATTTGCTTAGGTTATGTCACTCTAATAGAAATACAGCACTCGAATTTGAAATTGTCCTTAGAGTATTTTTAATCTAAACAATAGCAGCACCAGAATCCCCTCTGTAAAACGGTTGAAAAAAGTGATTATCATTTATCTTTAATCTGAAAGCCTCTTTTGAGAGGAAACACACTACGTCCTAAAACAGCCCATTTTTCTTTTGACCAATTTTAATTCTCAGAAATTTTCTCAGTCATTTACCTCTAATCTACAGCATTATAAACTTAACCCAAAGGACTTGTTTCTGTCTTTGGAAATTATATATATATATATATATATATATATATATATATATATATATATATATATATATATATATATATAAAGTTTTTAATTTTCACAGTGGTGAAAGCCTTTTTTAAGATGTCTTTTTTTCTCCTAAGTCTTCTGCTATCTTGGCTAATGGTCCCCATTTAATTTCATTAATATTCACATAATATGAATTTGTGGCCCTTTATCATCCCAAATATCTGCCTCTGTATGCTTTCCTTTTAGTCAATGCTCTTCTTTGTAGAGTATGTAGAAGTGAACACAACATTCCAGATATAGGTTTGGACAAAGCAGAGTACAGAGGGATTTTCATTTCTTGAATAATGAACATATATAACTCACTATACTTAGGAATGCCTAATTCAAAACTATTCTTTGGTGAACATTGCAGATTAAGTCTGTTTTGAGCTAAATGAATTAAGATTCCTAATAATATGGTCTGTAAAATTCCTTCTTAAAAAGGATACTTGTTGTTATATGGCTATAACTTTGCTTAAGGCTCTTTCTACATATGTAGCAGGAAAAATCCTTAAGACTAATTTCAATTCACTTTGTAATTTCAAATTTACTTTCAATTTGTAATTTCAAGTCATATTTACTTATTTTTCTATATCTTATATATATATATACATATATATATATGTATATATATATACACAGATATATACTATCTTTGTAAGAAAATATAAATTCCTTAAGAGCAGCAACTTTTCTTTTTTAATTTCTTTTTCTCTTTTCATACTAGCATAAAGGATAAGATCCTGAATGTAGTAAATATTTAATTGCAAATAATACATATTGAATTGTAAAGTAAAAGTATAGTTTGTCCTTTAAAAGTAAATGATCTGTCATAGTAATTACTAGTAACAAAACTGGCAGCAATCAATTTCTGATTGACAGTATTATCATAGTTTATGAAAAGACATAGAATTATCTGTGATGATATGTAAAACAGCTGGAGAGTTTCTATGAATTACATAATGAATGACACAATGGATAAAATACTTGCTCTAATGTCAAGAAGAGGAGTACAAATCCAGCCTCAGGTACCTACTAACTACATGACCCCAGGGAAATTATTTAGTATTCACTGGCTTCACTTATTTCAACTATAAAATCATTATAATGCTAACATCTTCCCTACTAAGTTGTTATAAGGATCAAATGAGATATTATAATTATAATGTAATTAGCATAGTACTTTATGTAGTATACATAATAAATACTTCCTCCCATTCTCTCTTCTCCTCCTTCCTTTTGATCCTTACTTCCCTCTTCCCTCTCTCCTTTTTACTTCCTTCCCTACTTGTGTTCCTTTTCTTCTTTTCTTTTTCTTTCTTTTTTCCTTTGGTCCTTGACTTATTTTTGTTGACATACAACTGTATTATAATTGGAGAGATGTCACTTTCAGCACACTACTGCACAATATTTATGTGACTATTAAACAGTTACTTAAATTCATAATATCTAAAGTTATTCTTTAAAGCTATAGTTTTCAAAGCATAAATGTGAGGGAGTTCCCCACTAGGAATTACCTTATTCAGTCATTTTTCACTTTTGTCTGCCTTTTGGTGTTACCACTTGGGATTTTTTCATAGAGATCCTAGAGTGATTTGTCTTTTCTTTCTCCAACTCATTTTACAGAGGAGGAAACTAAGGACAAAAAACTTAAGTGACTTAACCAGCGTCACATAGCTAGTAAGTAACTGAGGTCAGATCTGAACTCAGAAGATGAGTTTTCCATTTTCCATCTTAAGTGAAATATATATGTGCCAAGTTATAGCATTTCTGTGTATGTTCATGTGTGTACATACAATTCACACTGAGTGATTTAAAATTTGACATTTCTGCAAATTAAGACAACTCTGAGATACCACTACACACCTGTCAGATTGGCTAAGATGACAGGAACAAATAATGATGAATGTTGGAGGGGATGTGGGAAAACTGGGACACTGATACATTGTTGGTGGAGTTGTGAAAGAATCCAGCCATTCTGGAGAGCAATTTGGAACTATGCCCAAAAAGTTATCAAACTGTGCATACCCTTTGACCCAGCATTGCTGCTATTGGGCTTATATCCCAAAGAAATACTAAAGAGTGGAAAGGGACCTGTATGTGCCAAAATGTTTGTGGCAGCTCTTTTTGTTGTAGCTAGAAACTGGAAGTTGAATGGATGTCCATCAATTGGAGAATGGTTGGGTAAATTGTGGTATATGAAGGTTATGGAATATTATTGCTCTGTAAGAAATGACCAGCAGGAGGAATACAGAGAGGCTTGGAGAGACTTACATTAACTGATGCTGAGTGAAATGAATAGAACCAGAAGATCGCTGTACATTTCAATGCTGTATGAAGATATATTCTGATGGAAGTGGAAATCTTCAACATAAAGAAGATCCAACTCACTTCCAGTTGATCAATGATGGACAGAAATAACTACAGCCAGAGAAGAAACACTGGGAAGTGAATGTAGATTGTTAGCACAACTGTCTATCTACCCAGGTTACTTATACCTTTGGAAGCTAATGCTTGATGTGCAAGAAGAAAATGGTATTTACACACATATATTGTATCTAGGTTATATTGTAACACATGTAAAATGTATGGGATTACCTGTCATGGGGGGAGGGAGTGGAGGGGGGGATAATTTGGAAAGATGAATACAAGTGATAATATTATTTTAAAAATTACTCATGCATATATACTGTGGAAAAAAAATTCTAAATAAATAAAAAAATAAAAAAAATAAAATTTGACATTTCTTATGGTAGTTGGATAAAACTAAAATTAACAAGTTATATCTGAATACAGGAGATCCCAGTTTTAACTGGCCCATGTTTAAATTAACACTAAATGGATAAATGATTTGTTGAGCTTTTGATTTTCAACATATGTGCATTGGACCTTTAAAAACTTATTATTTATAAATTCTAACTTTCCAAGGAAGGTACAGTTTCAATCTCCCTCCAATCAGGATCAATTCTAAGTGCAAAGAAAGGAATAGACTATAATTACAAAGTTGTTTAGCACTATTGAATCCATTCATGGGCTTATGCTTGGGGTTCCAGCTGCATTATCAAAATGTAGTGGCTGGCTCTTGAATTTTTCCAAAGCAATAAGTGAGATCTCTCAAGGACAACAAAGGAATGGAAAAGTAGCAAGTTTTCTGTTGCTGGAATGAATGCAAATGGCATTTCCATTCATTCCATTCACAGCAATCTGTCACCTTTTAGTTTCCCTTTCACACAAAAAATGGGGGATAATGCTGGCAATAGTAATGGCATAAGTGGACAGAGCCTGATCATTAAAATGTTTACCATTTCCAGTATGATGCCTGCAGATGTTACGAAATTGAAACTGGATAGGTGTTAGAATTGCTGCCGCTTTCTATTCATTTGAATGGCAGCAACCCAGAACTCTGTTTTATGGTTTCATGTAGAAGGGCAATCCATTATCTTTTTATTTTTTTTCTCCCTGGGATCAAATAGCATTTTTGTGAGGATTACATCCCTGTGGTATGCTGCAATGGAACCAATATTAAGAGGTTTGAATGTTGAGCCTATTTTCAAATTCAACTTCTTTACAAATGTGGAGTTGACTTTGAAATTGTACTCTGAAGTATGTGATGGATTCTTAAAGTTTTGAACAGAAACATTTTCCTTTAAAATGAGTGTTTAATAAACCCACTGGTAATCTAAAATAGGAAAAGAAACATGAGTATATAATATTTAAATATCTTTAGTATCATTTCATATTCTCAAACTGCTTTATACATTCCAAATGACTAATATTTACAGCTTATCTGTTTTGTATCTCTTTTTCAGCATTTTTTTCATAAATAAGGGAAAAATCACAAAAGTATAAATAACTTATATTTTTCCTGCCCAAGATCAACATCTTACTATGTTGATGATTTGAACACCATCATTCCAAATTTCCCTGTTGAATTTAATTGTAAATATCAAGTATCAGTGTAGGATTATGAGCAACAAATGTAGCCTATATCGAAAGCAAAGAGCCAGTTTCAAGAAAGCAACAAGTCACAGATAAGCATTTAGCAGTGGATAGGTGAATGTGCTGAATAGAGTACAGGTTGGGAATGTAAGGTAAGGGTTCATAAAGAAACTGGGAAACTAGAACCTTAAATCTTGAGTTAGCATGGCACCACGGCACTAATGTTGTGATGGTATTTTTACTTTGGTAATCTTTGGGCTTTGTACTTTTTTACCTAAAGTATTCTAATAAAGAAAAGACAAAATAGCAAACTTTTAGTTAGTCTGAAATAATTTTAAAGACTTCATAAAAGCAAGCCACTGTTTGTTTTTTTTTTTCTTCTTTTTTTAGCAACTGCTTCTTAACAGTGACTATGTAAAACCGTTAACAGGGAAACAGCAGACAGCTGTTCTCCTTTAAACAGGACTATTGACTATATGTAAGCATTATATTTTACCCACACACTCCTAGAGACAGACTGCTTTCCATCTTCCTGATGGGTCTCATCAATTTCCTAGTCAAGGCCCAGGACTGACCATGCCCTGGAAAACCAGCCTTTGATTTCTACTAAAGTTAGAAAGGTTCAAGTGCCTACTTATTTCAGAAAAAAATGGCCTCAATTAAAAGCTTTCATTGTTTCTACTATGTTGCCATCCTTGTCTTGATATTTAGGTTATGTGTCCTCCTTGGCTATTGATTGCTTTCTTGGTTTTTAACCCATAAAATTGTTTTGATATGTAATAGCTGCAAAACTGAAATAATCTGTTGGCTTGATAGTTTGCCCAGACCTAGAACTAGGATTTTGATTTTGTTCCATTTCCTTGATTTTCAACTGACTGCCCTATTTTGACTTCTCTTTATATATTTCCTGACACATACTTGGAAGCATTGTGACATTTTGATTTCTGGTTTCCTTGAATTCTTAGGCTCTGTTGATTTCCTAGATTTGCTTCTATGCTGCATTTTCAGGGTTATCTATGTTTTCTTAATTCTAACTTCCAGCCCATTTGTTGATATTTACTAATACTAAAACATCTCTTCAGTTTGTTTGAGTTCATTGAACTCTTGGTAAATTACATCTTAACACTTTTTTCCCCTTACAATGGGCAACCATTGACATGAACAAGACAAAAAAAATGTTAAGGAGAAAATTCAAATAAATTTCAAATATATTAATGAGTAGAAATATCCCCTTAGATATAGTTATCTCAAAACTAAGAACAAAATAATTGTTTAAGACACATAAAAATACAGAAACATATCTATATTTATATATCTATATGTATGTGTATATTATACCTCAGACTTTATTGAAGAAATCAGTTCTTTCATCACAGCACAATTTAGATTATAAAAAAATGTGAACAGCAGATAATATCATTCAAAGCCATAAAAATATGAACACATGAGGAGCTCTTAGTATCTAAAATAGGGGTGAGGATGCACAGAAGGGTTCACAGGAAAGGGGAATAGATATTTTTGATAAAAACAGAAAATAGAATGTTTTCTATGGCTTTTGCTGTCATGATTTTACTAGCATGATCAGTGGTGTGCAAGAAATTTCATACCAGTAGCTTAAGTTTTCCCACTTGGTGCTGGCAAGTAATTTCAAACAAGTCAACCTGAATAAAAGAAAATAATATTTCACCTACTCTTGCTTTGATTTCAGTTAAAATTTTAAATATACTGGGACAAATTCTCATGATGTCTTTGAAACTAAAGTGTCTCATTATGGAATCTCATAGGTATATTTATTCAACATTAATTAATTCAAGAAATATTTATAAAATTCTCAATCAATCAATCATCATTATAACATTTTAACTAGGTTTCAGGTAAGTGAAGCAGTGAAGATTCAAAGACCAAAATAATATAAAGAATATCATGTTGGAGAACATGCAGAATTGGATGTCACAGTTCTTGATCATATAAAATATCTAACTAATAGAGAAACCTTACATTTATATCATAACTAATGGAAAAATGATACTTAACAATAAATACATATATGGAAGATGAAGACAAAGTATTAGCTGTTCTTGCTGAAAGAAACATAAAATATCAACATCTGGGAGAATGAAGCTCCTAACCTGGAAGAAAAAATATCAGGTGGATTATAAGCATTGTTTTGGGCCATTAGATTGCTCAGTGAATAGAGCACTGAGCCTGGAGTTAGACAGTTATTGTTCATTTGTATTCAGTTGTTTGAGAGATTATTTTTGGAGTTTTCTTGGTAGAGATAATAGAATGACTTATCATTTCCTTTTTCAATTCATTCTTTCAGATGAAGACCTAAGGAAGTATTTTATGATTTGCCCAAAGCCACACAATCAATAAAACTTTGCTCCATTCATTGCACCACACACTGAGTTCTCATCTGGATATCAGACCTTACTAGCCGTGTGACCATGAACAAGGCATTTATGTTATTTTTGCCTTATTTCACTAGAGAAGGAAATGGCAAACCACTCCAGCATCTTTGCCAGGAAAACACTATGGACACTATTGGTGTATTACCATTAACTTAAATCAAACACAATTGAACAATTGTGAAGAACAAATAAGTAATCATTAGTGTTTTACAGGCCACATGTGGAGTAGAGTAGTTTTCATGTTCAAATAATAGCATGAATAAAAAAGCAGGAAGCAATCTACGTTGCTGGGAAACTAAAATATGTTGGAAAAGAAAAAAATTGTAGATTAAATTAGGGGAAAATGGATTAATAATGTGTTTTTCTTGATGACTTCTTTTGTTAAAAAAGGAGGGTTGACAAAATATCATTGCTAAGTGACCGTGATGGAAAAAAGGATAAAGAAACATTTTGTCCACAGAATGTAGAAAGCTTCCGATGGCAGATTCATGATTAAGAACTTTTTTTCTGTTTTTAAGAAGGGAGTTATTAATGGTGTCATCATCTTTCTTTATAAAAAATATTTTGGAAGTAATATATTCTGAAGTTCTAATTCCAGGCAGTCTATCTATTGTGTACCCAATTAACTATGGAATTCCTCATTTAATCAACTGTTTATATGCAGATCAACAAACATTCTGAAATTATTGTTTTAAAATTGTTAGAAACTCACCTCTAGTACCAATAGGTCAACTAAGATTAGGTTTGGGAAAAGTCCATTATATTTCATCACCAAGATGCCTTAAGTATTCTGATAAATTAAAAAAAAAAAACTGAATTAAAAAAAAATCCGTTTAAAACAAAATGTTTACTTGGGCAGGTAACCAAATTCCTGGTAAATGTTTTCTAGTCTACTAAAAATAATAATATAATTGTATCATGTTCAACCTACCTCCAGATTGCTCCATATTGCACAGGATGAGGTGGTCTTTATACCATCTGACATGTTAAGCATTCATGGATAATTGTTCTGGAGCCTTCTATTTAAATTATCCTTGGAAGATCACATTTTCTATATCTTATTCACAGACTGTTATGCAAGTAACATTCTTTGACAATCTGCATAGGAGTGTAGGGCTTCACTAAAATTTGCTGGATAAGAAATGTGACCTAAATTGTCTTGGAAAAAAACAACAACCTGTATAAGCCCCATTGGAAAAGGTTCACTTGGCATCGTTTGCCATAGTTTGGCACTCAATACCATCATTTCTAAAGGACGATAGCTTAGTATAAAGTTCTTACAAAGTTAGCTTTCTAACTATATCAGTAGTTGTTTTCTTTTTCCTCTCCCTTAGGAGTAGAAGCAGAGGCTGCTCCAGGCAAAACTGTCATATAGGTAAAGCTTGTCTTCCTTTTCCTTTTATCTCATTTTTTTTGCATTTATCATTATTAGTAGTAGTAATAGCATTCCCAGCTCTTAAGGTGTCCAGTGGTTTTCAACTCTAGAGAGAAGAATTGATCAAATTCATTCAATTAAGATTATTAGTACAATCTATGCATTAATTTGTGACTGGATAGAGTTTCTTTTTCTTTTCTTTTCTTTTCTTTTTTTTTTTTACAGGGAGGTAACTGCTCCCCTTATTCTTTAGTTGACTAATTTTAAATTCATTACTAAAAATAACTCTCATTACCATAGGGGTAAGAAAATATGTTATAAAAATTAGGGCTGGATATATAGATTTGTATTCATTTGCATTGAAATAATCATCAAATCCATGAAATTAGATGATCTCACAAAGAGACAGATGGTTAGGAATAGAGAGAAGAGTTCTGGGGGGGAAGACCCTACAAAAAATAAATATGGGTAGAAAAATGAGACATTTTATATGCATATTTATGTGTAGGTTATCTCTCTTGAAGGAATATAAACTATGTGAGATTACTATTTCATTTTGTCATAGCAATTTCAATGTTTAACACTTTACCTATATCATGATAAAATTTTAACAAATTTTTGATAATTAATTTATAAAGAAGACTGTGTAGTGATCAGAAATTTACCAGGAAAAACAGGACAGAGCATCATGCAGAAGTCAATGACAATAATTTGTTCTTATTAACATTAGTTAACGTTTATATGTAAAGTGAAATGTATCATTGTTTGCAAGTTAAGTTAGTGGAGTCTGCTTGGAGGAAAACTAAATATAAATAAAACAAAAAAAGTTATGCCATTTGTTCTAGCACAATCAGCATCTTTTGTTATTTTTTGATTATTCAATTAATTAATTCCTTAACTTTGGCTTTTATGAGTCTAAAGAGTTAACACAAAATATAAAATCTTAAGTTATGCTTTAGCCAAAATATATTAGCTTTATCGTAGTAAATGGGGAGTAAAGTATTTACATTTTACAAATTTATTGTAGTAAATGGGGAGCAAAGTATTGACATTTTACAAGGACTTTTTAATGGAATGATATTGGGGAAGATATCTCTGATTTGAGTGTTCATCTTGACAGTTGATTTTAGTACCATTTATACAAGTCAACAGAAAGACAGATAGATCTGATCTCAAAGAAAGTTGATTTTAATACTGACTTTGATGCTTACTACCTGCATGATATTGGTTATATTACCAATCCTTCTCATTCTTTAGTTTCTTTATGTAAATATGTGCTTGTGCTAGATGACCTGCAATATAATAAAATCTCAAACTCTATGATTCTATGAGTATTGGCAATGAAAATAATTTTACATGATGCAATGAACAAAATCTATAAAACACACTAATATGAACTTTGTTTTTATTTTCATTTCTCATAAAAACTTGGAAATAAGCCTTCATTTTAGGCTACAGCACTTTAATAGTATATTGGCAAAAGACAACAATGAAATGTTAAGTTTGCAATACTTTCTGAAACAATGCTGTCAGATGGGAGACATCTGGAGTGTATTATTAAGCTATACATTACAGATCTCTGTAAAAATCAGAAGGTAATTAGGCAAAGGAGATAAAGAAGTAAAAGAACATGTTTATTGAAATAAGTTTGCTGAGAAATAGGGGGAAAGTTGCAAGAACAATCTGTTCAGTCAAAATGTTACCTCAAAACAACAAACTACACGAGGTCGGGGGATTTTAATGGACTTTAGTTAAAGAATTCAGTCTGTGAAGGATTCCTTTCTCCCTCAATACAAAATGCTTAGTTTTCCAAATATATATATATAGAGAGAGAAATGACTTTTTCTTAGCAGTTTTTTCTTAAATTTAGCTATTTCTGTGTCTAGAAAATAAATGGATCTCCAAAAGGATGGCTACTGCAAATTTTATCTCATAAGAAATTTACAGTTTCATATCTTTTCTAATACAATTACCTGAATCATTTACATTTGTAGGAATAAATTCAGAATCAGTCATTTTGACTTTCAGGTAATGTCATTTGGAAAGGATCAAGATGGTTTGAAAATCCTTTTGGTATGAGAAATTCATTTGTGAAGGGCCGATATTTATTTTAAGAGATCTGAATACTGTTTTTTTAGAAACTTGGCACTAGGTAGAAAAATCTGCTTTGTTATTATAAGCATAAAGGAGAAGTGTATAATCCTTATGCTAAGAGAGCCAGAATAGTATGCTTTTATAGTCAACTAAAACTATCAATTTTTTTGAAGCTGCTTAAATCTATCACTTCAGTTGAAGTACACTATATTTGCAATTGTTTTATTATACTATTTTTGAATTATAAATAATTTGGTATTCAAGAAAGGAGTAAGATTAGTTGTCCTCCAGAATAGCATTCTCATATTCATGGTCATCACAATAAAGATAGACTTATTTCACACTTAGTATGAGGTTGGTGCAGTCCATAATTTCTTTTGGAGAGTTTTTCTTTTGATATTTGAAAACATAGTGAGTAGGTATCAGAGTGAGCATTATGAAAATGAATGTCTCACAATAAGATATAATAGAAAGTTAAAGTAGAAAGAGAAATTGGGGTTAATAGAATTGAAACTAAAACTCAAATTCTGAATGCCTGAGTGTCAGTCTAACAACTGACCTTGCTGGATGACATAAATTGAATATCGTTTGAGAACTATTTTGTATTATCTAAACTTTATTGACTGGTTGCAGTGGGAGCAAATGTGAGATTACTAAATAAACTTAATTGTGTGTCCCTATTTCTTAGTGACTTTTTGGCAGCTATCTGGATTCAGGAGTAGCTATGTGTATCTACCTGCATGTCAGACATAGATGCTGAATTGCTTTATTTCCTTTACTGTTGTGATCGCAAGATTAAAAGTATATATAGCAAAGAATATTGGATATTATTCTTATGAGTATTTCTATTAGCAAAGGTCACACATTTAGGACCAGTGAAATTGAGCAAGTCAGGAGTAGTTGAATCAAGTTCAGAAACTGGGGAGTCTGAGGTAATTTCAGTAAATACATATTATTTACACCTTTTTTTTTTTTTTCCTAATATAATATCATGATTGCCCAAATAGAAGCAGAGGTGTGGATAAGTCAGCCAATCTCTGAGAATCATAGAAATTTGTCATTACTACTCAATATGTAAAAAGCACATTACAAGGATTGTGAATAAGGGACTTTTTAGACCCAAATCCTTAGGTTACTAATCCCATCAGGGTTCAGGAATTATGTAGCTGAGGTAAAAAGGGAAACAAAGCAAGGAAGGAAAGAAGAAAGGAAGGAAGGAAGGGAGGAAGGAAGGAAGGAAGGAAGGAAGGAAGGAAGGAAGGAAGGAAGGAAGGAAGGAAGGAAGGGAGGAAGGAAGGAAGGAAAGAAGGAAGGGAGGAAGGAAGGAAGGAAAGAAGGAAGGGAGGAAGGAAAGAAGGAAAGAAGGAAGGAGGGAACGAAGGACAGAAGGAAGGGAAGGAAGGAAGAAAGAAAGAAAGAAAAAGAGAAAAGAAAGAAAGGAAAAAAGGAAAAAGAAAAGAAAAGAAAATATCCTTTCTTTTGTGAAAATATTTTTGTCTTGATTTAAATTAAAATTATTAAATTAAATTAAATGGAATTAAATTTTTAAAAATCATACACCATAGAAGTCAACAGAGATTTGATGATCCATCATTGTAAAAACTCAGATTTAGGGGCAGGTCAAATGTTCCAACAATATTTCATACTGTGTATATTTTCCAAAAGATTAATGGATAGATGAGCTCGCAAAAGCAGATGGAAGGAGAAAGCATGGACAAGAATGTCAATATAAGAAAGTAGGCATGGGTGTCCAACTGTATCAGACAAAATTAGAAATTCAATAAAATATTGTAGCCCACATTCATATAGCTATTTGGGGTCAGAAAGCTATTAATAACCATTAACTAATGTGAACCAGTTAACTCAGTGAGGAAAAGTATACATATTGTCAAAATTATCTCCATTTTGCAAATAAAAAAATCCCCAGTTTAAGAAAGCTACCTGGGTCGATGATCTAAGATCATCCAATAGAGTACTGGAAAAAAAAGACTAAACCTTTTGGATCTATACCCAGTTTCCTTTCTCCTTCAAGAGAGAGGTTGCATGAGGATATTATGTAAAGTAAGGCTCATAGTGCCTCTGTTTTTTGAACTGTGGTAGAATGTGGGTTGAGTTAGCTTGATATTTAACAGAATGGAAGATTATTAGTGGAAATTGAGGTTAAATTGGGAGAAAGAAGTATAAAGAACACAGAAATGCTTTCAGAAAGGTTAACAGAGTGGACTAAAAAAGGCTGTTGACAAATACAAAAGGAGTAAGGATGAAATTGTTTGCTCAATTTGCTTCAACATTTAATTTCGCACTTTAAAGACATAGAGCCATATTTTCCAAAGGCCTTGCCATCCTTTCATAGTTTAGGTTTTAATCCAAGTGCTGATCACTGGTTTCTGCATTAAATTGTACCTGTCTCTAAATTGCTGCTCCTAGACCCTATTGGTTTCTGTCTTCACAATACAAAAGGAAAAAAAAAAAAAAAAAAAAAAAAAAAAAAAAAAGCACAAGCATGAGTAGTTTAGTATTTTAACAGTAGGCCCATTCCAGATATCAGTTGCCTGAATCTGTTTTGAACAAATGAGCAAAAGTATATAGATAGAAGAATGAAGAAAAACAAAACTTAGCTTTCTAAAAAATCAATTAAGAAGTGGAAATAGATAACCCTATTAGTAAAAAGACCTGTGCTACACACACACACACACACACACACACACACACACACACACACACACTTTTCTGATATTCCAGAAGAAAAATATAAAATTATTTATTGAAAGACTATAAATCATTCTTAAAGGATTTGACATGAATGGTTATCTCCTCACCCCTTGTCATTGCTTATTCTTTTTGGCTAAGCCTTGAAAAATGGCAAGGTGTATAGAAACAGACACAGTAATATATATATATATATATATATATATATATATATATATATATATATATATATATATATATATATATATATATATTTAAATTGTGTGTGTTTGTGTGTGTGTGTGTGTGTGTGTGTATGCATTTAAGCCCTTTCAGAATACTGTGTGGTGAAAGCATTTGGCAAAAAGCACCCAACATAGTTATTGAGAATAAGTAGGAAAGTGAGTAATCAGCTTATTAAAGATGGAGATTAAAGGACCCAACTATGTTCACATGAGCAGCAAATGTGCAGCAGTGAGAATGACTTGAGAAGCAGATGGCAGTGACAAAAGCAAGTAGGAGAATGGGATATGAACAAGAGAGGGCCTAGAATATAGCGAACAGAACTAAATCCAACAACAGAATCAATGTTGCATTCGGACTAGCTTTGCCTTATGGTGCTATGAATTTTGCAACAAACTCAAATGGAGCCAATCTGGGAGTAGTTAAAGGATAAGATAAGGAGAGAAAGCTCATTTGAAATGGCATGACTTTGGAGGTGAGATAATTTTCACTTCCTTTCCAAATATATACTGAAGGAAAGCTATGTTTTTTGACTGTTAATGTTAAATTAGGCAAGCATTAGAAAATAAGTATGGGAAAGGGACAATCAAGTGACTATATACATACATACATATATACATACATATATATATATATATATATATATATATATATATATATATATATATATATATGTAGAGGGCCAGAACTCTGGAGAAGTATACATGAAACAAGGTATTAACTCAGAGGAATTGATGATATAATGGTTATCTGGTTTACATATATATACATATATACTTAGACTATATTTAATTGAAAGCAGGAAATTAGCATTCATACCTTTAAGGAAATGAAATGTACTTGCTACTGAAAGAAATAAAAACATTTAGTGGTGGAATAATTCTTGATTTTAGGGATCATCTAGAAGAAAATAGTCACCCTGACCTATTTGGGTGGAAGGAGGATCAGAAAACTAAGTGTTACTTGATCAAACTTAGATTTGACAGTGATATTTTGTGGTTGATGCAGTTCTTGGAAGCAGAGGCCAGAGATGATCAAATTTAGTTTCAATAAAACACAAATACATTCTTGTCAGGACTAGTTGTCATAAATTGAAGTATCAGGAGACTGTGTAATAAGTAACAACTATTCATAATTTCCAAATGGGGCATCATCAGAATGAACTTTGTGAGAAACAGCATTGTCCAAAATAGACTCTCTGGTTACAGTTGATTCTGAGTATATTCTATATCTCCTTGTCAATCAACTCAAAACCAAATACCTTAAATACCTTAAAGTTCTCAGCACATCTATGATTGGGTAACCAACTTGAGGATCATAATCAATATTATTTTTATCTAGATGTGGAACCTAATCAGAATCTTTGCTTTGTATTTTTTGGTGTTTTGTTGTAATGTCATAGATTCTGAGGTCACTCAAGAAAGAATTCTTAGGCATAGCCCATGGCCAGTCTGGAGAGCCAAAGAAACTAGGGACTGTCATCACAATATCTTTGGACTGGCAATATTCAATCAATTTTTCCTGAGTGACATATGGATGGCATTTAATCTGACTACTTGCCACCTTATGCTTTAGTCTCAACTTGGTCAAAAGCTTCTCAATCTGGAGATATTTGCAATGGTAATTTGCAATTGGAGATTCCAATGCCTTCTACCTGCCATGGTTATCCATGTATCCAAACAGCTTGTGTCACTGGGAATCACCCTGTTCATATCATCCAGTGGTGGGGGAAATATTACTTCTCAATCTTAAGTCCTTTAAGCCAAATTCTAAGCAATCCAGCATCAAGTTACTTAGTTTTTAGGCAGACTGACTTTTCCAAGTTTTTCTCTTCTTATGTATAACAAAATTTGTTGATTATGAAGAGGTTCTCCTGTTTGACAATTTTATCCTTCATCTTCTCTTGGATGGCCTTATCGATTTCATTTTCTTTCTGGTAAATGTGGGCACAATTGATGGCGGTAAGGAGTTTACTGTACAATATCATTCACAGTTTTTACTGCATTAGCCATTTTATATGAATAGGACTTCCAAATGCCAATACCCAGCACATTCATCTTCACTTTGTTCTTTAACATGAGGGTCTTAGCCATGACGCTTAGGTCTTACAGAAGGCAACCTTGACCATAAACATGAATGCTGAACCTGCCACAACCCCTTACAAATGCTTTCTTAATTGAAAAAGAAGATATAATAGCATTTTTTTTTGGAAATCAAGACACCCTATTTTGATTTACCTCTGTTTTAATCAATGTGGGTAGTTGCTCCCTCAATACTCAGGACAAATTCAGAAATCAATTTCACTTTTCCTCTTGACATCTCATCTATTATTTTTCTAAATCCTTTGCAGAATATTTGACAGAAAGTACAAAAAGTCTTTCTTTAGGTTCTTGAATTTAGGGGTCTAGGTGATATATATTGATCTTTGGATTCCAAATAAGAAAGACCTAATGAGTTCAAATCCTAACTCAGACACTAAATTCTATTACTCTTAGTAAGTAGCTCAGCCTGCCAGCCTCAGTTTTCTTATCTGTAAAATGTCAATAGCAATAGCATCTATATTACAGAATTGTAATGATGATGATGATGATACCAATAAAACACATGTGCTGGTATTATTTCTTCTTGCTACACCAATGACACATTTTCATGCTATAAACATTTTCAGTTAAATTTTTTGTTTAAATGTATTAATCATTTGCAAATATGAATATTTTGTATTTGTAAATATTGAAAGAGACATGAAAAATATCTATTTTAATGAGCTGATGAAAAGTGAAATGCATTTTAGGAAGACAGAGATGGCAGAGTAATAAAAGTAGAAGGGATCTTAGTAATCATGTCCTCCCCTCACCTTATTTTCTGGATAAGGAAATTCAAGTTTTCTATGCATCTGTGGCTGAAAGGAGTATTCAGTTGTCTTTATTTAGGTATCTGTAAATTTAAATTCTGAGCATCTTGGGAAAAAATGAGGGATCAGGAAAGGGTAGCATCTCTTTCATGGGCCATTCTCCAAAGTAAGAAGTTGTTTGGAAGTATTTTCCTTGATTCTGTAACCAAAAATTAAAGTTCTGTTTTTCCAATTCGTAATAAAAGAACTAAGTAAGAAGTATTTATATGTCTAGCCAAAAGTCACAAACTAAAATCTCATCCGCATTTTTAAAATTTTAAATCATTTCAAGTAGAAACAAGAAAACATTGTACACAGTAACAAGAAGATTATGTGATGATCAACTGTGAGGGACTTGGCTCTATTCAACAATGAGCTAATTCAGAACAATTCCAATAGACTTGTGAAGGAGATAGAGCCATCTGCACCCAGAGAGAGGACTATGAAATGAAAACTGAATGTGGATTACAACGTTGTATTTTCAATTTTGTTGTTGTTTACTTTTTTTCTTTTTAATCTAATTTTTCTTGTGTAGCATGATTTTTTTACCTGATATATGTATGTATATATATATATACATATATATATATATGCATATATATATTCTTTCTTTTTTATTGTAGCTTTTTTATTTATGAGATATATGCATGGGTAATTTTTCATTTTTCAGCATTGACACTACAAAACCTTTTGTTCCAATTTTTCCCCTCCTTCCTCCCACTCCCTCCCCCAGATGGCAGGTAGACCAATACATGTTAAATATGTTAAAGTATATGTTAAATACAATATATGTATACATGTCCATACACAAGATGGATTGAACTTTAAAATAATGTACAATTAACATGTGAAGCAAATCCAAAATGGAGGCAGAAAAAAATAGAGGGATTGGGAATTCTATGTAGTGGTTCACACTCATTTCCTAGAATTCTTTTGCTGGGTGTAGCTGGTTCTATTCATTACTGCACTATTGGAACTGATTTGGTTCATCTCATTGTTGAAGATGGCTGAGTCCATCAGAATTGATCATCATACAATATTGTTGTTGAAGTATATAATGATCTCCTGGTCCTGCTCATTTCACTCAGCATCAGTTTATGTAAATCTCTCTAGGCCTCTCTGAAATCATCCTGCTGGTTATTTTTTACAGAACAATAATATTCCATAACATTCACATACTACAATTTATCCAACCATTCTCCAATTGATGGGCATCCACTCAGTTTCCATTTTCTGGCCATTATAAGGAGGATATGAAACATGAGTAATGTGGAAGTATGTTTAGAAGAATTGAACATTTCACCTATATTGGATTATTTGCTGTCTAGGAGGGGGGGAGAAGAGCAGAGAGGGAGAAAAATTTGGAACTCAAGATTTTGCAATAGTGAATTGTGAAAACTATATTTGCATGTATTTTGAAAAAATATATATTATTATGATAAAAATAAATTTAAATCACTTCTTAATCTATGTAATTTTAAGCTTCATACTGATGAATTATATGAGAGGATAAGGACAATTTCCACCTTATGATTAAGACCGGTAGTCTTCTCATCAGATAAAGGTGGAATGTGATATACCCTAATGTTTTAATGATAAGTATCAAGAAAAATCTGTCATTATCTCAAAAGCTTCAAATAAAGTTCTTCTAAACTTACTCCTTGAGACTGGGTAAACTAAATTTAATAGCTACATCAAAAAATTAATATTTAGGCAAAGGAAAGAAAGTTTATGAGGGAAGAAAGAGAGGAAAATGGGGAGAGTAAAAAAAAAAATCATATCTCCTATAACAGTGTATAATCATTTGAATCCATTGACTCTTTTCTACTTTTATTTCCTATATACATTGTCTCATCTCATTATATTTTGCATCATTTTAATATTTCCTCTTAATCTAAAAATATTTATATTGCATTTCAAATCTATTGACCTATAGTTAGTTTAGCTATTTTAAACCTAATATTCCATACATTCCACAAACATTTACCAAGTGATATTTATGTTTAATGCATGTATTTTTTCTGGGAGTAAAAATAAATATGTTTATTTCATTCCATTCCCAAACTTACAAATTAGACTGTCAGAATAAAGTGAGGAAATAAGTTTATTATTTATTATGAGTGGAGTTAGTGGTGGTTAGTGTGGACATCACATTACATGCAAAGATATGGCAGAACAAAGATTAATATAACAATTCCCAAAGCTAATATGATCTGGTATGTCACTGACAGATGTATAGGTTCTAGGAATATTGAGATGTTATTTCTACTGAAATGTGACCTGGACAGAGTATGGAATGTGTTGTTCAGTGTTGGACTTTACTGTTGGGAAAGATATTAAAAAGAAAGCGTGGTAGTGTTTTCCAAAGCATGTCTGACATTGTCATTCTCCTACTAGTGAATCTCCAGTACCTCCTTAATATTTTCAAGATAAAATACTAGTTTTTCAGCTTAGCATGGATATTTTTAGCTCCAGTCTAGCTTTTCTAGAAATTTCAGTTTGTTTCCTCCTCACTTACTTAAAGCCCAAGCCAAATTCTCTTACTTGCTCTTCTATAGCAGTTTGTCTCTTGCTTTCTTGGCTTTAGAAATGCTATCCTTCAGGCAGAGAAAAATGTTTTCTCTTCACTTGTGCTTCTTAGAGTCCTTAAATTGTTGTATTATCTTCTTAAAAGTAGAATTTGTGGAATCATATTTTCTGTCAATCTTTTCTCCTTTAAATCAGATAGTATACAAGCATCTTGGGGACAGGAAATATGTTTGCTTTGTTTTGTTTTTGTTCCTATTACCCATTGTGTTGCTTTGCACATAGCAAATACTTAATTCCACAAATGTTTATTACTGAATTGGATTGTTTTATTGGAAGGTTTTGGAGAGAAGGTTCCTCTTCAGTTTACCTCCACTTCCAAAGATTCATGCTTCTACAAAACTCTTTTTCCATCTCTATTTCACCAACATAGGCAAAAAGAAAACATGTAAAACCTCTCCAATAGTACTTCGTACTTTCACATTTATATGGTTATTTAAAAAATTAAAACCATAATAATTATAGGCTTACATATAATTTGATATTTTCATGTGCTATATGAATTAATGCATGTCTTCAGTATTGTAATAGTCCTGATTTCAGAAACAATGAACACCAAACTGACAATAGAGTTGGCCCTATTTCTAGTTAAGCATTTGAGGGGAAAACAGTTGGGCAGAATGTCACAGGTAAATTAATTTGATCACTTCTCAAATATGTTTCCTGAAATCAGACATTTTTATGAAAGGAATTCAAGTTAGTTTCCTCTAGAGGACCAGTATTGAATAAGTCGATGAACAGCAAGAATTTTGTCCAGGTATTACTTGATACTGCTTTCTATTAGGGCAAGCAATTTGAACTGCTGGCTCACCATCTCCCTTGATAATGAATTATAAAGACATGCTTGAGATAAATTTAGAATAATCTTAATGGAAAAATGACAGGAAGAAGGCATTTCAACTATACTATTTACCACTTAACAATGAATTAAGGACATGTTTGAAATAAATACATTATTATGATAACTTCTGCTACTTACTGATGTGTTTCCACAAGTATTCTGGTATTGATATAAATCATAACTATTTATAATGTTGATATTGATGAGCATCACCATTACACTATTTATAATTCTGTGTTATGAAGTCCATGCTATTGATAGTTAAGGAGGATACTGAAGTGGATACTGTGCATTAGCACTGGAAGGTATATGATGTCACTCGAAGGTAGCTAGGAATAATGTAACACTAGCCTAAAAGGTATATAAATTCTGGCTCTCATATTAATAAACTGAGATTGCAAAGCAAATCTTCTGCTTGGCCTCAGATATTCTTTCACACTCTGGGTATTCCCTGGAGCTAAAGTCCAACAATTTCCTTATAAGGATTATTTCTAAAGGTCATCTTGATGTATTTACATTTTCTATTAGAGTAGAGGAATAAAAGAACATGGCAGAAATTTTTTTTTTGTTAATCAGAATTTTTAAATATTATTCTGAAAAGTTTCCAGGTAGGTGGCAATTTCATTTTCTAATTGATTGCAATTTATGATAGGAAGTCAAGGTAACACCAAAAAGAAGGAATATTTTAAGGGAAAATATACATTGTTACTTGATTTATTATTCACCTACTCAAAATATAAAAATATGCTTCAAATAAATTAAGGCTTCTTAATTTTTTTCCACTTGTGACCCTTTTTGACCCAAGAAATTTTTAAGGGAACCAAGTTATATGTGTTTGTGGGTGTGTATGTGTGTGTGTGTGTAGGTGTGTGTGTACATAAAATAGGTATACAAATCATGTCTTTACTGATAATAACTCAAAAGGAAATTTATTTGAAATCCATTCTTCTTTATACATATAATCCCACTATTTTTTAAAGATGAGAGCAAATGTGCATACTGAGATGAATACACTTGTTTATTTTTACATTAAGAATTAAATCTCAGCAGAATATTTGATATCTTTTACTGTTGGCAAAATTATATATATATATATATATATATATGTGTGTGTGTGTGTGTGTGTGTGTGTGTATTTGTGCTTATGTGTGAATTAACATGTCATAGTGGCCAAGTCCACTTTTACCATGACAAGATAAGATATATTGGGGTTTATTGGCTAGATGTCTTTCTTAAGGACCAGGCTTTAAACCAAAACCAATGGGATTCTAATTGGCCATCAATAGGTCCTAGGCCAAGACCCATTTGGTCATTATTTTGGTCCTGATTGACTCAGATCTAATGTAAATAGCAATCTTTTCTGTTCTGGCATTAAACCCTGAGGATTTTCCCCTCCCAGGTTTATTGATTTATTGATTTAGATTTTTTTGGACTAAACTAAAGAGGAAATTCTTTGCCTCAATTGTTACCTAGGGTTAATCACTGAAAAGGTTGTGTTTCAGTTAAACTGAGATCTGTTGAAGATTTTAGCTTAAAAAGGCCAGTCTCCCATTCATCCAGATCCATCTCCAGTCAAATTGATCTATGTTTTTCTATTAGACCCAGGTAATTCTGGAGAGGAAAGTGAGGCTGGTGAGCTTGCATAGCCCTCCCTCAATTAAATCCAATTATTCAGTTGCAAATCATGGCATCATCTCCGTGATGTCATGATCCTCTTCCAGAACAAAGGACAAACAACAAGATGTAACAAGAATTTTGCACAGTTATGATTCTCTAAACTGAACCATCATATTCCCAAAAGTGATAGATGAAAAGATTTTATTCATAGAAGTATGAGATTAATCACAATAAATGGTGAAGTTAATTTACTAACTGTATAAGGTAGTCTAGTTCTAACATTACTTGTAGGCCTCTTTAATAAGAGAATGTTCATATAAGAAAATTATTTTTTCTGGGACAAAGAAGAGAGAAGATATAAAGATACAATTTTGACCTAAATAATAATATTCTAATACTTGTCTTTTTTTTTTACTTATACACACTCAATTATCTATATATCTTACATATATCTATATATCCATATAAATATGAATATATAAAATTAAATTTCCTTCTCTAAAATTCTGTCCCAATGTTTTATCATAATGCTACAAGGACCCTAATATCTTAAATGCTAAGACAAGGTGGCAAAAGTTATGATAGTTTTTACCAAGCTTCAAAGACTTCAAGATCCCCAGGGAGATCCTATTTATAATACCTGAGGTATAGTTTAGCTAAGTATAGAGAATTTTCAAAAACAAAAATGTTGGTCATTAGGTATTGATTTATTGATTTGTACATATATGGGTATGATTATATATATATATATATATATATATATATATATATATATATATATATATACCTATAGTTATAGTTATATTCAGTTATATATAGCATATATAGTTATATATAAAAATGACTCAAGTTTCTGCTGTGCCTCACACTTCATTTATATATTTAAAGTGATAAAATAGTGGGAAGGGAATAATACTTTGAAAACAAATCTCCTACAAATTGGCAAGGAGGTGATAGATATGCTTTGAAAGCTTATCTCCCACATTTTGGCAAGGAGACAATGTACTAAATATGACTTCTAAGAAATAGCCAATGTTTTTATTTATTTTTCTTGAGTTTAGATATTTATTATAAATATTTAAGGCAGCTAGGTGGGACAGTGGATAAAGGGCTGTACTTGAAGCCAAAAAAATAAGTTTTAATTTTGTTTCAAATGATGATTATTTGTATGATCTTGTGGAAGCCATTTAATTTCTCTCAGTGTCAATTCCTTTATCTATAAAATGGGGGTTTTAATAATATCTAACTCACAGTTTACAAGGAGGACCCAGTTAGATAACACGTTAAGCATTTTGTAAACTAAAGAGTGTTTGGTAAATATTAGCTATCATCATCGTTATGAAGAAATTTATAAAAACATAAATAAAATATTAAAAATATGCAGTGGTAACAATAAGAAGTGTAGAAAAAGACTTAGTAAAATTCATTTACTACCTCATTCAATCTGTGATCCATATAGAGTTCACCGTATGGTATTAGTTCAATTTCTTACACAATTCTTTAGCTCTGAGTATATTAAAATGTTTGTTTTTAATTTCACAATAAAAAGAAAAGAAAAAATGGGCATAAATGCTGAGAATACAAGAATTTTTCTAGTTATCAAGAAATCTGAGTTTAATTGCTGATGTACTTAATATATGTTTGTTCAATAAATAATATGATACTGACCTCCTTGCTGTTTCTTCAATAATATATTGTATCTTTTGACTCTCAACATTTTCTCTGGCTTCCCTTATAAACCTGGAATATTCTCTTTGTTCATCTGTTTCTATTAGTTTCTGTCTCTTTCTTCAAATTCCAAACAAAATCCCATTTTGAAAAGAATCCTTTCCCAACCACATTTAATTCTCCTTCTTTTGATTATTTTGAATTTTCCTAAAATAATTTATTGGGAAATATTTGTTTATTTCTTACAGCCTATATTACATTATGAAATCCTTGAAATCAGGAACTGTCTTTGTCTCTTTCTGTATACCCAGTGCTTCACATCACAGTCTGCTATAGAATAGAAGTTTAATAAGTATTTATTTACTGCCTGGCTGAAACATCAAATCAATGTACTAGTAGGGGAAGTGAATCACTTCTATTTTGACTTTCATGTTATGAATGAAAGAGAACCTAAAAATAATTAGAACTCCAACAGCCATCTCTAACACATAAATGAAAGAATGTCTATAATAATATGGCCATCAAGAATTTGGGTTAGTTGATTACTTTTTTTGATCATATTAAAAAAACAAATAAACCTTATTTAATGGAACACCTGGAATCTTGTCTTAAAGTGTTCAGGATTATATAAGAAACTAAACCCCAAACTGCTAATTATAGGTTAACATATATTACACAAAATGTAGAAATATAAAATGTATAAAATACTTGACAAGATTCTTCAAATTAATTTACCAAGTACCTTAATATCCATTGGCTTCAGTGTAAAAGTGAAAGTAAAGAAAAAAAGTTAGGTTGAGCTTCATGCCTATATTTTGAATTAGTATATTCAAATAGCTATGTTTATATATGTGTATATATATATATATATATGCACACACTTATATAAATATCTAAGTCTATCTATATTTGTATATGGGGAGAGAAAAAGAGAGAGAAAAAAAATTCAAAAATACATTGATCAGGGTTAAAACTGTGAAAGAGAAAGAAATCTCTCTATATTTTACTTTGTAAATTTATAAAATAATTTCATAGACTTCTTAACTCCTCAGTTCTACAAAAATATATTTTAATAATAATAATATTCTCTGGCTACTATAATGTGACTTGCAAATCATAGAACATTGTTAATGATAATTAAATTAAACTTGCAAATAATTGAAAGTGCAATTAGAAGAAATGTTATATGGGCAGCTCAGGATGAAAGATTTTACAAAATCTGATTTTTGTACAAAATATAAAAGATGTCATTAAGAGTATATGTAATACATATTCAACCAGTATTAGATCACTTGCTATCTTGGGAGGAGGGGAGGAGAAAAATTTACAATACAGGATTTTTAAAGGTGAATGTTGAAAACTATCTTTGCATGTAATTGGAAAAATAAAATATCATTTAAAAAAAGAAAAAAAGACATAATACATGATAAATATTAACATTAGAAACCCTTGATTAGTGCTTGATATACATGTTTGATCATGTCTTTGGGCATTCTTTTAATAAGGTGCTTCCCTTATTAATATAAGTATTAAATTCCTTCCCCCCCCCAAAAAAAATATGTGTGAACTGGGATAAACATCTTTGAGTGTTATCCTGGAAGCATGAAATATATATATATATATATATATATATATATATATATATATATATATATATATATATATATGTGTGTGTGTGTGTGTGTGTGTGTGTGTGTGTGTGTGTGGAAACCTTCCATGTACACTGTGTAGTATTTTAGTTTAGTTCAGTAAACATTTATTGAGCACTTGCTGCATAAAATGTACTCATTTACAGAGACATAGGCAATAACTCTGTAAAGATGAGGAGATTTGGACGGCTTACGATTTACAGTGATGATATTGCAGTACTATTAAAGTAAGCATGCTTTTCAATAATTACATAAAAAAGTTCTCAATGCAACTCTTCCTTTTACCAATATAAAAATAACTGATGATTCATTCTCAGTGTTTTCAGAGTTGCAGAGGAGTGAATAGGAAGAAATTTCACCATATTATGCAAAGCATAAAATCCTAGGCTTAATTAGTGTTCCATGTGTTGGAATATAGAGGTGTCAGAGGGAAAGAGAAGCTTATATCAATGGTTGCGAGATAATGTGATAACAGATTTGGGAGATTTAAAAGAAAACTTAGAATTTCAGCTGTGCAGTCTGCATGTGATCCTGTACATAGTGTCCCTTGGCCCTGTTGTTATTTTTCCAAAAACAATGCAATGCTTCTCAAAAAATGAAATTGGATTATCTAGTACTAGATTCCTCTTCTCTTTTTTTACCATGCTACTTCAAGACCTCAGCTAAGAACTAAGTTGATAGGATACTGGATTTGTAGTAAGGAAGATTTTAGTTCAAAGTAAAAATTGTCTCAAACTTATAACTTGTGTGATTGACACAAACTTTTCTCAACTCCACTTTTCCCATCTATAAAATGAGGATAATAATAATAATACCTACTTCACACAGGAAAAAAATATTGAAGTCTTAAATGGCTACAAAAATAGTTATTAAAAGTTCACAATTGAGAATCTATGCGTTGAAACATAAATCTATTCTTTTAATCAGTTCCATAATGTTTTCACTATATATATATATATATATATATATATATATATATATATTTTTTTTTTTTAATTAGGGATTTTGTGTGGGATTTGACGTCACTTTTCCAATTTTTTCTTCTATTTTATTTTTATATCAAAAATATAACAGAAGCAGTTTGGGGATAAAGAGTCATACCATGAATATGAGAAACACAGAGGCTACAACTTCAAGATTCAAAAGGAAAACCAATATTATGAACAAAAACAATATAATTAATATTAGAACTTGAAAACATAACTACCTAAATGGGTAGAGGTAATGAATATATTGTCATATAGTTTTAACTGGGAAGACACTTCCATGGTCAATTATAATAGCCCCCTTATTTCATGATAAGAAAAGTTTAAGGTACTGAAGTTAACAAAGATAACAAGATGATGGGACTAGGATTAGCATCAGCTTCATCTGCTTCTACCTTTTATGCTTTTTCAAATTAATTACCTTTCCTTTTTATAGCATTTTTAATGTAGTAAGAAACTAAATGACATATATATAGTAACATACTTAGAATATGATGCTAGAGACAGTTCTTTCTAACTCCAAGGCTGATAATCCTTTATCTACATTACAATGGAGTATCAAATTGGCATTAGATTAAATAAGATTAGATAGATTAGATTGCCCATTTTTAAGTTAGGGCAAATATGTAATTGCTTCTAACACACACATAAGCAGAGTAAAGCAATAGCTCTTTAGATTACTTCAGCCTTGTACCCACAATTTTGATTGCATCCTACTTTCCCAATCCATGCATCAAGTATTCAGTGAAAAATCTTCATACATAAAATAATGAGCCCTGAGAATACATGCATAAAAATAACCAAAGTGGACTGCTTTCTTTTCTGGCTAATATCACCTGTGGATGTATCACATGCTGGATACTTAAGAGAATCTTAAAAGAAAGCACTGAATCAAACAGGAAATGAAACCATTGTTCCTAAGACGTGTTCTTGCTGCATTGTTCAGTGTTGATAGATATTGGAGAGGATGGCAATGGGGGGGGGGGGGGGGTAATGTTGGTCAGTCTCTTGGAAAATGGAATTATGCATAGCTGTTACACTCTGAGAAAATAAAGACTCAAGTCAGCCAGTGGCAGACAAATACCAATTGTAGTTCAAAGATTAGTAGACTCAATTTTAAACACAGAGATCGACTTTTACCGCATCTAAAATTCTTTTACTCAGGCTTCGTCTAAATGTGCTAGTTAACGGTGCATGGATATTTTTAGTGAGGCACATTTTTTCTGATCGCTATAGTTAAGAGAACATTCTATTGAAATGCCAGAGATAATAACTATTAAAGTCCTTTGAAAATCATAGTAATTCCCAAATTACCATTGGTGGGTTTTTTTTTAACTGCTATTTATTTTTTATGGTTAGTTACAGGTTTTCAGTAAAGTTTTCTTTCCTGATAAGTGCCATTTGTGTCTAGAAATAGGGTGGGGGGAGAAGAATTGGTCAAACTGACTGAAAATCTGCAAACCTTGATTTTTTTTTTCCTTTCCTCCTCTCTTCGTCTCTGTCTGTCTCACTCTCTCATACACACATCACACTTATATGCACACACTCACACACACACACACACACACACACACACACACACACACACACACACTGTATCTCCTTCATCTCAAAATGTTAGTTTCAGTCTTCAAACAATTCAAGATTTTAAGTGAGAATGCCTCCTCCCTCCTCCCTGTTTATTGCTGTGTCCTCCTACCCAACCTAGGTAGCAATTATTTACCTTTATGCATCATTTACATCTGGAACTGACTCAGAATTTGTTTTCACTTCCCTTTCTCCAGGATAGCAATAGAACTATGATCTTATAACTTATTTGGCAATTCCTATCTTGACACTGCAGTCTACTTTCTATAAATCTGCAATTTATACATAAAACATTCAGTCTATGTCTTTAAGAACTTTAGTGCATTCTTGTAAGGATTATGAGTCAAAGACATGGTTGACACCAAAAGGTGTTCCTAACTTTCCACCCCCTTCATGAATCTTTCTGATCAATTTGACATTTGTATGACATACTGTGCACATCTTAAGAAAATGGTGGAAAAATCATTTTCCAAAAGACATACGTGGGAAGGTTCTCCAGTGTGGGCAGAGAGATAGGAAATGGAGAAGTCATTTTTCTTTTATAGCTAGGGTTCTTCTTCTCCTTTTTAAAAATGGCTTAAACAAAATTTAAAATGCACTGACAAGATTTTAATAAAACTTCAAAATGAAAAGCTTGAAACCATGGATTTTAATCTATATTTAATCAGAAACTAGAGATAGTTCATATTTTAGGTAAAGGCAGAGAACACCCATATCCATGTCTGATAAATTGGAGAATATCAAGGAATGCATGCTTCCACAAAGAAAGAAGTACTGGCCACTATAAGGGCACAAAAACCTTTTGTTTGCTAATGCCGCTATTCTGAGGCCACCCTCAGAGCAGAAGCCTTTTCATTTCTGCTGTAGATAATTGAAAATAATCAGATTTATGTGCCAGGAAGACTCAAGTTCATTTAAAGAATATATATATGAGGTCTTAGAGTTAAATTTTATGATGAAATTTAGAAGCACAGAATATGTTCAGATGAATTGTTTCTATGTATACCAAAAGAACAGTGAATCTAGGACTTCACAAGTGAGGTAAAATTTGAATCATGGAATATTTTTGCAAATCTAGCATTTAAAAAATAAAAATATAATGCTTCTATATCCCCACCTACTTGATATTATGAAAAAATAAATTAATATAAAAGCAAATAAACTTATAAAGAAAAAAAGCAAACCACTCTGATTTAAATGAGATCCAGCCCTGATTCCCATTATGGTTTCTAATGATGCTCATTACAATCCTAACTACATTTTAATGCTGAAATGTAATGCCTCTATTCATCATCAGAATGAAATACGGATGCTGACAATTGACGAAACTTAATAATAATAGAAAAGTTCCCCAAATTCAAAACTCGCTGTGCATATTTTTCAGCTTGAAAGGAAATTTGTGATGGATGTTGATCAGCTTCGCAGAAGTGGAATGACACTTCTGAAGGGAGAAATAAAGATGAAGTCCTATTAAGGATGTTAGTGATTTCTCTCACTTTAGGGAAACAGAGAAGAAAAGGAGAAAGTTATATCTAACTTAAATTAAAAAGAAAAGAAATCAGGAAATCTCTTATTAGAAAACTGTGAATTTTAAGAACCAATAGAAACAAGAGACTTGCATATTTACTTTTCTCGAAGTCTACTTTGTACCTACATATGTATATACAAACACACACATATAGTATGTATATATATATACATACATATATGCATTTTGTATATATATATATATATATATATATATATATATATATATATATATGTGTGTGTGTGTGTGTGTGTGTGTGTGTGTGTGTTTCAAGTGATCAATCCTATTTCTTATATTATGGCCAAAGAAAAGATGCAAAAATGAGAAAAGTGATGAGCACCAGGCCCAGAGAAGTGTAAAGATTAGTTAAGGTCACATATCATGGAGTAATTTAATTGTATGGACAAGTAAATGAATGGCTAGTGATTTTTATTTTTTTTTGCTGTGTTAGGTGACACTTTGTTTAGACACTGTTATCAAATTGCCACATGAAACAGAACATTAACATGTTATTTGGAATTATTAATGTGCTTGCATGAAAGCACCATAAAAGCATGTAAAAACAAACATAAAACACTTTCCATGTTCCCCTCTATAAGTTACACTTAATTATTTGATTTGATATTATTATTATCAGTTCTTTTAATGTTTTCTTTAATGCTTTGATCTACCCAGGACTGGACTGACATGACATGCTTACATTCTTCGAGAAAACTTGGGTGGAAAATAAATTGCATCAAGGAGAGGCTCTAAATAAGGAAATGAATGGAGATCCTGGGATATGAAGTGATTTGTCCAAAGTGACACTTCATCTCAGTGGTAGTATCAATCTTGACTCTATGTAGTGTAGAGGAAAAAATAGATGACAGTATACTTCCCACTAGATCATACTCAAGAGCCTTTGATCTAAATAAGCAAATACAGATAAAAGGACATAAAGGATTGAGGATGTCCACAATAAGCCCTACACCAAGAGAAATCCAATAAAGTTCCTTTGGAAAAAAAATAGAAGATCTAAGAAGATGGCACTCAGCAAGGATACACAGGTTTCTTTATTCACTGAGTAACACTATGGACAATAAATTTAGAGTAAAGAGACATGACTTCAGAGTCTGTTTTACTATTAAACAATATTCAGAAAAGTCTTTCTCTTCCCATCATCTTGGATTTTCTATCACTAAAAGCAGTATTGGCCCAAATCATCTCTAAGCCCTTTCTTTCTGTAATGACTCTTTATTTTCATCCTTCCCCTTTACCTCTTTGTATATGGAATCATAACTGTTTTGGTACTCATTACTGACTATTATTCTACTAACCATGCTCCATGATGAGTTACCTGCACACAAATTAAGTCAGAAGTCCTCAATAATGACCATATAAACCACCTAAAAGTTCTAAATTACAAAAAAGTATGAGTTGAGAACTTGAGTCCAAAGTTTGTCTATACATCTTGACCAAGTCTTGTGAGTTGGATGCTCAGAAGGAACTGATTACTGATTCTGTTACCTCACTGGTAGCCACATAAAGTGTAATACACTCTTCACAATATAAATCCGTAAGTCAATCTTGAGACAACTCAATGAGTTATTTTTAACAGTACTTGGATGGCTAAAAAGATCCAAATTCTACTCTTCTTCATTTGGTAGTGAGCAAAATATATAACACAAAAAAGGAAAGACTTTTCATTTTTGTCTTTGTACACTCAGTGCCTAACAGTGTTTTATACACAGAGGGTACTTAATAAAGCTTGTTTATTTAAAGGATTGTTAAGGTTAGTCCAAATGATGCTTCACTAATACACTCCATTCTGGACAAAGGGATCCAAATTTTTCCTGAAGAGTTGTACTAATGATTTTAGTAATTTCTAGATTAACACATTTAACTTTTGGACAATAGAGCCTTCAGTGCATTGAGTTCTTATTTATCACTTTGAACCTTCTGTCTATTACTTTGGCACAAGTTTGAGTTCAGATTAAATTAAAACATTTTATGAAAAATTTCACAGAATCTAGGAAATATGGTTTATTTTAGTTATTTGTGATTACTTTTAACTAGTATATAAGCTGCATGCAGTATCACTTATTTATGTCATAATATACTTGCTATGAGATAATATGCTTATAAACTGGTTGCAAATAAAATTGTGTTTATATTACATATGTATAATTATAAATGATATTATACAAACTCTTTTACATATAAAACCTTAAAATCCTGAACAATTGTCCGTTTTGACCATTGAACCAATCAGCAATTTTGACTAAATTATTCATGTTTTTTTTTAATTTTCATTGTTCTATTTTATTTTTAAGTATATATATATATATATATATATATATATATATATATATATATATATATACATATATATATACACATATATATACACACATATATATGTGTGTGTGTTTGTGTGTGTACATATGCACATAAAAACCCTATTTCTATCTATATCTATAATAAAAACAGTGAAAGACAGAAATACAGATGAGAGAGAAATTTGAGAACTCTGGTATGGATATATAAGCACATTTTCATTGACTTTCCATTTTCTTCTCTGTCTATAAACAAGTCATTGTTTCCAGTGGAATTCTGGTGGCCCACAGGTAATGACTCCTTTATGCAGCCTGGTGAGAGCACATTGTTTTATGCCTGGACATAATGGTGTATGCCCACCGGTGCTCAGCAGCACCAGGCAACTGAAGTCATCAAAGCAATAGCTGGTAGTTGTGCATGTAAAACTAATTAAAATTTGCTGCTAGTTCATTTCTAAAAATGGTTACTGAGTCAGGCCTGATTATATTGTTATTTTTTCCCTAGTTGCTTTAGGACAGAAATTTGTTGAAGTTGAACAGCTAAGTGAGAAACCCAATCTCTCCTATTTACTGCGGTCAAGTTCTAATTTGCAGCCAGGGCTTCAAGAAAACAGGAGTCTAATTTGTGTGTTTGTAACCCAGGCTATTAAACCACTCTAAAGTGCATGTGGGCAGTTGTGGTGAAGGAATTTTAAAAAGCTGTCCTCTCAAAGCTGATGTCTAAAATGGAAATGGAGAAATTGAAATGTCTAGTTAATATATTTGCATGTCTACCTATCTGTATTATATGTGTGCACACATAAATTTCTATAAATACCTGGACATTTAAGATATATAATATATACATGTACCTAAACATATTTATGCATATACATATATGTATGTGTGTATGTATATATACATTATATATATATATATACATATTTATACACACACACACACACACATGCAATATGATTTTTCTGGATATTTACAAAGATTATAGCCAGAGTATTCAATTAGCTCCAATTAGGACTTATGAGACAAAAAAGCAGAACTGGAGAATCCTCATGCCTTCTTCTGCACAATCCTTAGCACTCTTAATTCAGAAGTATATGCTAAGAATCATGTTAAGTCTTGTCTCAATGATATTATTCTCTCCCAACATTAGAGTGTTTATCTTTCCCTTTTACTTATAAGGAGGCTTCTTATACCAGAAGTACCAAATTGTGGACCTTCACCAACCTTTTGAATGTATTCCCCTAAGCTTTTTCCTCCCAAGTTTGACCTTTTCCGGGAATGTTAACTGAACACAGTGCAGCTGATAAACAAAAGTTTGGTATGGAGGGGTACTATCTTAAAATGTATATTGATCTCTTCTGTAAGCATAGTTTTCCACTTCTGTGAGGAAGGAACAACTAAAAAACAAAAGAAAAGGCAGAAAATGTAATTTTCCCCAATTGATTATTTATTTTTCTTTTCTTTTGGTTGTGGGGATTGTTTAATTTTAATTGACATCATAGAAAGACAGTTAATCCACATGAAAATTTCAAATTATTCAGCAATGCTGTATTCTTGTAGACTTTGGAGTTAGAAAACTAGAGCTGAATCCCATCTTTACTATTGTTGGCGTAATCATGTATATGCCTCCTTAATTCAATCTCATTTTCTTCATCTGTAAAATGTATGGCTTGGATTCAGTGACTTGAGACCTCTTCTTACTCCAAATATATATGACTATTTTATTTGTGCTAATAGTAAAATTGAATTATTGAAAGCATTTATTCAATTTTCTGCATACATGAACATGAATGTATATGTTGCATATAGCTGTCAATTAAAGCTAGGTGGGCTGGGTGATAGAGTATTGGACTTGAGAATAAGGAAGACTTGAAATTGAATACTTCTTCAGACACTTTTTCACTTATTAATTTTAAGACATTAAGCAAGTCATTAATCTTTTTCACCCTCAGTTTCTATAGTATTAAATAGGATAGTAATAGTACCTTCCTCATATAGGTGATATGTGGATCTAGTATAAAGCACTTTGCTGACTGTCTAACAACATTATTTTTTGTTTCTGTGCCTAGACACAACATTTAATCATTACAGGTAGCTCTCAGAGAAGAAACTTTTCTTCATTGCAGTTGGTCAACCACAATACATAAGTTTCAGAGAGTTGTTTGGCGGAAGTAAGATTTTGATTTGGCTAATGTCACAATCATATATGTCAGAGGCACACACACATGAACTCCTATCTTAAAGATTCTCTTTCTGATAGATGTGACTTTATCTGCAACTATAATCCACTATCTCCTTAGGGAAAGAATGGAGACATGTTTACTATTACCTCCCCCCTGAAATAAAATTACTCATTATTTTGACCAGAATTTTGAAGTCTTTCAGAATATTTTACTTTTTACTGCATATATATATATATATATATATATATATATATATATATATATATATATATATATATATATGTATATATATATATATGTATATATATGTGTGTATGTATATATATGTGTATGTATATATATGTGTATGTATATATATATATGTATATATATATATATATATGTGTATGTATATATATGTGTATGTATATATATGTGTATGTATATATATATATATATATTTCTCTTACTTTGATTTGGTGTGTTTTATTTGCTTAGACATTACTCTCAGTAGGCACATATGTGGTTTCCAGTTTATTGGTTAACATATTGAGTGCTGTTGAGAATTTTTTTTTGCTGTATTGATAGTCTTTGTTATGACCTTGGATTTTATAAAAAACTGAACTCACACACACATACACACACACACACACACACACACACACACATATATATATATATATATATATATATATATATATATATATATATATATATATATATATATATACATATATATATATATATATATATGAAGGAAAAGTCAGAGACAATATAGGGGAAGTAGAGAGGGAAAATTAAGGGACAAGTGCATACCCACACATGTGTATATAGAACAATGAGCAACTTAGTGAAATAATTTCAATGGTAGGTAATTTATCCAAAGGACAATTAGTTGCTATTTTAATAAAGTATAATCTACTGCCATGTAGCATTGTTAGTCACATAGAATCTCTTATGAATATAGCATAATGCAGTCTTATTTCATGCAAGCTCAATATTAGAGAGCACCCTGATAATATTTATGGTCATATACCAAACTGGTTTTGGATGATCATAAAAATTCAAAGTGACAGCACTGATGAGATATAACCCTTGAGTCTTGAAGTTCTGACTTCAAAAGGTACGTCTAAATATGTCCATAGATATAGCTTGGATATTGTGCAGACATACATTAGCTATGGTCATGGACAATTCACTTAGTGGCTCATAATACTAGGCAAGTCTCAAGTATCAGAGATATAAAGTAAATTTTATATCTGCATGTATAGAGGAAATTTCAATAATAGAAACATTTAATGTATGCTTTATAATTTAGAGAGAACTTTCCTCCCACTATTTTTGTAAGGTAGGAGGAATAAATATCAGCATCATCTCTATTATATAGATGAAGAAATTGAGGCTAAAAGTGTTGTAAGGTGACTTGTTACAGGTTATCGAGCCAAAAAGATTTTAAATACAGCTCTGATTCCAGATCCAGGTTTCTTGGTACCAATGTATACAGCTAAGAAATGCTTAAGCTTGAGTAACTAAATCTTTGCCATGCTGGGAACTTTGTCTAACTCATTGCTTAATGTTCTATACATCACAGTTAAAATTTTAACTAAAACATCTCATGTAATCAAATTTATGGGATCTCACGCTTCTGAAAAGCACTTTAAAATTCACTCAACGGGCTACAATATTAGTAGGTTGTCATATATTAACAACAAATATTCATTTGTTTTTAAAGGAAAGAGATTTAAAAATCTCATCCCAGAGATGGCTACTGGTAAAAAGAGATGGGCTTGTCAATAGAAAAGGATGTCTTTTGGATAGTCTACACATTTCATTGAATCTATGCACTATTTCCAAAGGCAATAAACAATCTCCCTTTCTTTTTCAGGCTCATAGAATTACCACTTGTGAAAGATCTACTGGAGAGAATATGTGTAAGATGAGAGGGTGTGGATATGGAGAGAAGCTATATGGTATAGTAGACAGAATGCTACATCTGGGGTCAGGAAGACCTCAGTTCAAGTTTAGACTCAAAATTTACTAACTACATGACTCAAAGCAAGTGATTTGATTTCCCTAAATTTCCCCCCTTAAAATTTGCATAACAATAGCATCTATCTCTAAGAATTGTGAGGATTGAATAAAAATGTACTTTGAAAATCTTAAAGCAAATTCTGAGTACCAACATTTCTGAAATCAGAAATCCATCAAAGAATCAAAGACAAAATCACATTTTATGCTTTAAAAATGATATGTACAATTTTCTAAAGCATATAGCATCAGATTATGGAATTTTACAAGACATCTATATTATAAGGAGGACGCAAGGTGGCTTACAGCTATCCCTGTGAATTATATCTTTCTGAATTCACCTAGTCTTCCTAATATGGGAACATTTAGCTGTGTATAAATTAAGAACCCATATCCTGGCAGAAGTGGGTAGTGCAAAGGAGAGCTGTCTTGAATACATCTTTTAAATGAAAATTCCAAGGTTATTTATAATTCTTTTAAAACCCCCACACATGGCTTAAAAATTAACCTATTATGTGGTGTCACCATATAGCCTTATGTCATTCCAAAAGGATTACAGTTATTTTATCATATTTAATAATTCCTCCAATATTAAATTTTAATGCTTAATTTGACATTTTAAAAAGAAAGCCTGATTATTACAGATTATACTCATAAATATTCAAACTCACCAGTACTGTTTATATTTCCAGGTAAAACCCACCCTTCCAAATAAATTCTTCTCTGCTGTTTCATCATGTCCCAGAAGTGACCATGGAGTCTAAATTTCTATACCATGAGATGCTAGATTCATTAGAAATATGTGTGTATTGCTATATATTCTATATATGATTCCATGAAATAAAGGCTACCTAAGTTCAGAGAGGTTTAGCTTAATTGGGGTTGGCATTTTGGCACCATTGTGGAAATATGTGTGCTCTGCTATCCAGCAGAACCAAGACTAGGGAAAAAAATCAGACCTTTATCCTAAATAACCCAAATTTAGTGGGTGCTGATGATTTTCCTATTCATTCTTTCACTTATGAGAAAAAAACTTGTCCATAGGACCTAGTAAAGTTATTACTAAATGGGAGTACTATTTTTTTTTTCCTCCAGGAGATCTCATGTCCAACCTTGCCTACAATAAACTTTAACTGGGAAGCATCAACGCTACCTCATTTCATAACACTGTGATATTTCTATAGATTCTCAGTCAATAAGTGGTATCTCAGTTATTCCACATAGGATGATTAGTGTCCAGAGGGTTGAAGTTGTTAGCTAAAGTAAAGACCTTGGCCCCTGACTCAATAATGCTTGTCCCAGGCACTAGTAACCATATGCTGCTCTTGTATGCAGGATTGTGGTAAAATTATTGTTCATTGTGATTAAACCATAGATCCCTGAAGCACTGGAATAAGTCTGGAGTCTTCAACAAGACAATTGAAGCTATATTTCAATGGAAATTTTTACTACTGGTTCATTAAAGTCACAGCAAACAATAGAAAACAGCATATAAACTCAGACAATAAAATGTATTTTGAAAGGTGGTGTGTTTGCCTTTGTTCCAATGAGGTGAGAAAGTTGTTTAAGAGAATGACAATTAGTGTGTATTTCAAATACAGAATTCTGTTGCTCTAGCTCTTTTCAATCTGTGTTATTAACTGAAAACAACTTCCCATGCGTTATTTACACTTTAAAGACTTTAAAAATGTTTATTAAGAACAATTACAAAGTGGAATGTTGAAGTTAAAATTATTTGTGCTTGTTTTACAGGCTTGTATTATATAAGGAACTCTGTGGAGTAGAGACATTTTATTAATTTTGAAAGCCTATTTTTACCTTAGGTTGTTGCCAAAATATGGCAGCTCCAGGACCTTCGTGCCATGAGTACGGTAGTGGTTGGATGAGTTTGGGACTTGTTTGAACAGTAACATTTGGTCACAGTGATCTGTCTGACCATTGAGAGTAGAGAGACTGTAGCCATTTATATGTCAGCCTCTCTGCCAAGTGTGACACATTTTAAATAGACTGTTCTTGGACTTACAGGGTACCTCTGCTACTTAAACTACTTTTGTTTGTTTTCCTGTTATCTGGGATCACCAATACTACAATTTGTGCTCTTTTATTTACTTTTTATTTGTTCCTCTTACTAAGTAGGGAGATGGTGTGACACCATGGTGCCAAATTCATTCATTCAATCATTCAGTTATTTAATAAGTATTTATTAAGAACTTTCTATGTTTTTGATTCCATGCTACACAGTGGAAATAAAAAGATATAATAATAAATTGTCCCTGTCCTCAAAGAGCTTACATTCCATTGAGGAGAGATTATTTATTTTTTTTTATCCTAGATCTACATTTTACCTGTAATCTTCTTGAGACCTAGAGTTATCCCAAATGACTTCATTTCTTTAGCACCTGGGATATAGTAGACACAATATATTCGTGTTGACTGTTTTTCCTTAATTTTTGTTTCTTCTAATCTTAAAATTACAAGTGATGTCCAAAGCAGTTTATTATACAAAGTAATGCAAATGGAAATAAATATTTTTGCTTAGGTTTCATGCTGTTACTTCAGTTACTATTTGTGATATTGAAGGATAGATATGTATAGCATCTTACAGAAATATTCTCAAGTAATTTTATTATTTCCTTTGATTTCTTTAAAAGTGTAAACTAGGTTACAAGTTAATAGAAAGGAAAAAGCCTAATGGAGTCTGTCGGATTTTTTAATTAAAGTATACTATAATATCAAAATTTCTTATCTTTGTTGAATTGTAGCTATACATTATTGTTAATCCACTGATTTGAATAGGCATGTAATTGTTTCCCCAAAGTCAAGTCTTAATTGGTTACATGGATAATCATTGGCTGTCATAGGGATCTATATATCTGCTTTCTGCATATCAATGTACTTTCTTCTGCCACTGAACTCCATATTATCAATAACGCTTATCTTGATACAATCTGGGCGGATCTCTTTTGAATATTTAAATAATTAATATTTAAATGTCTGATAAAGCAAAAAATAAATAAATAAAAGATGGTAGTCCTTTGGAATAAGGAACATGTTTTGATAAAACTGCTTGAGGTCAGGGATTGTTCAATTCTTTCTTTGTAACCCCAGTGCTTAGCTCCATAGAAGACTTTTATAATTGAATTCTACATTAGACTCATCAACTGCTATGTTTTTCTTTCTTTTTAAGCTATTAACAACTTTTTCTTAAGTTTTTTTTTCCAATTGTGTTTTATTTTACTTTCCTTTCTATACCTATTGATTCAACTAAATTATTATTTTTTGCCCTTCCTCATATATTGCCATGTTCCTTTTCCATTGTCTTTCATTTATTGTTATTCATGGCTAGAATGTTTTACCATCTTATCTTTGTTTCTTAGAATTTCTGGTTGGTTTAGAAACTCTTGTTTCTAGAAATCTTGTAAAAGCTTTAACATCTATACATACTTATTATTCATTAACTCTAATATCTTTTCTTTTGAAGGAAATGGAGCAGCTTTTAACAACATTTTGCATGTATTCTGGACACCTTGTTTGTATATATCTATTTTAGATACAAACATGCATGTATAAATCATACATTGTGATAACTGAGTGAATCATACATACACCATTTTGTGACTCAATTTGGTTCTAGTTTAATTCCTTTTCTCTTCATTTATGTAGATAGCCCAATCTCTGTCTTGCACGACAATTTAATTCAATTATAAGAATTGTAAGAAACTTTATTGCATTGCTTTAATCTAGCCCTATGTAACTAATATGGACCTCCTTTACCTATTGCTTAAAAACTCTTAACTAAGGACCTCTGTTATAGTGATCAGAAAATGAGTCAAATATGAAGATCTTTAACACTTTAAAAGAGAGGATTTGTGGGTTTTGAAGTGTGGTTTGGGGAAGGACAATAAGTTTTATTATGGATATATAGAATTTGTGATGTGTGTGAGCTGTTGGTCTAGCTAGATCCAATCAGCATCAAGTAACATGGTGCTAAAAGTTCAGGAAAGAGATTGGAACTGGATATAGAGGTCTATGAGTTATATATCTAGAATGATAATAGAATCCATGACAACTGATGATATCACTGAAAGAAAAATGCCAAGAATGAGAAAACTCAGGATAAGAGTCCCAGGATAAGTAGCTACACAAGTAGGGTGATCTAGCAAAGAGAAGCAAGAAGGCACAGATGATGGGTAGGAAGATAATAAACAGTGAGGCTATTTAGATAGAAAGTGCATTCAACAGTGCCAAATATTACAGTGAATTCAAGAAGTATAAAGACTGATAAAAATGTCATCCAAATTGGCTACCAGAATTTTAGAAAGTTCATAGAGAAGAGTTTTAGTTGAAAAATAATCATGAATAATCTTGTGGGAATTGAAAAATTGAATATGAGGCAAAAAAAAGTATTGGCAAAAATGATAGACAACTTTTCAAAAGGAGCAAATAGTCCCAAACTTTGGAGCAAATATTTAATAGGAGAGACATAATAGTTTGCATAGAAATATAATTACTTTCTATGTAATGGCCTGATGAGTATAGCCACATAGAGATCTCCCAGTGAGGAACTTCCCACAAGAAAGATCAATACCTATTATGTTACTTGTATCAATAGAGAATTTTAGGGAGAACCTAAAAGTTAACTGATTGGCCCTGTTTTACACAAGCACAATGTGCCAATGCTGGGACTTGAATTCTGACCTTTCTGAAACCAAGGATACTATGCTATGCTTCTTCTCTTGAATATCTGTATGCAGTGTCATATATTATAATCAAATGTGTATTATAGCTGTATCCACATCTTCAGAAAAATCTTGAGAGCAAAGGTAGTATTGCAATTGTTTTGTCTCCCCAACATCTAATATGAATTCTGTAAAGCAGGTTGCTGCTTAAAATGATTGAGTTAGATTTTATTCATCTGCTGTAGGACAAAGATCTCAAAGCTGAAATGGAGTTTCAAAATGCTATTAACAAATTCAACCAATTTCTTCAGCTTTATGTTAGATTCTTTAATTATTTCACTACTAAACTTCACCTGGTTTTATGAGTCTACAACAGTTAATCCCAAAATATAAAATGTTTTAATTATGCTTAGCTCTGAAATTCACCAGCCTGATCCTACTGGTGAATTGGAAGCAAGTTATTGACCTTTTATGAGGACATTACTTGAGACTACCTGGGTAGCCATTCAGTAAATACATTCCTCCTCTTCACCACTAGACAAAGGATGGGCTCCATTGTCTTTCCTATATAGCTGTTCAGCCAAATTGTCAGAGGAAGGGCAGAAGTATGGCTCATTAACCACTGTTAGTTCAGATAACTTAATGTTAGATGATACAAGCAATGGGAAATCTTGTTGATTAAATAATTTGCAATTAGCCTATATAAAGCAATGGCAAATAACCCGAAGGGGGAAATATCTTGAGCTGACCAGAGGGAATGAAATAGATATTCTCATTATAGCTGCTTTCTTATTATTAAAATCTATCCCTGGTCCATACTGTATGGCTCCTATCAATAACTTCACACTGTATAGTATCAATATAAAGATTTTTTACATATGAATAAAAAGAGTTTAATTCCTGAATTGAAGGGCTTTTGTTTCTTTGCTTAAATAATAATTACTCAAATTTATATATTTTAAGATTTGCAAAGAAGGAGCAATATGATATAGAATATAGAATACTGAGTTTAGAAGCAAGAAGATCTGAGTACATGTATCATCTTGCCTTTTATTATTATTATTTTTAAGTTTATGACCATGGCAAATAATTGTAAAGATACAGCAAGAAGAAAAGTTTCAAAGTATTTCTTTGAAACAAATAAATAAGCAAATTAATAACAAACAAGCAAATAAAATCAGGGGACTATTAAAAATGTATCATATCATTCTTTGAGTTGTGTTTTCAATTTTAAAGTAATTTCTGTAAAGGTTTTATCTAGCAAGTAATCTTTTAAATGTGTCAAGGTCAATCACTTCTGATCACAATCACTTCCTAAATTTGCACTTGCTTAAGCAGTTAATTCTCTTGGGTTTCAGCTGTTGTCTCATCCATATTAGTCATCCAGAAAATCCCAATAGATATCCCAACCTTTAAATCTCCCAAAATCATAGTCACCTCCAATAATGTGTCACCTAAAAATAATAGAGAATAAACACAAAGAGTCAAGGAATAGAGACTTATATTCATGAGCCACATGTTAGCCCAAAGCATCTATCTATCTAGTGTCTAATGGCATTTCTCTCATTCAAATATAGGAAAGAGAAAATGCCTTAGCAAATTAAGATCACTTGAATGCACTAGATTCAGAGCAATAACAAGTGAAAGAATTGCTCTTCTTCTTAAGCTCAGGTTGATTTAAGGATTGTGTCAAGCAGGGTATCCTGGACCTGATCACAAAGGATGGAATTATGAAGTAATGCTGGAAATTATGGGTAAATCCCATTTATCTTCCTACTTCAAGCTCCCTATGCCCCAACTAAGATTTTGAAGGTATGAAGGTGTCAGGCAGAATATCAGAAAAACAAGGCAAACTTTAGTCAGAAATTTTACCCAGACCTTGATGTAGGCTTTAAAACTAGATATAGTTTGTATTACCACTGCTTCATAGCTATTTAACTGAACCAAAAGAAGATGTAAAGGTACTTGCATCTCCCAACCTGGAGAAAACCTTATTTTGCACTAATATGTTGTGAGTCCAAAAACTCTGACTTTTTTTGGGAGGGAGGGGGAGAGGTGGATGATTTCAAGAATATATCACATTTTGATACTCTAAATTTATTCCACTATAACTGTGTCAATAATCACATTACAGAGATAGCATGTTTTTTTTTTTAATTCTGTATAAGTATTAACTATTACTCATGAAGCAAAGTTTGATGTTAGATGGTTGGTTGAAAGTTCAACTCTCTAGCCATGGATAGCTCATGAATGGGAAATAGCCAACCTGTCCCAACTTTTAACTCAGAAATTTCACTAATAGTGATAGCCTGTCAGAAAGTGAAAGATAGAAAAATATTCCTAAAATACTGAATTGAATTGAATATATAACAATATTCATTGCAGCACTTTTTATGATAAAAAAGAAAAAAAAAAGAGAACCATAAATCATGAAAGAGAATACAATTACTTCATTAAATTCAATAAAGAGAGGAAGCCCAAGAAGAACTGAAATTCTTATATTTAGTGCCATATAATAAAGAAAACAGATATGAAATGGTCTCAAAAGAATGTGAAAATGTCTTTAAAAAGTAGTACAACTGAGGCAAAGTACTCTGATTATTCTTTGTCTCAGAGAATAGATTATGAAAAATACTTCTTTGACAAAAAAGCAGAGATCTGTTGAGAAATTTACATATACTTTCAGCTTCATTTTATCAGTTGAAGTTGCTAAACAATTTTTCTCTTATAAAACAATGCTTATTTGTTGAACAAGAGGATCTAAGGAAATTATGACAAATGGTATCAAAACATTTTTTCCAAGAAAAAAATGTTAAGTATTTTGCCCAAGTTTATTTTTTTTGATTAGGGGCAATATTTTGATTGCTTCAGTGTTTTATTAATAACTGCATTGAAAATGTTTCCTTATCTGTCTTCAAATGTGCATACACAGGGTTAATAAAGATGAGAACATTTTGAAACTTAAGATTCTCTCCAAGATATCCTTCTAATATAAAATATGTTGATGCCTCTCAAATGTAAATAAACTAGTTGCATAGACTAGAAGCCACCTAAATAGATTAATTCACAAAGCAATTAACATATCAAGTTAATTTTAATAATATGGACAGTGATTGGCTGTGTAATAGAAAAAGGACATGAATAAGAATCTTAAGAGGATGAAATACATGTCAAACAGTGGTTTGCTCCAGTATTACTAACATGACTAAAGAATGAACAAAATTAGCAAATAAGTAAAACAGCCATCTTCATCCAAATAATTACATTCTAAGCAATGATGCATAATTGACACCCAAAGCAATTAAGTAAATGTAGTGTAGGGGTTTTATTTCTTCTCTTGACACCCAAAAAAAGAATGAGGAGGAAGGCATGCTCTCACTAATTACTCTAATTACCAGGGACTCTCCAGCTCAGGTAGATAAAAAAGAAAAGTAGGTTTTCAAACCTCCTAGTTCTTCCATCAAATGAAAAGTAGAAAAGCTACAATTATTATATTGGTGCTGAAAGGCAGTCTTTAGCTAAGGTATTCTGACCTGATAGCATTGATGTAAAGTAAAGGCTAGCTCTTCCTTAGGAAGAAGTCTTGAGTTTCTGTGATTCTGAGAGAATCAGTTAAACATTTTCTATGTTTTATTTATTAAAATATTATTTACCTTTTACAATGATTTGTCAAAATTAAAGAGTTGATATATCTTTGTTTTCAGTGATTTTGAAGACATATTCTACAAAAATCCACATCCAAAGAGAAGGGAATATCACAAGATTATCTATTTTCTCTCATGCCTTCAGGCAATACCTAAACTATGTCAAATAATATTCTCTCCTATTTTAATGACTTTGGGAGAAAGGCAAATTCCATAGAGACCCTTTAAAGTATATTCTAGTATTGAACATCTCCTACTGTCAAAATAAATCAATATTTTAGATGATTTTTCTTGGTTTAGTAGTTAAGATTGTAGATCTTTAATTTCTTTTTTTTTTCTTAAAAAGATAAGTAGACTTCATATATGACAAATTCAGATACATACAAAGATTAACACTAGACAAACTGTAAATTAGGCACCATTCATCATGTTCTCTCTAACTATATAACTAATTTAATACATCCCAACCCACTTGGTCACAGTTCTGCCAACATTATCTTACTGATAGACCTTTTCTGAAAATAAATGTATGCATTCTCTCAAGCCCCTGATTTCTGTTTTCCATGGTAGGATTTTCCTGGCAAAAAGTGAAGTTCAGTGGTAAGGGAAAAGTTTAATGGATTGAGATTCTGAAAATTTGATTTCAGGTGTTAATTTTTTCACTGAGTGAGGAGCATAAGCCTCTAATTGCCTTAAAATATTACTTTGACAAGGAAACCATCACCCATTTTATCTAATCTGAACATTCTACAAAGAAACCATTGCCACTACATTGGTATTTTGGACATTATCTAGAAAACATTATAGTTAAAAATTACATATAGTACCTAGACATCAAATACAGATTTTCTATAGAGCCATTTTCCATTCTCTACTTGAAAATGTGATTGAGTGAACATTAGACTTATCCTCACATAAGAGATAACCTCACATTCTCTCTTATATAAAATTATATAAAATCCCTTGAAAAAAAGCAGTTAAAATGAGATATTAGCAATATGGATTCTGTAATGATCTTCAAATTAATTTTTTTCATAATCTTTTTACTTTTAACTCCAATAATATTTTATCAGTTTTTCTCAGTTATCAATTATATATTCTCTGTGATATTTATCACTCTTGAGCAACTACTTCCTTTCTCTTTTTCCATGCATTATCTCTCTTTTCCCACTAATCTAAGATAAGTATCCATCAAGATTCTGTCTTTGATGCTTATACCCACACAAAGACACACAGAGATTCGCACACACGCAAAGACATATACATACATGCTTACACATACATATCTACATATGTGTGCATGCACATACGTTTAAATGTGTGCACACACATGTATATGTAGTATATGCTTGTGTCTCTATGTGTGTTTATGTGTGTGTTTTCTTAGAGGCATCAATTCTAATATCTCTAGGGAGAAAAATATGACATAGTGGACTTGAATTCAGAAAACCTAGGTTCATGTTCCCAACTTGGTATTCACTAGCTATGGCATTATAGACTATTTGCTCCAGTTGGTCAATAATATTTTATTAAGCATCTACTATGTACCAGGTACTGTTCTAAGGGTTGTGCATAGAAGCTTCTATTCTAATTTAGGAAGGTAATATATTTTAAAAGCATTTTTCATCTCATGTATTTCATAGTATATTACTGAGCCTGAAGTAGATGCTTAAGAAATGCTGATGGCTCATACTATTTGTAGAATAACAACTATCATGGAGATAAAGTTGCAGAATGTTCATTGTTCTGCTTAGTTTCAAGAGGACCTGATTTAAGTTGTTCTTAGCCCTCTTCATTCAACTCTTTGCCCTTACCATCATTACCCAATTCCCCTGGCTCTCTTCACTCAATCATCTGGCCTTCTTCAGTGTTTCCTAGGTCTGTGACACTGAGAACATTATTTAATCTATTTGTGCCTTGAACAACTTTCTGTGCTTTACTTAAGTCATAAAAGAAGTAGGGAACTATATTTGTAGAGGGAATTCCTATGCTTATTAAATTACAGATCCTTTGTGTATTTGTGTGGTAATTGCCATAAAGTTGACATACTTTATTGAAGAAAACTGGATATCAATTAGGAAAAAAGATGGAGTTTTTTTGTTGTTGTTGTTCTTTTATGTTTTTTTTTCTCTTAGTATAATGCTGCATTGTTTATGAAGAACCTTGATTTGAAAATGCTCGATTTTGACACATGAAAACAGTGTTTGACTTTCTGTTAAATTAATCTAAAAATATAACAAAATCTATTTTGTAAGTATACAATGATGTATCGGTACCAGAAAGGAAAGATGGAATATATATTAGTTGAAAAATTCTGTTCTCAATATTATTTTTGTACATTTATTCTCTGTGATAGAGGAGGAAACTGAACTACCCCCTTGAGTGGATGATGAATAAACTAATAAACATCCACTTTGTATACTAGATATATTTATAGCCTGAAAGTAAGACAAATATTTAATCTGAAAGATGCATAATTTCAGAAGTGATGTGCTTTGTAAAGCAACATCATATTATAGTATCACTTCAGTTCATCCTGTCAAAACAGAATGAAGAATGGTATGATATTATGGGAAAGAATACAATGCAAGGAGAGTGATAAGGGGCACAGAGAGTGTGGCAGATTATATGCTATTAAATATAAACTTAATAATCATAATGGCAAGCTATAAATTCATAGTATCAAAAGAATGCTGAGCATGTCTGCCAATATTCAGCTTTCACATTTTTCAGCATTTAAGTCCTCAAGGTATTTCATTCAGACTTCCTAAAATTCATATTCCTAGGCTTGCCCTTTTCTTCTTTTTTTCCAAGTATAAACAACAAACTAAAACATAAAGGTAACAAAAGTGATGTGCATGTAAAATAGTGACAGTAATTACAATCATGATATTAATAATGAACACCTACATTTATACTGTACTTATGTAGAAAGAATTTGATATTTGATTCATCAATCATGTGGGTTTAATCTTGATAATGGTATTTGTCATTTTAGCATATCTAAAATTATAGATTGCAGTAAATGTACTTTCTTTCCTTTTTCAGAAGTAACAATCTGAAACAATTTTTTTCAGCACAACTATTTTGGTGAAGACACTTGAATTAACAGTTTACTAATTGGTTCACAACTCAGCTTAAAAAACTAAAAAAAATTATTGAATTCTAACTATATTTCAAACTCTGCTAAGTTCAGAAATATACAAAATACAAGTCATTTCTATCTAAGAACTTAAATTCTACTGGTAGAAACAAACAGGTATGCAGATAAATAAATCAAAATGAATAGAGGGTAAATGCAAAGTAATGCTTTTGGAGAAACACTAAAATTGGGGAAGTTGGACAAAAGGAGAGATATTTTATAGGTGGCATTTAATTGTTCTTTGAAGAAAACTGGGAATCTCTGAGTCTGGGATAAAAGAGAAGACTACCTTGAGGTATTCAAGTACCCAATGAGAGCAATCTATGAAAATATACAGAAATAATATGAGAATGTCCTATATAGAGAGCATCAAAGTTACATTCTTAGGAATGATTAAAACCAAATGTATATGAGAGGTAATAAAGAATAATCAAGCTGCAAATAAATTAGAGATTTTAAATGTCAAAGAAAGTATATGCCTCCTTATAATGATAATAAGGAGACACTTCTTGAAAACTACTTGAGAAAAACACTGCGTTGGTTAGAACTATAATTTAGAAATATCAATTTAAAGTACGAGTGAGGGAATAGATTGAAGAGAGACTCTATGAACGAATAATGGAAAGCAAATGATTATAAAATGCAGAAAAGAAATGCTTAAACTTTGTATTAATGCTGTGTGAGCTATATGAAGTGAAGAGGAACAAATTCAATTAATTACTTAGAGGTAAAATAGACAGGACATAGTTACTGATTTGGAATGGGGAATAAAGGAGACCAAACTATAGAAGATAAATAGCTACAAAATTTCAAATCAGGATGATTGGAAGTAGAGAGATGTTTTCAACAGATATAAAAAAAAAGTTAGGAAAAAGGATGGATTGTGAGAGAAAGATAATGATTTCTGTTTTTGATATAGTGCATTTGAAATGTCAGTGGACATCAAGATAGAAATTTCTTGCAAATACCTGGAAAAGCATGATTAGAATATAGCACAGAACTGTGGTAGGGATATATAGATTTACAAGTCATCTTCACAGATATGGTAATTGAAACCATAAATAGTAGGATGTGGGCCAGGCAATCATATCTGGACAAATTTAGGCTCTGAATATCCTGAAGCAATATTCATGTAAGAGCTACAAAGCTTAGTATAAAACATTATGCAATTAATGGGCTCTTTCCCAAATTTGCTCTTTCCAAAAAAACACATCCCCAGGCCTTCTTCCTCAAACCTATTCTTTTTTCAGTTTGGTATCTGACTGATACCACTGAATCAACATATTTTCCCTGATAAGGAGAAACCATGAAAGACTCCGAATCCAAGATCCAGTGCCATCTATGGTACACTGACTGTATCAGAAGGTATATGAACATCAAACCTTTGAGCCTAAAAAAATGCATTGTTTTCTCTGTTCCCAGAAATTTAGATGGTCAGTTCTTCTGTACCCTTTCTAACTATATGACACATATCAGAAGAAAATGTTTTCTATAAGAACTATCTACACTCTCTATCAAGAAAAGGTCAATATGGATTCATGTTTTAGATGTAAGGAGTGATACTATATGCAAATTAGTAGACCAAGGGATAGTTTAACTGTCATATCTTTGGAGAAGGGAGTAATGTATGATAAAACAAGAAATAGAAAATATTATGAACTGCAAAATAAGTAACTTTGATTACACAAATAAAACCAATAATTAAAAGATAGCAGAAAGCTAGAAAGCAATTTTATACCCCATATTTCTAATATAGGCCTCATTTCTAAAATATATATAGAACTTAGTTAAATTTATGAGAATATCAGTCATTATCCAATTGATAAGTGGTCAAAGTATATGAACAGACAATTTCAGATGAAGAAATTAAAACCATTGGTAGTCATATTAAAAATGTTCTAAATCACTATTGATTTGAATAATACACATTGAAATAATTCCGAGTTACCACATCATACATATTAGATCATGTTATGTACTAATGCAATTATTCTGGAGAGCAATTTGGAACTATGCCCAAAGAAAGGGCTATCAAATTTTGTATGCACTTTGATCCAGCAGTGTCTCTACTGGGCTAGTATTCCCAAAGAGATTATAAAGAAGGGAACATGATCCATATGTACAAAAATGTTTGTGGCAGGTTCTTTTTATGTGGTGAAAAGGAACTGGAAATTGAATACTTATGGTTACCAATTGAGGAATGGCTGAATAATTTGTAGTATATAAATATGATGGAATATTGCTCTACATTATAATGTGCAGTTTGGTTTCAGAAAAACCTTGAAAGACTTATATGAATTGATGCTGAGTGAAGAGAGCAAAACCAGAAAAGCATTGTACAAAGTAACAGCAAGATTATGTGATGATACTTAGCTTTTCTCTGGAAAACATTAATCTGAGTCAGTTCGAGTACATTTGCACTGAAAATGCCATCCACCTGCTGAGGAGGAACTATTGAAAATGAATGTTGATCAAAGCATCCTATTTTCCCTTTTTGTTGTTATTGTTGCTGTTTTTTTTCCTTTGTCCTAGTCTTTTCCCCTTTTGTTCTGATATCTCTACAACAAAATGACTAACATGGAAATACATTTAAAATGACTGTATATCTATAACCTGTATCAGATTTGTTGCTTACTTGGGAAGGAAAGATACAGAGGAAGGAGGGAGAAAAAAATTTGGAACTCAAAATCTTACAAAAATGAATATTGAAAACTATTTGTATACGTGATTGAAAAAAATATTATTAAGTGGAGAGAATTAAAAAAAAAAAAAGAACATAAAACTATGTGAAACCTGAATGGTCAGCTTAGGACATAATAGTTTCACCAAACCTTCAATTGAAGCTTAGATGATCATTTTGGGGCTTGTTCAAGGGAAGTATTATTGGACTAGATGTAGATGGGATGAACAAGATGACCCCTGAGGTTTCTTCCAGCTCTGAGATTCTGTGATTATCTCAAATAACCTGCTGGCAGAATAATGATTAAGAAAGAGTAGCTAGCTTTCTTCTCTGAAGTACCATAGCCTGAATATTATTAAGGATTACTATTTCAACATTACTTTATTTTTCTTTTCTTATGACTCTGTCAAGTTATAATGACACACTAGAAAATTAGGAACATTTCCAGTTTATTGGGGCCGATGACAGAGGGCAAGTTCAATTAAAAATAAACATTGTGCCCTTAATCTCTTCTCTACAAAGCCATAAACCAGAAAATAACATGTATTTAAAACCACGAATCGCTATGAGCTGTATCAGGCTTTTGCCATACCCAGTAAGAATTTCTATATGGAATCTCTATCATAAATTTGTGCTACCTACATGTGTAAATATATATCCCTCTATGAGTATATAAATGGAGTGTGGGTGTATGTGTTTTTGTAATTGTAACTAATCAATAAACTTATCTACAAACAAACAAAATAACAACAGATTCACCATGACTGCTGGGGGTGAGAATTCTAACTTAAACATCATTTTTGAGATGTCTTTGAGTTAGGCTCAAAAAAATTAAATGACTTGCTCATTATGATAAAAAATACTATCAGATTCTGTATTTGAGATTAGGGTTTCCTGACCTAAGACCAATACTTTATATTCAAGGTTATAAAGCTTTTCATAAAATGGTAGATGATTCTTAAATTTTAAGAATAAGATAAAATTTTATTTTAACATAAAACATATATAAAAATAATGATATATATTTCTTCTGTACATACTACTGTAGTCCCAAAAGTTCAAAATTTAAATATCTTATGCTGACAGCCTGTTTTCAAGACATGATTTTGTCATTTTAGTACCTATGTGACTGGGTTCAGTTTTATCATATGATAGCTGTTGTATATAATCTTCTACATGGTTTTGAACAATAAATCTCTAATTTTTTATTTTTATTTTTTGATTCTTCAAGAAAGGGATTATGTTTAAAATTGAATAAACTTTGTTTAAATTTTATAATATTCAGTATTTTCTTGAATATTTTCCCTTTTTTATTTCTCTAACTCCATTTTAAAGCAAATATTTACTTTTGTCTCCCATCATACTCTTCTTTTTTTTTTCTTCTGAAGGTATGATAAGAACAGTTTAAATGTATAACTGCTTAACTAAGCAAATATCAGCTGAGACATTTGAAATGTTCTTCAAACACTCTTGTTCTGCATTTAAAACCACTAAAGTATTTAAGCAATGAAGTATAAGTATGTGAAAAACCCCAAATATCAAATAAACCCATGATCATTCTATTTATTTGGAAATATTGTACACATTTTAGGAGTTAATTTGCCTTTTAAATGATGGTTTGCTTGGGCTAATACAATGAATCTCCTTATTTACATAATCATCTGAAGTCTCTCACAAATTGTAGTTCTCCCCAAATCCCAGGACATTTGCTGTATTTTCCACAATTTGCACTCAATTCACAAAAAATCCTTCATAGACATTCTTGCTGCCAAATTTACCCTAGAAACCAAAATTTTTTTTTTCTATACAAGTTATAGATTAATCCTTAGTAGCTTATTTAGAGATAGGAAGTAGTGCCACAAATGCTCTAATATATTCTTAACCCCTTGAGAGATGCCTGCAGGGTAAATTGCAACCTTAACATCAATAAGAGAGATGTAATAAGATGTCCCTGGAGAAGAATATGCTGATTGCTGAGGATATGAAAAGTCAATAATGACCACTTAGTGTTTGCAATCAACTGTATTATTACTTCTGATATTAAAGTATAACCAGAAATATGATGGGGAATTAATTAATTTATTAATTCATTTCCCCAATTGCACAATATTTGTAGCATTTCCCTCTAGGCCTTAGATAAATGTAAAGCAAAAAGTTTTTACTGTGTTAAGAATAATCTGCATTCCCAAAGTACACAGAGTTTTGGAGGCAAAAGATCCTGATTAAATAGTTCCTGAATGCATTCATTAATAAAGAGGAATCATCTTTGAAAATCAATGATTAAAAAAACGAAAACAATTCAACCAATGGGATCATCAGAAATAAATTAAATTTAATAGTCACTATTTTGAATCCTTAAAATAATTCTAATCAAATAAATGATTTATATTTTAAATGATGAGATAAATTCAATAGTAAGTTATGGTTATGCTAAAGGGGGGACATGTATAATCATACATTCTAAAGTGGGGGAGACATTATAGAAACATGCTTCCAGGTTTATTTCACTAACAGACAGACAAATACTCCAGTGCATCACAGATGTGAAACTAAGATATTTTTGATTAGAGCAATGGTTTCTTGTCAGAGCAATCAGATTGTTATCATGAGATGAATACTACTTAGGCTTAAATTTTGACCCCAATTCAAGTCTGTGCAGTCATTTAACCAAGAGACACAAGAGGTGTTCTCTCTATACTAACAGTGTTCAGTGCTGGTCCTATCTCATGTTTTTGTTATGACTATCATATTAAAAGCAGTCTCACCCATTTTCTTTCTTCCATATCACCCAATACTTTCAAAGAATAATCTAAATGTTAGCAATTGGAATTCCTCCAGAGTTAGAAGGACCATCAATTTTAGTTGCTATATTAGCCCATTATGTACTCAGACAAATAATGGAATGTGAAGTAAAAAGTAAAGCCAAGAATAGCTTCTGTAAGTTTGCCAGTTTAAATTTAGATTTTTTTTAAAGGAAAGTTATTTTTTAAAGTATTTTTACAAATGGATGAGGCTGTTAAGAGGAATATACTTCATAACTCTGTCAATCTAGGAAAAGTATACTCAGGTAAGATTGTAGTTGCCCGGAATCTAAGTTAAGATATATATCTTATATATATCATATATATATATATATATGATATTATATTATATATTATATATATATATGATATAATATATATATGAAGGACAATATACTGCCCTATAAGAGTTTCAAGGTAGTGTAATAATTTAAATACACAAAGAATTATTAAAGTTAGAAAATGGTTAACTGAATATTTAATATTAAATTGGCAGAATTATAATGTGCCTTCTTAAACTGAAGTTTGTGACCTCATATAGGATCTTATAACTGAATGTAGGGGTCATGAAATGATGATTTATAATCAGTAAATGTCAGATTTGTATAACTATTTTATATATGTATTTATACCCTGGGTCACATAAAACTTTTTCAGGACAAAAGGGGTCGCAAGTGAAATAAATTAAAATCCCTGAACTGAAATATTCTGGAAAGTAGATTTTGCTTTGGGAGCAGTGGGAGATAAGTTTCAATCATTTCAATTCAATTCATGACTATTTATTAAGAATTATTCTTAATAATTAATTACTTTGAATAGTTTCCTAGTTAATCTTCCTGTCTCTAATTTTTACCCACAATTTGTGTTTTCTCTCCACTCATATGGACTGTGTGGATTGTGAAGCTTTATGGGAATGTTCATGAACTAGTGTGGTAGAAATATTCAACTAGCCTACACATAGCTTCCAAATAGATAGTCTTAAAATATAGTTCAAATCTACTTAATCTCATACTCAAAAAAAAAATAGTTCTTTATTGTCTGGGGAGGTGAATTAGGGGGAGAGTATCTTCTATCTACTTAAAGTCTATTTTTCTAAAGTGATTCCATAGCACAACCTCTTGCCAAACTGGCAATTTTACTGTTAGGCATCTCCAGCTACTTCCAGGTTTGAAACAAATTTTCCCTTAGGCCTATAAGGTATTTTCTTTCCTTTTTATCCTTTGGATTATCTATATTCCTTCAAGGCTTAGCTCTAGCATTCTTACATGAAACTTTTTCTGACTCCTTCAACTGTTAGTGTTTCTCACTAAAGAAATAAACAAATAGAAATTAAAAAGGGGAAAAAAAGATTTTTTAAATTACTTTGAGTATAGGCAATGTCAGTTAATTAACCAATAACTAGTTATTAATTCCAATTATAAATAAGGGATGGTGCTAAATATTATAGATACAAAGAGAAGCCCTCACAGCAGTCATAATTTAATGGAGGGACAACATGTAAACCAATATGTTACACACACATATGCATACAAATATATTATATACAATATATACACCTTACATACATGTGGCTATATATAACTATATCTATATTTATGTAGTGTTTGCATTATGTTTTATATATATATATATATACATATATATAATATAAATATTTTATATGTTTATATTATAAATAGAAAATATTCAACAGAGGGAAGATAGTAATAAATGTTAGTAGTTTGCTCAACTGGTTGAAAGATGACATACAGAGTTTACTAAAGAATCCATGATGATAGTCTTGCCATATTGTTTGAACCTACTAGTGCTAATGATTCATTGACATAGCCTTCAGGAAGTCAGGATCACTACTCACTTCAATGAAACATTGGTATAAAATTTTAGAGATTTTTTTTTAATTTTCTTAAAATAAAGGAAGATGCCATCACTATTTGTAATGATATATTGAAGAAAGTATAATTGAAAAGAATTTAAAAAAAAATATGTCATTTGTCTTTTGTGTTTCACAGTTCAAGAATCATGTTTGCAGTGAGATAATTATCTAAGTATCCCTGGTCTGGGCAAGTAGCATTAATAATTATTCTGAGGAATGATGTCTATAGTTTCCAGCACAAAGAAATGAAGTGGCTATTTTTTACAGATTGTTTACTCCTGAGTTATGAACATTCTTCTCTAATAATTTAAAGGAGGAAAAATAATTAATTTGGGAAAAACAAATGATGAACGTTTTTCTCGATTTTAAGCTCAAGAGACACAAGTAGCACTTACATCATTCAAGCCTAACTCCACCTTAAGTCAGACTAGATAAAATATTTCTGTTTCTTTTTTGAGTTCTCCAGAGGTTCATTGCCAAATTAGATCCCATGGAAGACATGGATTAAAATCAGTTCAATAGATTTGAAGACTTTGCCTCTGCTACATCCATTTCTCTTCCTATCTTGCCAATTCAGTAATATTAAATATTGATGGGAATTAATGGATCAACTGCAATAAGTTAGAAACTTTTTTGAGCTAGGTTTCTATCCATGCATGTGATATGGAGCAGAAGTTTTTAATCTATGGTCAATTAAATCATAAACTCCTTGAAAGCTTGAACTACATTTGCTTCTACTTCTATCCTTAGTACTTACTACATTGCCCAAAACATTTAAGTAATCCTGTAATAAATGCTTGTTGACTGGCTGATTTCAGTGGGGTTATGTTCAGATAGTATGTCTTCAATATCACTGACAGACAATTTACATCATTAGATTTTACAAACATATTATTTTCTAAAAAACATATTGTTTCCAAAGTTTAAAAACCATCCTACTTTGGTAGAGTATACTCTCTCTGTTTCCAAATTCTATAAATTCCTTATCTCTTTCTCCTAGATTTCTTTGCTTTTTCAAGTTCCAGCTTTTATCTTTTTTTTTTTTTTCACTATAAGCCTTTCCTGTTCCTGCTTAATGTTGGTGTCTTTTGTCTATTATCTTGAATTTCTCTTTTATTTTGTTTACACATAATTGTTAGATTTTTGTGTCCCCATTAGCCTGCCAGGGACCAATGTAAAAGTTACTTTCTTACTTACTTGCTTATGTCTTAGGACATGGATTGATCCATTACTGAACTGGGTAAAACAGGTTGCTCCTAACTGATGGCCATTGCCTGGGCTTGATAGCTATATCTCTGGGCTGGCTCATCTAAGTATTCTCATTGCTAGATCTGTGAAGGATCTTTGGATATTTCTAGCGCATAAAGTTATCATATCATATAATGCCATATCCTATTATCATATTATATCATCAAAGTTATTATATCATAAAGTAACTATAACATCAGAAAAGAATAAACATAGCAAGGAAAAAGAAACTAAAGGACAGATATTTCGGAATACATGATCACCATAATGATGAGCATTGCCTCTACAAAGAAGCTAAATGTATGGCTCCTTTCTTACTCTAACATTGATAAGATTATAGAACTCTTCTATTTTGCTATACCTTCTGTATGAGCACTCAATTATGGCTCAATAGAAAATTAAAAAGCTTCCAATTTCCATGTTGTAAGACAATTATAAACAATTGTTTTGAATTAGAGATAAAGGATTTTCCTTCCATCATCCATTTCTGGAAATGGATTCACTTAGCCTTCATAAAGTTGAGAGAAAGCTAAATATATAGCATATAAAATATTGTTTCCCTACTGATCAGTCCCCAATTACAATAGAGAAAAGGGAAAGGAATTAGTCTTTTCTAAGATCATTTATCTAATAAGATTCAGAGCTAAAATTAAACATGGTTCCTTAGGTTTAGACTCAAAGTTTTTCCTACTACAACCTAAATCTTATAATCCCTTTCAACTTTCATGTTTAATATTTCTTCTTTGTAATATCTTCCTGTTTTACCATCTGTCAGTTATTTAAGTATTTCATCTTCATTGGAAATCAGTTAGTTTTAACTTTCTCAGGAGTTCTGTCCAGTGCTGAGTATAAATCAATACTTTTACTGAAATATAAACTTTCTAATCCATTACATAATTGTTAATTTAAGCCTAATCATAAATGTTCTTGCCCAGCATCACAAGTATATGCTTCACTAACAGATAGATCACTGTCTCTCATTCTTCATTCAGCTTCATTCATATAGCAATAATGATCCCCAAACACATTTCTCTAATTTGTGTTTAAATCTTGCTTCAATGGCAGGATACTTGCATTTAAATGGCTTATGCATACTACTCAAATCAAGTCATTTTCAACTCAAGTGATTACATTTCTTTGCACCACATGCAATATATCACACTTGGAAAGAAAATAAAATTTTTTTCAACTATCTTACAAATCATTGAAAAAGGCATATTTAAAGTACCCCAGTACTATTCATCTCTTCTCTATTCACCAAGTCACCAACCTGAAGTTATTCTAAGGATGGATTCAAATCTGCCTGTGGTACCATTCAAACTAGTTTGTCTTTCTTATTCTTTAGGCAATTCTAAGATAAATACATGTGGAGTAATATACAAAAACATTATCTGGAGAGTGAAAACAGATTTATGCAATCATGAAAAGAAAAACACTTAGAAGTGCATGTGTAAAACATTCCAATAAAGTAAATTCTTTTCAAAAGTATAATTCCGATATCTTGGTAATAGAGTATTTTAGCATTGCTGTTTCAGATTCAGTAAATATGTGACTTTAACTGAGTTGAATAGAAGAAGTTTTAGAAAAGGTAAAGTAATACAAATATTGCAATAAAAATAAAAGAAATTATTTAGTGATTACATTAAATAATGGTTACTCACACTGTTCAACTTCATAATTTTTTTTGTAATTCAGTTTTTTGGTAGATTTTAATCTAATTTATATAAATAATCCCTCCATTGTTGAATATCAGATTCTTTAATATGAGCACTTATACAAAGATGTGTAGATGCATGTATCCTTATGCATATTAAAGATGGGTATTAAATATTAAGGATTCTTTATTTTAAAATAATTTTGCTCTAAATAAGAATACCTTCAGGCTTCACAAAAGTGATAAAATAATTTAACACATTTTGAAATGGAAATTTTTGACAGCATTCTCAGAACACATTCTGAACAATGAAATTACTAGGCATATCTTCAAACCTTTTATTATGCGGAAGTATAAAACAAATATTACTTTTTTTGTTCCTATTAATTTCATTGTAAAGTGTATGGTTTCCTAATTTCTTGATTGTGGCTATCAATAAAAATTAGTATCACTTTCATGGGGCATTATGCTACTTAGTTTGGGAATCAGTGCAAAGGGAGCTTGGGAATTTCTAATATAAACTGATGATGTTTTTACTACATATCTCATTAAAGTCATAAAGAGAACTGAAATTTATGTCAAGGGTAAATAACACAAAGGAATCATATACAGGCAGCTCATTAAAATCTAAAGGTGAAGTACTAGATGAAATAGCTATTATTATCATGCTGAAGGAACAGTTCCCTGTAATGTATTAAGATGGCAAGTAAACAGAATTGAGAAATAAAGAACGCTTTTAATTTAATTTTATATATGTATGTGCATACATACACATACACACTAAGTTGTGACTAATTATTTTTAGGCTATTTTAAGTACTCATGATTTGCAAATTGTATAAATATTTATCAAGAAAAAAAAAAAAAACAATTGAAAGCGCTTTACCAAAGACAGATGTGCCCCTTCAGAAATGATTTTTATGGATGGAGAAAAATTTAAATATCATAATATCAGATTAAATATTATATAAATTGCCTTTATTGGTAAGTAAGTGATTCAGAGGTGAATTGCTATTGATTTGCTTCCATTGCCCATTATCTCTTACCAGCTTTGAAGCAGGTAAAAAAAATGTTTAAAAGTATTGACAGAGTATTCTGTTAATATCGTGAATAAATTATATGAATTAGCTAATTACATTGTCAAATAATCTTACTAAATAATGGTAAATAATATAAATTATTTTATAAATTGGTTAAGTATTCATCAACACACTTTAAATAAAGAAAAATTTCTCTTGAATTAAACAAATTTTGAGAAGGGTACATAGGGCCATAATTGATATATCCTGCCCACATACAAACTTATGCATGCATTGAATTGAGCAGAATAAATGACAATTACTTGAATGACTATTGCATCGATCATCTTAACAATATCATCAAATATGTTTCTATATAATTCCTTAGGAATTATTAGCTCATTGTTTCAGGAGTAGCATAATGAATATCTATTAGAATAATGACCAAACAACACAGATTTTGGTTGTACTAGTTAACTATATTTATTATTTGAAATATACATGTTTCAGCAAACATTTTAAGATAGTAATATAGGTGTTAGGTCTTGTTGCTCCCACATTTAAATTGTTTGATTAAAGCTTAGACAGTGAATTTCATAGACCTGGTCTTAGAAAAGTATTTAGTGGATTATGAGTATTTCAAGGTACATAATAAAAGGAAACTCCTCTTTCTTGTGTGTGTGTGTATGTGTGTGTGTGTATCTGTGTGTGTATGTATGTATTTTATATATTAATCAAATTAATGAAAGTATACTTTTACCTTCTAAATCCACCTCCTAAAAATTCCATGATTTTAATATACTTTTAAAAAGTTTCATTATAAACTAAAGACATATTATCATAAGGAATTATAAAGGATGCAAACAAGTAACTTTTATAATGATTTCATTCATCAAATCCCATATTTATGACAAATTTCATATGAAAAAATCCTCTTAATCAGAACAGGTAGGTATTTTCTCTGAATAATTAAAAGCCTTGCATTTATAACCATTTCTTAAGAATATCTAAAGAATGAGATTATAATATATTTGTGACAGTTTGGTGTGAACCTGATAGGGGTTGAGATTCCTTTCTAATTGCCCAACCTATGGCTGACCTTGATTCACAAATCCTGGTCAAAGGCACCCTTTGAATATCCAGGCCCAGCCCCCACCATCGGCTCAGCTTCCACCAGCCCTCACCTGATCTGAGCTAACTTAAAACCCACCGAGAACTTAGGGGTACCGCCCATCATCTTCTAGATATAAAAAGGGCCAAGTCGGAGCCCTCTTCACAGGAGCCATCCCAGCCAACACATGGTATCTTTCCAGTAATGTAAGGGTTCCAGCCCGCCCAGCGCCCACCTTCGGCCCTGGCATCTTTCTAACTTAACTTTACTTCCAAATTCCTACAATAAACCTTTTTATTTATCAATCTAGGTTTTCAAGCTTGTAAATTCATTTTACAGGGGACACTGAGCCTCATGGGATTATCTATGCACAGAGAAATAGGATTACCCCTTTCCTTTCCCTCATTAGTTGGAGGCCCACCCAGGGACCCCGAAAATTGTTACCCTGAAAACTAACCTTAACCTTTTCAGGTCTATCAGAACCAATTTTCATCCTTAGCAGTTTTGAGCAGCTTCTGGGAAGAATATCTGTGTTCCTACCCTCGTCTCTATCTCTAAACCCCAGGTTTGGGGTGAGAGCAAAGTCTCCCATGGAGAATACTTCTCTTTTCATCTCACTCTGTCTGTAGAGGCTGCTTCTAGAGTCAAGGAATTTCTAATCCCTTTATCTTGCCAGAAAAGCCTGCCCACAGGCTGCAACTCAGACACATGAGAGAGTGTCTCTTCACCCGTCCCCCCACCACGTGGCTGTTCATTCTGAGGGATCCATCCCTCTCGGGGCTCCCAGGCCAACAGTCTCCTTGCTCTCTTCTGGGGGAAATATCTGTGTTTGAGCCCCTCTCGCGCTCCACCATAGTGGTCAGGCTGTAGCCATGAGGAGACTGTCAATGGATCGGGCGAATTTGGAGATGTGTCTGTATCCAACTGCATGAGCCTTCACCTTCGCCACCCAAGAAGCACTGGGTAAGATAACCTCTCTCCCTTCCCCCATCCTCTCTCTTTTCCAACCTCTCCCATGTGGCTTAAACTGCCATTTAAATGCTCCCATCCTGTCCCCTTCTTGGGGTACAGTGGGGAGATTTGGGGACTCTTTTCAAGATCTCTAGAAACTCCTTCCCATAGCTTATACCTGGCTCTTAAAGGAGCCAAGACTTCCAGTGCTCTCAGAGGACTAGCTTGTCCCATACCTTTTAAAATGGAACTCGGTTTCCTGCATTAGACCATGCTCTCTAGGCTGGATTTTAAAACTGCCCATTTTATTTCTAAGCCTCAGGGCATACTTACCTGCTTTCTAAAGCCTAGAAACTAGCTGTTCAAGCCTTTTTCTCTATCTCAGCTCTCTCCTATTCTTCTGGATTGGTATCCTATTCCCCCTATAACCCCTCATATGCTGACAATTAAAAAACGCCCTTTCTAAGTTCTGATCCTGGCCAGACTAGAGCTTCAGAAAGGACATCTTTGTAATTTGGGCTTAAAATGGAACTCGGTTTCCTGCATTAGACCATGCTCTCTAGGCTGGATTTTAAAACTGCCCATTTTATTTCTAAGCCTCAGGGCATACTTACCTGCTTTCTAAAGCCTAGAAACTAGCTGTTCAAGCCTTTTTCTCTATCTCAGCTCTCTCCTATTCTTCTGGATTGGTATCCTATTCCCCCTATAACCCCTCATATGCTGACAATTAAAAAACGCCCTTTCTAAGTTCTGATCCTGGCCAGACTAGAGCTTCAGAAAGGACATCTTTGTAATTTGGGCTGGGGAACAAAATTCTGAATCCAGGCAAATTAATTGTTAAGAGAGTGAAAATAGTTTCTTTTGATTTCTCCTTTTTTTTCCCCCCCATTCTGAATGCAGGCAGGCAGGGGTGAATTAAAGTGATTGAAACTATTTAAACTCTCCTTAGCTACTTTTAATTTGGTGCCTCGCTAGAATCTTTCTCTTTTCTGGTGTGCAACAATTCTTGTTTTTTATTGCCTCAGTTTCCTTAAACTGTCTCTTTCTTGACTGAACTTCTCTGGCTTCCTATATCCAGGAAGCCAGGGATATAGAATAAGAATAGACTCTCCCTCAAGCTGCCTTTTAGAGAATGGCTACATTAACCCCTGAATTCTATGTAGAGTTCCAATCTCTCTACTCGCCCAACCCCCAACTTTCTTCAGGAGTTGCTTATCTCTAATTAGAGTCTTTTGTCTTTGATTTAGCCATTATTCTCTATTTTCTGCATTAAGTACCTCAGCCTGAGGTAAATGCTAGCTGCCTTCCCCTCCCTCTGCCTCTTCTAACAGAATAGGGAGGGGTCACATGGGATTTTTCTTATGCAGAGAAGGTTTTGAGATGGGCCCGCATGTTAAAACTGGGGGACTCACTAAACTGTTTGACTATTGCTCTGTATGAGAAAAAGTTTTAACTATTGCTGTATAAACATGTTTGCTATTGCTGTTTCAGGAAATTTACTAGTCTGTTATGTATAATCTGATAATTTCTGTAAACAGGGGAGGAAGGAAACTGAGATTTCAACTGGTCAAGAAATTGGGAAAAACTGATGTCTTATTTCAGTTCAGGCCGCATTGGAAACTATTTTACTCCTTGCTTAAAATTTTCTAGACTATGAGTGGATGACTTATGTTTTAACTTTGAAATCCCTTATTCAGTCTTTGGTATTATTCTTTAAAAACAACCAAAATCAGACACCTGTCCTAGGACTGGCAGTCTCTCTGATCTATTTCTCCACCCCTGTTACCCCATTTCCTTAATTAGTATTTCAGCATTTCAAGATCAGAACTCTAATGGTTGGGGTAGACCGTCTTGGTCTAATTGCATAATTTTTTTCAGACATCTGTCCTCCCGAGAGAGAGAGAGAGAGAGAATGAAGCTCTCAAACTCCATTTTTTGTCTCTCTCTCTAGGAGCCCCTGACTTAGGGTGCCTTCTCAGGGCAGCAGGACTGCCTGAGCACTGCTACACAGCAGACACTGAGTTAAATGCACAAATGACCAAAGACCTAAAGACTGTCCATCTCTGGCTGAGATGCCCCCCAACTGCAGAGATTCAAACAGGGAGGCATGTGTCTCTCAAAATAAGGAGTGCTGTTCTATGCTAATAATTCTGGGGTTATCGGGGAGAAACCGGTCCTTGCCACAAGTCCTTGAACTTTCTAGTTTTAGTCTGGTTTGTTTTATTGTACTGACTCAGTTTCCCTTGTTATCTTGACTCAGTCCTGCCTCAGTTTTCCTGCCTCTTAGTTCTGCAAAACTTCCCTGTGCCTCTTTATGAGAATACTTGATAAGATCTTATGTTTCAGAATAGCAGAATGCCTCTCCCATCCCAAGCTATGGGAATGCCTTATCAAGATGCTGTCTCCACTGATTATGTCATCTCTCTAGAAAACTATTCCAATATTGCTCTCACCTCCATTAAGTAACACAAACGCCCCACACTCTATCAGCGAGGTGGGACAGCTCAATTTCCCAGGACATTGTCTGGAGCTCTATGATCAAGCCAAGCATTGCTCATTGAGAAGTCATGGTACAGCTCTGGCAAAATAAAAGTGTTTTTGTCATATTTCTCTCTCTCTTAGGGACGCTTAAAGGGAATGAAAGCTATAGAGTTGGTCTAGTTACTGCCTTTCAATAAACTCCACTGAACAGATTAACTAATCTCTCTCCACCCACCTTAACAGGGCCTCCCTGCTATTAGGACACAACCAGCAAAGCTAGCCCCTTTGAAGTGAAAAGTTTGGGAAAAGAGCAATATTCAACCTTAGCCTGAGTTTTGGTGAATGTCATCCATACTTTATGGATTTATATTTATTTATTTCTAAAAGTTTAACTGCTAACTTCTTGAATTTTCTTATGTGGAATTAGACATTCTGTATATGATTGTATTTGCATTGGGTATTTTAAAAACAGATTACATCTACTTGGATATTCATTAGGACAAATTCTTTATTGTGATCAACATATGTTTATGATAAATATGATAAATATTTGTTCTTGAATTTTTTCCTCATGTTTCCTCATGGTTTTAAGATCAGAACAATAGTCAATAGAAATTGTTAATGCAATTCAATTATGTCATACCTTGCTGTTTCTAGCCTGATTATATGTAATCATTGTCTCCTAAATGTTTGGCCAAATAAGTATTTAGCCTGGTCATCTGCCAGCTACTGGACAACTAATAGAGATCTGTAAGACCAAAACTAATTTCTAACACCTGTTAGTTTATCTAGTTAACCTGAGATTCTCAGTACTCTTCTCAGGGCAACTTCTTCCTCCAAACACTCAGAAAGAAGCAGAGATGTCCTTTTAATGCAAATCTCTTCTAGACTTAAGCCATAGAAGACCTCAGTCTCTGCCCTGAATTCGAGGAGAAGTAATTGCCTTCTCACTACCACAGAACACCACAAGGGTTGAACTGGCCCCCCAGCGTCTTGCTCCCTGGTAGGAATTGGAGGGCTGGCCCTGTTTCCCTTTTATCTCAGGACAGCCTGAACATCCCGGGGGGGGGGGGTAAGCTGGGTAGGCCATGAGTGAGGAAACTAGGAAGGAAAAGATTCAGGATCTTTGCTTATTGAATAACCAACTCTCTTCAAGAACAACACTGTTTTTCCAACATTTCCAAGAGCTTAAACTGCATTCTTATCTTGATCTGCAGCTCTGATAACTTGGGGATATACCCATCTCCAGACCCTGCCTTACAAAAGAGCAGTGGTTCATTAAATCTACTAGATATTAAGACTTCTTGCCTCCCCTGACTTGAGTCCACACCCTTTAATCGCAATCCCAGAGAAATTACCTTTCCTGGAAATTAAGGGTGAAAGAGCGAGGCTACAAATATATATATATATTTTTTCTCTCAGCATTTTCTCCTATTTCCCACAGAAAGGACCTGATGCATTTCTTGCTAAAGTCTCCATTTCCCTGAACGTCAACATCTCCACCCTGGATGACACCCCACTTTTAATCTGTTCCCGAGATCTATTTTCTCTAGGCTTCACACTTTGGATTCTCAGCTGGACTTTCAGCATGGAGAACATTGACTGGGGACAACTGATTGGGACACTTCCTCAATGCCCTGGCATGCCCCACACCTCACACCTCACCTCCTGTCATGGAACCCCAAATCTCTACAACCCTTGTCAGCTTGAAGCAGTTAAAGAGGAGATTGATGCCCCTTTTCCTACATGTATCTTGAGGTGATGGTTTGAAAGGAGAACAAGATGAGGGGATGTTACGCAGTTACTCTGAAGACCTTTGCAGAAAATCTTCTACCTTTCCTTAAATGAAGGACACTGTCCCATATTTTCTTTTTTTTCTTAAATGAATTTAAGTCTCAACTGTTTAAGGGGGGAACTGATAGGTGTTGAGATTCCTTTTTTTTTTTAATTTTATTTATAATTTTTGACAGTATATATGCATGAGTAATTTTTTTATAACATTATCCTTTGTATTCATTTTCCTAATTATCCCCTCCCTCCCTCTACTTCCTCACATTGATGACAGGCAATTCCATGAACTTCACATGTGTTACAATATAACCTAGATACAATATATGGGTGTAAGTACCATTTTCTTGTTGCACATTTAAGTATTAGATTCCAAAGGTATAAGTAACCTGGGTAGAGAGATAGTAGTGCTAACAATTTATATTCACTTCCCAGTGTTCCTTCTCTGGGTGTAGTTGTTTCTGTCCATCACTGATCACCTGGAAGTGAGTTGGACCTTCTTTATGTTGAAGATAGCTACTTCCTTCAGAATATATCTTCATACAACATTGAAGTGTACAGCGATCTGCTGGTTCTATTCATTTCACTCAGCATCAATTGATGTAAGTCTCTCCAAGACTCTCTATATTCCTCCTACTGGTCATTTCTTAGAGAGCAATAATATTCCATAATCTTCATATACCATAATTTACCCAACCATTTTCTAATTGATGGACATCCATTCATCTTCCAGTTTCTAGCCACTACAAAAAGAGCTGCCACAAACATTTTGGCACATACAAGTCCCTTTCCCCTCTTCAGTATTTCTTTGAGATATAAGCCCAATAGCAGCAATGCTGGATCAAAGGGTATAAACAGTTTGATAACTTTTTGGGTATAGTTCCAAATTGCTGTCCAGAATGGCTGGATTCTTACACAACTCCACGAATAATGTATTAGTGTCCCAGTTTTCCCACATCCCCTTCAACATTCATCATTATTTGTTCCTGTCATCTTAGCCAATTTGACAGGTGTGTAGTGGTATCTCAGAGTTGTCTTAATTTGCATTTCTCTGATCAGTAGTGATTTGGAACATTCTTTCATTTGAGTAGATATAATTTCAATTTCATCATCCGAGAATTATCTGTTCATATCCTTTGACCATTTATCAATTGAAGAATGGTTTGATTTCTTATAAATTAGGGTCAGTTCTCTATATATTTTGGAAATGAGACCTTTATCAGAAACTTTCACTTTAAAAATAATTTCCCAAGCTGTTACTTCCCTTCTAATCTTGTTTGCATTAGTATTGTTTGTACAGAAAATTTTTTTAGTTTGATGTAATCAAAATCTTCTATTTTGTCATGAATAATGATCTCTAGTTCTCCTCTGGTCATAAATTCCTTCCTCATCCACAGGTCTGAGAGGTAGACTATTCTCTGTTCCTCTAATCTATTTATGATCTCATGCTTTATGCCTAAATCATGGACCCATTTCGATCTTATCTTGGTATATGATGTTAAGTGTGGATCCATATCTAATTTCTGCCATACTAATTTTCAGTTTTCCCAACAGTTTTTTCCAAATAATGAATTTTTATCCCTATTGTTGGTATCTTTGGGTTTGTCAAAGATTAGATTGCTATAGATGTACCCTTTTTTTATCTTTTGTATCTAATCTGTTCCACTGATCGACAGGTCTATTTCTTAGCCAATAGCAAATAGTTTTGGTGACTGCTGTTATACAATATAGATTTAGATCAGGTACACCTAGACCACCTTCATCTGATTTTTTTTTTTCATTACTTCCCGTGCAATTCTTTACCTTTTATTCTTCCATATGAATTTTATTGTTATTTTTTCTAGGTCATTAAAATAGTTTCTTGGAAGTCTGATTGGTATAGCACTAAATAAATAGATTAGTTTAGAGAGTATTGTCATCTTTATTATATTTGCTTGGCCTATCCAAGAGCACTGAATGTCTTTCCAGTTATTTAAATCTAACTTTATATTTGTGACAAGTGTTTTGTAATTTTTCTTATATAATTCCCGACTATTCTTTGGTAGATGGATTCCCAAATATTTTATACTCTCACCATTTGTTTGGAATGGAATTTCTCTTTGTATCTCGTGCTGTTGCATTTTGTTGGTGATATATAAAAATGCTGAGGATTTATGTGGTTTTATTTTGTATCCTGCCACTTTGCTAAAATTCTAAATTATTTCTAATAGCTTTTTAGCAGAGTCTTTGGGGTTCTCTAAGTATACCATCATGTCATCTGCAAAAAGTGATAGTTTGATTTCCTCATTTCCTACTTTAATTCCTTGAATCTCTTTCTCTGCTCTTATAGCCGAGCTAGCATTTCTAGTACTATATTGAATAGTAATGGTGATAGTGGGCAAACTTGTTTCACTCCTGATGTTACTGGGAAAGGTTCCAGTTTATCCCCATTACATATGATGCTTACTGATGGTTTTAAATGTATGCTCCTGATTATTCTAAGGAATAGTCCATTTATTCCTATACTCTCAAGCGTTTTTAGTAAGAATGGATGTTGGATTTTATCAAATGCTTTTTCGCATCTATAGAGATGGTCATATGGTTTTTATTAATTTGATTATTAATATGGTCAATTATACTAATAGTTTTCCTAATATTAAACCAGCCCTGCATTCCTGGTATAAATCCTACTTGATCATAATATATTACCCTGGAGATGATTTTCTGAAGTCTTTTTGCTAATATCTTATTTAAGATTTTAGCATCAATATTCATTAAGGAAATTGGCCTATAGTTTTCTTTCTCAGTTTTCAATCTACCTGGTTTAGGTATCAGTACCATGTCTGTGTCATAGAAGGAATTTGGTAGGACTCCTTCAATCCCTCTTTTTTCAAATAGTTTACATAGCATTGGAGTTAGTTGTTCTTTAAATGTTTGGTAGAATTCACCTGTAAATCCATCTGGTCCTGGGGACTTTTTCTTAGGAAGTTGGTTAATAGCTTGGTCTATTTCTTTTTCTGAGATGGGACTATTTAGACTACTTACTTCTTCCTCTGTTAATCTGGGCATGCTATATTTTTGAAGGTATTCTTCCATTTCATTTAAGTTATCGAATTTATCGGCATAAAGTTGACCAAAGTAGCTCCTAACTATTGTTCTAATTTCCTCTTCATTAGTGGTGAGTTCACCCTTTTCATTTTCAAGACTATCAATTTGCTTTTTCTCTTTTCTTTTTTTAATCAGGTTTACTAAGGGTTTGTCTATTTTGTTGGTTTTTTCATAAAACCAACTCTTAGTTTTATTAATTAATTCAATAGTTTTTTTACTTTCAATTTTATTCATCTCACCTTTTATTTTTAGAATTTCAAGTTTTGTGTTTGTCTGGGGGTTTTTAATTTGTTCCTTTTCTAGCAATTTTAGTTGTAAACCCAATTCGTTGGCCCTCTCTTTCTCTATTTTATGCAGGTAGGCCTGTAGAGATATAAAACTTCCCCTAATTACTGCTTTGGCTGTATCCCACACATTTTGGTATGATGTCTCATTATTGTCATTTTCTTGGGTGAAGTTATTAATTATGTCTATGATTTGCTGTTTTACCCAATCATTCTTTAGTATAAGATTATTTAGTTTCCAATTATTTTTTGGTCTATTTTCCCCTGGCTTTTTATTAAATGTTATTTTGATTGCATTATGGTCTGAAAAGGATGCATTTACTATTTCTGCCTTACTGCATTTGATTTTGAGGTTTTTATGCCCTAGTATATGATCAATTTTTGTATAGGTTCCATGAACTGCTGAGAAGAAAGTATATTCCTTTCTGTCTCCATTTAGCTTTCGCCAAAGATCTATCATATCAAACTTTTCTAGTATTCTATTTACCTCTTTGACTTCTTTCTTATTTATTTTGTGGTTTGATTTATCTAATTCTGAGAGTGCAAGGTTGAGATCTCCCGCTATTATAGTTTTGCTATCTATTTCCTCTTGCAGCTCTCTTAATTTCTCTTTTAAGAATGTAGATGCTGCACCACTTGGTGCATACATGTTTAATATTGATACTGCTTCACTATTGATGCTTCCCTTTAGCAGGATATAATGCCCTTCCTTATCTCTTTTAATTAGATCAATTTTTGTTTTTGCTTGACCTGAGATGAGGATGGCTACTCCTGCTTTTTTGGTTTTGCCTGAAGCATAATAGATTCTGCTCCACCCTTTTACTTTTAGTTTGAATGTCTCATCCTGTTTCAGGTGTGTTTCCTGTAAACAACATATAGTAGGATTCTGACTTTTAATCCAGTCTGCTAACTGCTTCCTCTTTATGAGGCAGTTTGCCCCATTCACATTTATGGTTAGAAGGACTAATTCTATATTGCTTGCCATCCTATTAACCCCTGCTTATGCTTTTCCCCTTTCTTTCCCTTTTACCCTCCTATCCAGTATTAAACTGGTAAACACCACTTGCTTTTCACAGCCCTCCCTTTTTAGGATCCCTCCCCCACCTTAAAGATCCTCCCCTTATTTTACCCCTTTTCCTGGAAATTACTGTATTCCCTTCCCCTTACCTTACTCCTTCCCTTTCACTTTTCAATGAAGTGGAAGAAGTTTCACCATAAATCGAATATGTCTATTGATACACGCTATGTTCATCTCCCTCCTTTCTTTCTCTCAGATATAATAGGTTACCTTTGCCTCTTCATGAGATGTAGTACCACCACTTTATACTTTTTTATGATATAATCTCCTTTCCACCTCTAGTTTCTAAGACAAATTGTACATATGTTCTTTACATATTTTTTTGACAGAAGTATAGTTCTCAAGATTTCTTTTTACCTTTTTTAGAAGTCTCTTGAGTTCTGTATTTGAAGATCAAACCTCTTATGTAGGTCTGGTTTTTTCATCAAAAATAGATGGAATTCATTTATTTCGTTAAATGTCCATCTTCTTCCCTGGAAAACGATGCATTATTTTTGCAGCTGATTTAACTAATTGGTATTGAGGGAAGGAGGGAACTCACAAAATCGCATGTATCTTCTCCGCCATCTTGGTTCCGCCCCTTGACTTTCCTTTCTAATTGCCCAACCCATGGCTGACTTTGATTCACAAATCCTGGCCAAAGGCACCCTTTGAATATTCGGGCCCAATCTCCACCATCAGCTCAGCTTCCCCTAGCCCTCACCTGATCTGAGCTAACTGAAAAGCCCACCAAGATGGGGTACAGCCCATCATCTTCTAGATATAAAAAAGGGCCAAACCAAAGACCTCTTCACAGGAGCCATCCCAGCCAGCACATGGTATCCTTCCAGCCATGTAAGGGTTCCTGCCCGCCCAGCGGCCACCTTCAGCCCTGGCATCTTTCTAACTTAACTTTACTTCCAAATTCCTACAATAAACCTTTTTATTTATCAATCTAGGTTTTTGGGCCTATAAATTCATTTTACAGGGGACGCTGTGCCTCATGGGATTATCTATGTGCTGATAAATGGGGTTCCCCCTTTCCTTTCCCTCATTAAACCCTTAATGGAAAAAGATTGGGAAATATATTAACTAAATAGGAATATCTCTTTGAAGCACTAGTATGAGAAGCCATAATCAAAAAATTGTCACTGAAGCAACTTATATTGACAAGATATCCCATTTGTTAAAATGAAATTAGGAAGATGTTATGTGGAACAAGAGCTTTAATCAGGGGATCCTGGCTCCATCTTCGGAACATTATTCACCCATTCTATTCCCACTGTCACACACAAAGTAAGGCTAGTTCCTTATATTGTCTTAATTATTATACTTAGACAAACCCAAACTTTCCACTTAAGGTGTAGCTGGTCATGGAAACCTGCATGTGAGTTTGTTCTTGACTAGGATCTACTGTAACTTTTCTCTAATTCCTCCCTAAATCTCTAGCCATCTTTTAGCCTGTAAGCCATATCACATCAATAAGTGGCATCCTCTGTGACTGTATAAATGGCTCCTGTGAATTCTTAACAATGAGGACCACTTTCTCACCCCCTGGTTTCTAGATACTTTATTTACCTGATACTTTTTTCAGGTAAATAAATTATAGATTTAGAAAATGTATATACTCAAATATTGGATTTAACTTATTCATATGTTATTCATATAACATGTATGGTATTACCTGCCATGAGTGGGGGGGAGGAAGGAGGGAAAAAAGTTGGAACAGAAGATTTTCCAAGGGTCAATATTGAAAAATTACCAATGCATATGTTTTGTAAATAAAAAAGATATAATAAAAAAGAAAGAAAATGTATACTAATGTGAAAACAATATATATATATATACATATATATATATATATTACACTTTCTAATGATTTTAAATTATTTGATCCTTTATGCTTTTGAAATTTAAAAAATTTAAAACTACACTAAGAATTTTGGGGCACCTCACAATAAAAATAAAAAGACATTGGGTTTCATTCTAAGATCAGCTATTTAGCTGAGCTGACTATGAATTATAAGGACTAAATGTGGTCATGTGTAAGGGGAAAAAAAATCAGGAGTTTTATAGAAGAGACTTTGATGTTCAATTCAACAAGGAAGCAAAAAATAGGTAAATTTTAAACATGAGAATAATGATGAATATTTCTTAACTCAAAGTCAATTTAAGACTGGGATCAAAAAATAAAAGCACTCTCATTTTAAACAAGAAACATTTCAATGCAATTATCTTGAGGGGAACACCAAAGCAACAGAAATGTTGACTTGATTTACAACTGCTTTTATATTATAATCAGAGGGACTACAAAACCAAAGCAACTGGAATTTGATTTACAGATCTGTCCATATAAATCTGATGGGAAGATAACTAAGCAGCATCTTAGTTGTCTGGGTTAAAAATGAAAATAAAAATTAAAAAAATGAAAAACAAAAGAAGCAATGATATTAACAATGAAGAATCAGGGAAGAGAAGAGACTTGATATACAAAGAGTGAGTTACTATTTAGGACAGGGAAAAGAAAGATGTTAACATTTTGTAAATTTATAGATTTACAGCAACTATATCTAATTCTCTGCTGGAAAGACACTTAAATCAAGGGCTAGCCTTTAAATATTAACATATATTGGAACATACTGTGTATAAAAGATATTCAGCCCACAAACACAAGAAGTTTTCAGAAAGTTTACATTCTATTAGGACATGTAACTGTCACATTATAAGTAAATATAAGACTATTTGAAGAAACAAAGAATATTAACAATTAGAGGAATTCAATAAGGCATACTGCTTTTTTGGCTTCTTCAGTTTTTCTTATGCCTTTTCATATCTGATTGATTTTTTCACTTATTACTTATCATGTTTATCATACTTTCCTATTACTTTGACATGCCATCATTTGTTTCACTACTGATTATTAGAAAGATTTATTACATCCAATCTACATTGCAACCAATCTGCTCTCCTTGCTCTTTCTAACATGTGAGACTTCTTCAATATGTTCTGCATCCCTGGAATGTATACCTTCCTTAGTCTGCTTCTTATTATTAACAGATTATGAACTACAAAAAAAAAAAAAAAAAAAACTGTCCCATCCCACTCAAAACCCTGCAAAGTTTATACTTAGGGACACAGAAATAATCAGATGAGATCACTACCTTGTAAAAGTAAACATAAGCATTTTAGAAATCTATGAGTAATAGAGCAGTAACCAGAGAAAGAACTCTGGGAGATGACTATGAACCACTACATAGAATTACCAATCCCTCAATTTTTGTCTGCCTGCATTTTTGATTGCCTTCGCAGGCTAATTGCACAGTATTTCAAAGTTTGATTCTTTTTGTATAGCAAAACAACTGTCTGGACATGTGTACATATACTGTATTTAATTTATACTTTAACATATTTAACATGTATTGGTCAACCTGACATTTGGCGGGGAGAAAGGAGGGGAAAAATTGGAACAAAAGGTTTGGCAATTGACAATGCTGTAAAATTACCCATGCATATTTCTAGTAAATATAACTATAATTAATAAAAAAAGAAATCTGTGAGTAATAGATTATTGTTACCCATAATGATTTTTGAGTGTTTTCTTTTGTCATAATTTATCAGAATAATTATACTTATTGTTTAACTTTAAAATTATGTAAATTAGAATGTGTGCTCATTGATTACAGGGACTTTTTAAAAATTTTTAATTGTATTCTTTCACTTAGAACAATACCCAATATAGTAGCTATTTAATATAACTTATTGAACAGAATTGACTTTCAAGATTTATCAGCATGGAAAATAGTCATTAGATGTAAATCCAACCCAAAACTTTTTAAATAAAGCAAAATCATTCTTTGATGTTTACATTTACATTGGCTGTCTCCTTAGTTAGGGTCATTTTTGTGAACATAGACTAGGGGGTGGGAGAGGAAGTTGTTTTCCCTATTGTTTCCCATCCTGAAAGATCTCTTTGGTTTTATGATGTTTAGAAGATATTATCTTGTAAGATGACAGCAACTCTGAAAATTACATCTTTTAAGGAACATCTATCCCTGGGTCCCACCCTTCCCTAATCAGTTAAGATGGAGAGTAGACTTCAATCCATTACTTACTACCCCTTTTATAAAATGTAACCTTTCTGCTTTATCCGGGTATCATCTAACCACATATATCCTCTCCTGAAGGTTTTCAATTTATTTTTGTGTTTTCTTCCCCAATCATATCATGAGCATCTTGATGGAAAAGGCCCTCATTTTCCTTTTTTCAACATCACTTAGCACAATGCCAAGGACATAATAAGCCTTAATAAATATTAATTGGTTAGTAAGTATCTCCCCCAGCAAAAGTTCATGGCATCAGTAGAAAGTCTTAATTTGACTGGTTGAAGCTAGAGAATTAGGCTATATACAGTTTCTCATTGGTAGATAATATATGTATGTATATATATTTGCATACATATAACATAACATATTTTGAGGATAGTGCATTCCCATAAATTACAAAGTAGAACAATTTTCAGTGAGTTCCTCATCAAATTTTTATTATAAAATTAATTTTATATCAAGTAACATGGGGCTATAACTTCTCTCATTCTGAACAATACCAAAAATAATAGCAATAGCAATATTAATAACAACAAAGCCATTATTTTTATACAGTTTTAAGTTTTTCAAAGCATTTTGATATGTTATTTAATTTAATTCTATCTAAAATCAAGGGAAACTATCTACTCTAGATACTTTATTTTAAGAAGAAAGTCAATAAACATAATCTGATTCAAAAGAGTAACTGAAAATGGGACCCAAATGTTATGATGATGTTGTAATCAATGCTTATTTTGAAAATATAAGTCATTTTCTAGTATATGATCCAATGAGTTTTTTCATGTAATAAAAAGCAATAAGTAGTTAAACTATATCAACAAAAGAATTGCGCCAAACATTATAATACCTTCCACTCTAGTAAAATTCTCTACCTAGAAATGTATTTGAAATGACACTATTAAAAATTATTTTATAATTGCTTGCCCAAGTTCCTTGGAACAGTTCCAGTGGAAGGCAAACTTCAGCCTAAAAGTAAATTGCTTGAGGAATATCAAATTTTCTTGTATTGGGGGGTGTTGAAAGAGTCATATTTCCAAAGAATCAATAACTGTGTAGAATAGAAATTTAGAGTTTTGATTCACTCCATAGATGTTCACTCCATAGATGCATCTCTATGTGAAACAAGAAATAAGGTCACATGACATCAGAGCTAGAAGGGCCTAATTTTATACATGAGGATGAAAGAGAGGAATTTGTTCATTAAATAGCAGATCTGGAAAATAAACAACATGTTTCTAACTCTGAATTCCATGTTTTTGTTATTGTTTTGTGTGTGTTTGTTTGTGTGTGTGTGTGTGTGTGTGTGTGTGTGTGTGTGTGTGTGTTTCTATTACCCTTGACAGTCTTATTAAAGTTTTGCTGGTGGGAGAACTAGGACTCCACAGCAGCACTTTTTACCCTTGAAAGCTTTGCAACTTAATTCAGATGAGGGATTCAAAGTTAAAATCTTTACTTGGACCTTATATGAATTACAGATCGCTCTTTAGTTGATGTATTGGCAGTGAAACACATGACATCTTCCTGGCAAAATTTTTGGAATTTGCTATTTCTGTGTCAGCTAAAAATATGACAAGAAAGGCCTCTCTTAACTAAGTTTTATTAATTATGTTGCCATTCCCTGCATACACAGTCACATACTGTCCCTTGAGTAAAATATTTTGAATCAATGAAAAATATTTAAAATTACTCTGAGTATTTTTTAAAATTAAAAACCATTTTACTCAAGTGATATAATTTTAGAAACAATTTTAAATCTATCTAAATCTATTTTTCACTTTACTTGAAAATTATCAGAGAAATATTATATAATTTGTATCAATTTCATACATCACTGTGGTACAATTAGTATCATTATCAATATTTTGAGAAGAGTAGGCAGTAAAAAGTAATGAAAAGACCAAAGTTTAGATTAACCAGCCTCAAGGCTATAGAACAATTGTAGCTCCATCTAGCTCTATGACCTTGTACTCTAAAGTTTCTGACAACTTTAAGGTTTCATGATTCTATATTATGGGGGAAATAATCTTTCTCTTTCATTAAAACAGAGAGAGAGACAGAATTGTGTGTCCCAATTCTTAAAATTATTTTGAAAAAAAAAAGTAAGTAATACATTTTCCAAAGATCCCATATAGTTATTGAAACTGATAGTATGAAAATCTTTAGGGTTTCTCTCTCTCTCTCTCTCTCTCTCTCTCTCTCTCTCTCTCTCTCTCTCTCTCTCACTCTGTAAATATATATATATATATATGTATATATATATATATATATATATGTATATGTATATATATAGTGTGTGTGCATATATATACACATATATATAGTTATTACATATAATAACAATAATAATAATAATAATAATAATATTGCTTTTCACCAGATCTCTACCTCCATACTCCTATTATTACAAACTAGGGCTATGAGATTAAGGTTGTTTTTGTTTTTGCTTTTTTCCTCCAGGGTACTGACAGCACTTACAATCCTTCAGCATTAAAGATAATACCTTATCACCTAACTAGCAAGACTAGTTGAAATAGAAAGCATTTTATCATATTCCAAGTTAAGTCTTGTCAGACTATAACCTGGGCTTTTGCCATAATCCCATGAAAATCTATTTAAAAGTTTCCTTTCTTTATATTTCCAGCACTTAACATGTTTCCAAGCACAGAACAGGTATAATAATAAATGCTTATTAACTTGCTAAAGAAATGATGAATTCTCATCATAATTGATTTAAGTTTATTCAGTATGGAACTTTCCATTTTTGGCTTCATAGAAATGTAAATTAAAACTATATTATTGCCAGAGATGTGTAGGCTAATGTCTATATGTGTGTTATGTGAGTGTGTGTGTGTGTATATACATATATATATGTATATATGTATATATGTATATATATATTATACAATAATATATAAATGTATATGTATCCTTAAATGCACATATAAAATTCAGTTGTAATTTTATAGGCAAAAACATAATTAGTGATGCCTTTGTCTTTTCTTCAAAAAAAAAAAAAAAACAAACAGTCATGATCAACATATTGTAGGTTAGAGTGTGATCTTCATACACCAAAATGACCTTTTTACTAAAATTGATATAATAATTTTTACATAATTTAAAATTTAAACAATTACCATCTTCCCTTTTCCTCTCCAATTTGTAAGGGGAAATAGGGAGTATGAATTTGGACCTTTGAGGAAGAATGGTAGAGAAGAAATTCTGAAAAGAAGTCAAAGCTTGTTGCTTACCTGTCCACTCACCCTCAAATCTATATCTTCTTGTTCCCCCATATATATTATTTTTTATTTAATATTTCATATTTATCTTTCAAAAATACAAATATATTAATCATTCATTTTTACAAACATTTACTTTGTAAAAAAGTAGTTATAGACCAGAAATAGAAAGAAAGGAACAAAGAAAGGAAGGAAAAAAAGGAGGGAGAAATTTACATAGGGAAGAAGAAAGAAAAGGAAAGAGAGAAGGAAGAATGGAGGGAAAGTGGGAGGAAAGAAAAGAGAAGGAGGGAAGTAAACCTGACTTCCATGATTTGATAGTAATGTAGAGAAAACATGTGTTCTGGGACCATGAAATACTTTGTAGGGAAGGATGATCTTGATACAAAATCATACTTTGTAGTTTGGGTCAGCATGATAATAATGGCTCATGGCTTTGAAGGCCTGCCAATAAAAAATCAAAAACCAAAAACCAAACAAACAGAACAAAATAAAACTTTCTTTTTGAAATTCTAATTTAAGTAGACAGTATAAGTATTCTAGTCCTCTTAAAAAAAAAAAAAAAAAGACATGGTAATCTGAGGCTAACAAAGTTAAGCGAATTACCAACTGCCCCAAGTAGACAGAGAATATTGTTATTTAGCCTTCCAGAAAGTGGAACAGGGATGAAAATTTTCCTTACATCTGCAGGATCTGTTTCAAATCTATTAGACTCTTCTTTATCATAAAATGCCTGCAAAATTTAACCCCACAAAATATTTACACCAATTTGCTGTGTTAATAATTATTTTAATGTGAAATTGATTCCTCATTCAAAACAACCAATTTACTGATCAATGTTTAGAAAACAGCAGCAATCTCCCACCCCTCACGTGCACCCACCAAAAAATGTTTATCAGTTTTGGTTACCTATAAAATTGAATAAAAAATTTTGATTTGCTCAAGACAACTATGAAATATCACTTTCAGATTGGCTAAAATCACAATGTTATGATAATGAATGTTGGAGAGGATGTGGGAAAACTGAGACACTGATGCATTGTTGGTTGAACTGTCCAACAATTCTGGAGAACAATTTGGAACTATGCTCAAAAAGTTATCAAACTATGCATACCCTTTGACCTAGCAATGTTTCTACTGGGATTATATCCCAAAGAGATCTTAAAAGAGGGAAAGGGGCCCAAATGGGCAAAAATGTTTATAGCAGCCATTTTGCAGTGGGAAGACACTGGAAACTGAGTGGATGCCCATCAATTGGAGAATAGCTGAATAAATTATGGCATATGAATGTTATGGAATATAATTGTTCTATAAGAAACGACCAGCAGGATGATTTCAGAGAGGCTTGGAGAGACCTACATGAACTGATGCTAAGTGAAATGAGCAGAACCAGGAGATCATTATACATGGGAACAACAATATAGGATGATCAATTCTAAGGGACGTGGCCCTCTTCAACATTAAGATGACTTGAACCAGTATCACTTGTGCAGTGATATAAAGAACCATCTACACCCAGAGAGAGAGAACCATGGAAATAGAGGGTGGAACACATCATAGCATTCTCATTTTCTCTATTATTTGCTTGTATTTTGTTTCTTTCTTTTTCAGTTTCTATTTTTCTTCCTTCTTGATCTGATTTATCTTACACAACTGGATGGCTGTGTGAATATGTATACACATATTGGATCTGGATGTATTTCAGCATATTTGGCATGTATTGGACTGCCTGCCTGGTAGAGGAGGGGATGGGAGGAAGAAGGGGAAAATTTGTAGCAATGGGTTATGCAGGGATTAATGTTGGAAAAATTACCCATGTATATGCTTTGTGATTAAAAAGTAAAAAAAAAAAAAGAAAGAAAGAAAGAAAAACATTTGACTTGCTCATTCAAATTTCTTGAAAAAATTTCTCCTGAAATAAAGACCAATCTTATTACCATATAGCATAAAAATAAGGATTAACTTTTTCTATTCTAGGAAGTCACTCCCATCCACCTAAGCAAAACACCCTCTGAGTCTTATCAGTATACATAAACCTCTCTGATTACAAAGGAATTATACTAAAATATTCAATTATTTCCTTACTATCCTTGCCAACTGATAGAGACAAAGTCCTTTAGGGACAATGTGTAAAACTAGTGAAGAAAAGTAGCACCAGAAATAATAAAATAATGATGATAATAATGATAATGATGATGATGACAATGACCATGATGATGAGATGATATCTCCTTAAGTTATGCAAAAATAATTTTTAAAATATTACTTCATTTTAATCTCACAACTACCCTGGAAAGGTATGTGTTATTTTTAGTTCCATTTTATAATTGGGAAAATTGAAACTGAGGGAAACTAGCCAGAGTTACAGAGCTAATAAAGGTTTGAAGGTGGATTTGAACTCAGGTCTTCCTGAGTTCCCTTCAGGCAGGGAAGAAAGGAGTGTTTGAACCACTGGTATTCTGTGTTTTCTTCTCGATTTTGCATAAAGTTATTCCTACACAAAGATTGATCTCCTATCAAGATAATTGTACTTAATAATCTAAAATAGTCACACTTTATTGTCCCAATGTTCATTTTGGGAAAAAGGAAAAAAAATGGTCAGGAATATAGTTTTCTTTCTAACTTAGAAGTCACCTTTCTAGTAATAAAATCTTTCACCAGCTATAGATAAGTATAGATAAATATAAAATGAGAATAAATCCATACTGTAATAAACCATCATTACTTCTTTTATTTGAATATTTGGGGGATATCTATAGCAGAAACACTAAACATGAAGCATAACACTATAATGATGTAGTAGAAAGAATATTTTATTTTTATGTGGGTTTGAATCTCTACCAAAATTGAATAATCTTAAACATATCACTTTTCCTTATTTGAGTTTCAGACTCCTCATTTATGAAAATAAGGTCAAATATCCTCTTAAGAACCTTAATTAATGAAACCTTCTTTCCATTCTATTTTTTCTAGGCTAACAGTCCATGATGGTTTAATTGCATGCACTGGTCTTCAGAACTAGCTAAAAAGAAATGTTTTAACAAATCTCAGTGTTTTTTAAAAAAATTATTTTAGTTACCTTCAAACATTTAATAATGTCCATCTCTACAGAATATTCAGACTGAGACCTTCTGTGTCAAACCTTTCAACTAGAAGATATAAAGCATGTAAGAATTAAAAGGATCCACTTTAAATTTGTTGACAGGTGATTTTAAGAATTCAGTGAACAATTAATCATGACCAATTTATTCTACATATTCTAAATTTCTACAGAGACATGTGATGGCAAAGAAATTGGAGATAACTAATGAAAGGAAAGAGTTGGAGCTATAAGCACTAATTCCTAAGTTAAAGAATTAAAATACATGTGGAAATTTGTTTTTAGTTTCTCTGTCTCCATGAAAAACAGTTTAAAATGCTTTCTAGTTGAGACTTTTGGAGAACATAAACATTGGGTAAATATATGAATATGAATGCCCATAGGAAGAAAATGCTTTTCAGAGATCAAGGTGTTAAATAGTCATTAAAGACTCTGAATTACAAACTCAGTTGTTTTGTTTTGTTTTTTTTCTGAAAATTATATGGCACATAGTAAATGCTTAATAAATTGATTGAAAGTTTTCCACAGAATTCCTTTTTTAGGAAAATTCTGAGATAGTGCACTTTTTATTTTAAAGTCCTAGCCAACTTGCCTCTATCTTTACTATGCCTAAAGGGAGCAAAGAAGAGAATAACTAAGTACTGTTTAAAGTAGAAATATTTAGGAAATGATTTTGGGACAATCACTTCAATTTCATCCTCTTGGAGTGATCACAAGGTTCAAGTCAGTCCCTGGTAATTCTACTAATATGGAGGCCTCTCTTGACATGTGACAAAACAAATCTCAAGGAAGAAAGTTAAGTAAAGTAAAGAAGTCAATACATATGAATGAAGCAAAGGTTAGTAAGAAGTGAGAGGGCTTGAAAGGAAAAAGAGATCTACAAAAGCATCCTTTTTCAGAACTGAGCATCCTGTTGAAGGAGTGTTATCTCAAGTTAAATCTGGAGATGAATCATCAAGCTCTCTCTCTTATACTATCTAGGGTATCTAAAGAGGAGTAAAACTGACACTTTTTGTTGGCTGGGAAAATATATGATAATATGAAATGTCTGTCTTACCAATAGTAAATTGCACAAACAATAATCAGGGAAGCTTCAATGAAAGCAGCTGAAACTTCTGACTGTTTAAATGGCTTTAGCAACTTCATTGTTGTCATTGAGCTCTTAATATTTTTGATTGTTGTCTTTACATTTTTAAATGGCAAAACTCTGGTTTGCACATGAGAGTACTAAGCCCAGTTATTTTTTGTTTGTTTTATTTTTAATAGAAACTTGCTACAAAAGATTAAAACAAAATAAAACAGTGTCAGCTCTCTAGTTGGCAAAATTCTGACATTCAAACTTCTTCCTACAGTATGTAAAAGACAAACAATCCAAGTTCTCAAGGAGCTTGCAACCTATTAGAAGAAAATAACATATGCACATTTAAGTCAATGCAAAGAAATAAAATGGAAATAAATATTTTGAAAAGATAAAATATAGATTTAATACTCTATATAATTTTATTTGACAGATAAATTAAAGGTTAAAAATCATTTTCCTTTCCCTTTTCTTTTTCTTGACCTGCCCCAAGACTCTCTGAAGTGGAGAAAATGCTAGACTTAGATTCATGAAGATCTGAGTTCAAAATTCTGCCTCAGACAAATCTTTGTGATCAATAAATCATCTCAGTTCTGAGATTCAAAGGTCTTATGTTGAAATTGGAGATGAAAATGCCTTAAATGTTCCCTCAAATGAGTGGATGATCTCAAATGAGATAAGATGGTAGAGTTCTCGCTCTGTATGTGTATAGAGTTCATTGGAAATGATAAAGTGTTATCCTTATGTAACTTGTTTTAATTATCATAAGTATTGTTATAATAAAGTATTAGAAAACAATATTTTGGCAATAATGATCATTTCATTCTTGATATTTTAAGCCTCATTTTCAGCACAGTTTTTGGCAAATGGTAGGTATATAAAATGTTTATATATACTTGATTATGATACATAGTCCTCAATTGAAATATAGAGAGATGACACCATGAAAATATTTAATCTATTTATAAAATTTTGGTTAATAATTTTATAAACCTATGAGACTAAGGAACTAAAATACATTGCAATATATAGTAGAAAGTGCTCTATTATACAGTAGAAAAAGTCAGCAGACTTGGGTCAAATTCTATCTCTTTAATTCACTCTCTGAATTATGACCTTTTTCTTCAGTATTTTTATTTATAAAATGAACAGATTGGACTCATTTACCTCTAAGTTCTCTTTTATATCTAAATTTATTAGAATATGGATACTGAATTTTGTACTGTTGTTTCAACTGATGTCATTTCATATACAGAAACACAAAAGTTCATTAGACATAACAACTAAGCCCCAAACTAAAATCATATATCCTCACTATAACATCATTGTTTTTATAAATGATTCCTCTTAAAAATAACTACTTCTTATAATATTGAGAATCATAGTGGAGTTAGGGGAAATACCATGTAGCATTTGGGAGGGTTAAGAAAAAAAGACACCAAAAGGCAGAGTGCCATGGCAGATTAATCCAATGGCAATGGCCCATTAAGTAGATTTTAGGGAAAATTTAACCTCAAGGGCATGATTGGAATTTTTGACAGGACATGGCAAGGTGAGACTGCTCAAGAGAGTGTGGGTCTCAGGAATTTTACATAACTTTGATTTCAGACTGGATTACCTCTCCAGAGGATGGAACCATAAAGCTAACCAGATCTCTATCATTGTCTCCTCCTTCCTTGCCTCAGGATCAATTCTTTAGTTTCTCTCTGTCCAACACACCATTTAGGACCTCATCATTTATTTCTACATAAAACAATTCCTGATTTATGTGATTATCAGTGTTCTTTCACTCTTTAAATAATTTTTTCCATTATTGGGATTATATATTTTGTACTTAATTTCTGTGCATGTTTCCCTCACCCCTCCTTTATGATGACATCTGTGTTTTGTCTTGAATGTATTTTAATGTTTTACACATATTAGGTGTTTCTTAAGTATCTTCTGAATCTACTAGTAGTGTTTGAATTTATATCCCTTCTTTTTTATAACTTTAACATTCTGTTTTTTTCTGTTTCTGTAGGAATAAAAAGTCCCATAGTATTTAAGAATGCAGTTTCAAACCAATAGACATACAAGAATACCATGTAAGTTATAAATAGGAAAACTGAATGCTAAGAAATATTCTTTCATTACTTGATAAGCACAGTCATAATACTTGCTACCTTGGGCCAGAAGATTATTGGCAACCAAAGTTTTAATTATAAAAATGGAAAGGTTTGTCTGCCTGGGAAATAGGTGTTTCTCTGCAGTAGTTCGTTTCATGATATTTCAAGCTTTGACTAATAAACATTTAATAATGATTATATTAGAATTCCTTTTCCTTTGGGTTTTCTTTTGATGTGTACTCTAGAAAACAGGTGTCACATTATTCTACTGATATGAGAGCTCAGTGATTTTTAGTGAGCTTGCAATTATTAGTATAGAATTCAGCCACATACATTGTTATTACTTTGAAAAGCCTAATTAGAATTTAGGGACTTGAAAGAGAAAATGATGTACTGTGTTGATGGGAACAAATTGATAGAATGAATACTTTTAGTTCTATTAAGCACAGAAATATGAATTTTCTACTATAACTCAGCTCCTCTTGACAGAGATTATCTTGGACTTTTGAAGGCTATACCAGGGGAATATGTGCCCCAGCAGATACTACTTCATTGGAAAAACAATTAGAGTATATATGTAAAGATTTTGGGGGCATTTGGCATCCAAGGAACAACCTTGTTAAATTTGGAGATGTTCATCACCCAAAGGCACGCCTAAAGGCAAAAGTGTTTAATGACTATATAATAAATTATCAAGGAGTTAGGATCTACAATAGATGGGTAGTAAACACACAAAGATTAAATTGAGGATATTTCAATCTAACCAAGCATGAGAAATGTGATTTATGCATATTCAGTAGATTATAGCTTAATTTTTTTTCAGGTAAAACATTTTCATATTATAAGAAGATTAAAAGGGAAAAATAAGTGATTAATAAAATGCTTTAGTCTGTATTCAAAAAATAGCAGTTCTTAGAAAGAATTTATTGGAACAATCCGAATGCATTGAATTCAGCAGGCATAGATTAGGCACCTATTAACATCAGAGGCACTTGTATAGGGCCACACAATTCTGGGTAATAAGTACAAGACTTTTCAGCCTAGAGGAACCTAAAGGGCTCTCACCCTTCCTGAGAAGTCAAGGAGGGCATGCCCCACTGTGTTCTACTTGAAGCAAAGGATACTTATAGTAAAGGGAGGAATTTATGTATCAATAGTAGGGTGCTTATAGTTAGCACTTGATCAGTGTGATGTGATGATGTAATGGTTCTCTAGTTGGTACATGCTCAGAGTAATGTAATGATGTAATCATACTAAGGTATTTAAGGGCTGAGAGGACTTGAAATAAATGACTCCATATTTGACCATCCTCCTGAGTCTCCTGCCTTATTCACTCCTCCACTAAAACCAAGGACTCAGGCTGGTCTGGAGATCCTCCAGAGAGTTAATCCAGATGATATATTTGGCACTCCAGTGTGGGGGCTCTAGAAAGCATAGTATATTTTGGAACCTCAATTTTGGAGCTGTAGAAACCACACTACAAACACTGAACTATGAAGACAAAACTAAGGGGGAAAAGTAAGGTTTCCACTGATTCTACTAAAGAAAACAATATGTAAGTAAAGTCAAATCAAAAAGAAATTTATTTAGTACTTATTATTTGCTTGTGTAAATAAAGTCAAATTAAAAATAAATTTGTTGAGTACTTACTATTTGCTAGGAACTGTGGTAAAATCTGGGGATAAAAAGAAAGGTAAAAGCCAGTCCCTATCAGAGAAGACTACATGTAAACAGCTATATGTAAACAAAATACATGCAGAACAAATTAGAGATAATCAGCACTGGGGTATTGTTAGTATTAAGGAAGATCAGGAAAGGTTTCTCTAAGAAGGTCAGATTTTATCTGGGACCTGAAGAAATATAGGAAAGCAAGGAGAAAATTACAGACATGAGGGGAAGTCAGTTAAACTGAATGATGTGGGGAAACATAATCAAATAAATAAATGTAATAATTGGAAGGAAGAAAGAAAAAGTTTTCAAGCTAACTTTTTGGACTAGTAAAGGTGATATATAAATTGGACTTTTAATGAAAACTAAGGGTTTGAAGGGGAAGAAATAAGGAAAAAAGAGAACTCTAGACATTTAAGAAAGTTTGTGTAAGATAAAAACAGGAGTTGAAATCTTAGCAGTAAGTTTGCTGGAAGGTAGAAAAAATGAAGAAATGAGGTGAACTAAGTATAGAAATGAATCCAGGAGTTAGAATAAGAAGGACTTTAAGAAGCTAAACTGAGAAGTTTGTATTTTATTTAACAGATAATAGGAAATGGCTAGAGGCTTTTTGAGCAAGAGAGAGAAAAGGTCAAACAAATACTTTTCAATGAATATTCTGGTAGCTGTGTATATGCTGCCTTGGAAAAAGGAGGAATTTCAATTAGGAAGCTGTTGTAATATTCTAGATGAGAGGTGACAAGGGCTTTAACCAAAGTAACAACCATATAATTATGGAGAAGTGAATTGAAAGGATAATATGTGGAGGTAACATTCACAAGCTTTGGTAATAGAATGTATCTAGAGAAAAAGAGGTGATGAAAAAGAGGAAAAAACAGACATGACTTCATACTGAATTCCAAGTTGCAAACCTGAGTAATTAAAACTTTGGTAATGTTTTAAATAGAAATATATAAGAGAAATTTTAAGAAAAGAGAGGTTTTCTTTGATCCAACAGAGATTCCATTGGCCCTGTATCCCAAAGAGATCATAAAAAAGGGAAAAGGACCCACATGTGCAAAAATGTTTGTAGCAACTCTTTTTGTAGGCAAGAAACTGAAAACTGAAGGGGAGACTTATCAGTTGGAGAATGGCTGAATGATTTAGGAAACATGAGTCTTATGGAATATCATTTTTCTATAAGAAATGATCAGCAGGATGATTTCAGAAAGGCCTGGAGAGACTTAAATAAACTGATGCTGAGTGAAGTGAGTAAAATTAGGAGAATATTGTTCACAGTGTACACAGCAAACACAAGATTGTATTGTGATGAAGAGAGACATCTTCAACCAGAAAGAAGATTGTAGGAACTGAGTGTGGTTCACAACATAATATTTTCACTTTGTTGTTGTTGTTTGCTTGCATTTTGTTTTCTTTCTCATTTTTTTTTCTTTTTGCTCTGATTTTTTTCTTGTGCATCATGATAACTGTGGAAATATGTAATAAGAGAATTGTACATGTTTAGCATATCTTGTATTACTTGCTATTTAGGGGATGGGTGGGCAGAAAGGAAGGGAGAAAAAAATTGGAACATAAGGTTTTTCAAGGGCGAATTTTGAAAACTATGCATGTGTCTTGAAAATAATCTTTTTTAAATAAAAAGAGAAGGTGGGTTTCAGGAATGTTTAATTTTGAGCATGTTCAAATTAAAAATAAACTATTTAGCAATTATTTCATGGTCTGAGTGGATCTCAGGAGAGTCAGTAAATCAACATGTATTCAACTTAATATGTGCCAGGCACTGTGGCTGAACTCTGAAAATACAAAGAAAGGTAAAAGGCAGTCTTGCTCTCAAGGACCTCATCAGAGAAATATTTTTATGTAGATTTGGAATGCATTGATGCAATAATTGAACATTGGAGAGTTGATGAGACTATTAAGAGAATGCATAGAAAGAGGACAAAATTTGTAGATTCCCAGATGTAGGCAAAGGGTACACAAAGATATAGCCAAAGGAAATGTGAAAGAGTGATCTAATAAGTGAGAGGAAAACCTAAAAGAAAGCAATTCTGTAAAAGCCTAGATATAGAAAAAGTTATTAGATTTGGAAATTAAGATATCATTTTCAACCTTAGAGAAAATGGTTTTATTTTAGAATATGGACTACTAATGAGCTAGTTTATGTCCTTCAAAATATTCACAACAAGCAAAATAAAACTGAAACATCCCAGAGGTCTATATTAGGCATCAGTTTTCTAACGTGGACAGTGAGAGTTCTATGTAGAGCCTTTTGATTATTATGCATATTCAGACATTTAAAGAAGCACAGTTTTCACCTTAGATGCATTGGGGGGTTAATTAGATTTCTAGTAAGCACTTCTTCCTTAATTCCTCCTCAGTGCATAACATTTCCATGCAACCATAGGGAAATAGTTGGCAGCTACAAACATGAATCATGACAATAACCTATACCAACATTAGTAACCCCCTTACTTAAGACTAAGGTTATTGGTGAGAGATATCTTACCTTCTACTTTGTTTTGTCACCTGTGACATAAATGAGGCATTTACTTTATGGATTTGTATTTTAGAAAGTCTGGTTACTTTAGATAGAGGTGGAAAGAAGAAAAGAGAAAACATATAGTATTTCACAAAATGTTTTGTAACTTTAACCTCTTATCAACTTTTTTTTCCTTATCACATTTCCTATGGTATGAAATGTTTTCTCATCTGTAGTATGTTTATTTTTCTTCTCTCATTTTCAAATTTTTGAAACCAAAGGAAAATTCACTAGGTAAATAATACCAATGCTTATCTCTTTATGAACACCCAGTCTTATTCCAAATCCCCCCTCATCCCCTCAGGTCTATTCATACTTTCATTAAATATAAACTAACTTCTGTAAAAGTGAGAAAATACTAAGTCCTACCTTATAAGACTGTCATAAAAGCAAATGAGATGTTTGAAAACCTTAAGATGCCATATAAATATTAGGCATTGTTATTATTGTTTTTTATTATTCAATGAGTCAGTCTTCATATCTCTTTCTTTGTAATCTGTGTTTTGATAAGTCTGTTCAACTTCAAGGATTTCTAATTTGATATCCATCAGTTGAATTTCACATGTTCATTTTTAAAGAAAATCACAGTATTTTTTATGACCTAAGGAATGGTATTTAAAAGTTCTGGAGGAGCTGAGTAGATAGAAGGATAGAAGGATACATTAATAAGTCAATTCCAGATCCTTACACTGTGGCAATTCTAGGGGTGAAGCTCTTTTAGTTGTTCATTTGGATAAAGTCAGTTAGCCTTGATTATGTGTGTATTTTGTACCAATCACTGTTGTGAATGCTGGGGATATAAAGTAAGATAAAGAATGTTTTCAATGTAATGCAGAGACAAGATAGAAATAACTAAGTACAAAGAAAATACATGCATATATGTGAGATAACCATAAAAGGGAAATCATGACATTAAAGTGGATAGGTAAAGACCTCTTATACAAGAAGATATACTTTTAATTAAGAATTGATGGAAGTCAGAGAAGTTAGGAGGCAGAGACGAGAAAAGGAGGGGTTCCAATCAAGTGAAACAAGTTTAAAAACAAACAAACAAACACAAAACAAAATAATAGGAAAAAAAAAAAAAACAGAAGTCAGGAGATGGGGTATTTTGTGCAAAGGAAAGTCAAAGAAGCTGCTGTCCTTGGATCAGACTGCATGAATGAGTAACATGAGTGGTGGGAGGAATTTGTAAGAAGACAGAAAAGGTAAGAAGGAACTAACTTATGAAGAGTTTTAAAAGCCCAATAGTAGATTTTTATATTTGATCCTAGAGGTAATTAGGAGGCCTTGGAGTAGATTGAATAAAGGAACAGCATGGTTGCATATACTTTTGAGGAAAAAAAAATTAACAACTGCATGGAAATGGAATAGAATGTAGTAGAATCAACTATAGTCAGGAACCAGTCTTGAGGAGCTGAGAGACTGGATTGTGACATTTTTAGTTTCTGAAGAAAGAGAAAACATATGAAATGTTTGTGACAGTAGATATGACATGACTTGTAAACTGATTGGCTATGGGGACCTTAAGAGACAGTGAGATGTGCAGTATATACTTAGGTTACAAACCTGGGTGAGTAGGAGCTTAATTGAAGCCTCCACAGTGATTGGGAAGTTAGGTATAGGGAAAGACTTGGGAGGGAAGAAAATGTGTTCATTTTTAGACATATGCAATTTAATATTTCTACATAATATCCAGTTTGAGTTGTTCAATTGGCAGTTGCAAATTCAAAATTAGAGATTGAGAGGTTAATTTTGTAAAAAAAAATAAATCAAGTAATCTGTATTATCATGATGAGATTTGAATCTGAGTTTGTCCTGATCTGTGATCCCAGTATCTATCCATTCTGGCTGAGAGTACATATTTGAAAAATAAACATTTGAATTTCATGAGTTCTGTTCTATTTACTTTTATATTAATAAAATGTGAATTTATCCATTTTAAGTATCACTGATGATATAGTCTTTTGATCTGTATAATTGAAATACCTCAAGATATACTAAATATAGCTGAATAAGAACTATTGTAATCTATTAAACACACACACACACACACACACACATATACACAAAGTAGCAATTCAAGTATTTAAAAGTTCAAGTTGTCATAATTAAAAGGCTAATTTCCCCATTAGACTTAACTGCTGATTCTGCTAGGTTATTACTTGATACCAAATGCTGATGCAAGATTACACTGGTCAAGTACTTCTCATTCTGTATATCTATTTTCCCCATAAGAATTTGTATTTCATTATAAATAGCTTAGAGAAGAGCATAAATCTAGACATTCTGTCAATCAATGTCACATCCAAATTTTGCATTTCCAATTTGAACTAAATTGTTGTCCTATCCTATTGATCCTGTATAAAATGAAACCACATTGCTCTTATAATGACACTGAACACAATTCAAACACTCTTAGAAATTGTTAACGATGAAACTGTAAAGAGATAACTTATTTTTGTAGTGTGCTAACATCGTATATCTTAAAAACCATCCCTAGTTATTCTTGATATTTGTTAATAATGAAACTGGAAATGAAAGAGTATTTAGATTAGGTAAGCATTTTATAGATGATTTAGAGTTTAACCTTGTGAAGAAGCTTAAATTTTTAAAAATTAATTGGAACTTTATTATCAAAGACGTATTTTATGATGAGATCTCTAATGAGTTAATATGAAAAATACCTTCTACTACCTTGCTAGAGTACACAAATTTTTGTTATTGAAGGACTATCTCCACAACTTTCTCTGGGGTATTTGAATGCCTCAGAAACCTGAGGTGTCCGAAAATACTCAGTCAGTATTGTTGCAGAGCAACTCAGGAGTTAAAATTAACTGGCTAGAGGGTTTCTATGTAGTTAATTCCAATACCTCGTCCATATATCCAAAATGGTATCTCCATATAGTTGGCTCTGAACTAGGACTTGATTTTGGTTCTTCTAAGATTTCCTTCCCACAAAAAAAAAAAAAAAAAAAAGAAATAAAGTGACAGGGACAATGGTATAATGCACATATATAGGTAACTAATATGTACATGAAATAGTTACAAATATAAAGATTCTAGTTTATAGATCAAAATCAGTTGTTTTGGCTATTAACTAGTAACTATACAAGGGTAACAATCTTCTCTATAGACACAGATACACACAAAATACTTTATTTGAGATGGTGTACAATTAGCTTTGAAAGACACAAATAGCTTAGATAAATTAGCTAATCTACAAATAGCCTCTGAGATATTTATCTAATAAAATGAGATAGATAATGGATCCTTGATTTCATTGGCATAGAGGAATCTTCCAATGAAGAAATTACTTCTGTAAATGTCAGTATATATACCTTCTCTGTAATTTGTAATCTGGAAAGTTGTCTAGAACCCTAAGACTATGATTTGCTCAGTGTTATATAATAATGTGTCTTGGACTTGAATTAAATTCTTACAAGTTTTAAGACCAGCAGGTTATCTATGATGTTATAGTTCTCTATCTATCTATCTATCTATCTATCTATCTATCTATCTATCTAAAATGATAGTTCATTATGATGTATCATCCTGTACATTATACTATATTTATCTTCTTTACCTATAAGTGGCAAAAAATTTAAAAATATATAGATGTCATGATAAAATTTATAATTTTTATCACTTTAAATCTGCCTATAAAAAGTTGTTACTCTTATATGGATCCCATGTATCCAACTATATACATTGTATGTAGTTTAGAATATACTTAAATATATATCATCATTGGTTTTATATTTATATACATATGTATATGTACATAACTACATAGATGAACACTTAGGTAGATAGATAGATAGGTATGTAGGTAGATAGGAAGTTAGGTAGGTAGGTAAATAGGTAGATAGGTAGGTGGGTAGATAGATTCTGTCTTCAGATCCCAACAATCAGAAAAATTAATTTTTAAAAAGTAACATAAATTTCATTTTGGCACATAAAATTAAATAACTGTACTTGAAACATAAGAATTGGAGAAATTGACTAGCTTTATTATAACCAAAAAGTTATTTGAAATTGTCTTTTAAATAATTTGGTCCCTTTTAGAAGCAAAAACTCATAGAAGTACTCTATTGGACTCCAAGAGAACTAGGAATATGAAATAGTTCTTTCCTTGGATTAACTAGACCTGTTACTGATAAAAGCTCAATGGCTAAGATAATCTTTTATGAACTAAATAGTATATTGGGGCCCAGGAAGAAATACATGATACATGAAATACAGCATAACGAGACTGAAACCCACATAGCTGTCTTGTGCTCAATTCTCTGAAGAAAGTACAAAAATGCCACAATGGACTTGGCATTTGCATATGGGGGAAGAGCCAGAAGGATTGCTAGAGGATATCACTTGTTAACAATGATATTGCTCGACCCTGGTTTTAATAACCACGTGAATAAGAGGTATACCAGTAAAGAAAATATTGTAGTTCTTCCTTGGCCAACATCAAATATCATTTAGCTAAATAGCTTAAATATTGTAAGATTAGTTAGTAAATTTTATTTCTTCTGACTTTTTCATTTATTCATTCATTTTTTAAAATATTGTAGTCAGTAAAATTTAGCAAAAATCTCATTTGCCATATCATGGCAAGTGAAAAGGAACAATAACATGGAGAAATTAATGCAGAAAAATGAGCAAACCTTGAAAATTTTAATATTACAGATCATAATATCTATGTAAAAAATAGAGATAAATTGTATTTTGATGAGGATTAAATGTTAGGAAAATGATAAAAATGGATGTAGATGTGAGGAAGCTAGAAAGCCCTTAAAAATGAGTTTCATGGTCTTATTTTGCACATTACCTCTGTTTATGTGCTATTTAATTCATGATATTTTTGTTTTAGTAATAAATATCTTTTACACACAAAATAAGCCAAAAATATTTTCTCTATTACTTCCAATGAATGAAATTATCTTGAATTGTGAAGGATATTGTTTTTCCCAAAGTTTAAACAATTTATTTCTGGACCTCTTAGTCTATATAATGTGTGGGAGGAAGCAAATCCAGTACAAACTAGACAGTTCTGTAATAAATTAGATTTGTTCAAATGCTTTAGAATTTGAGTGCTGCAAATTGTTTGTGTACCTTAATACACCCATACCTCCATTATCTTCCTATGTAGATATACACTTATGACCAATTTTAAAATATATGTATTTATTAATGTGAAGATGAGTAAATTTGATGCTTTATATTTATTATATTTCATCTAATCAACAGTTTTGGAGCCTCAGCTTTTTCATCAATAAAACAAAAGCAAAAACAAAAAAATTGAACAAAGCCCAAAATCAGAGATTGAAATCCAGACAAAAGTCCATTAGTTTCACCATCTCCTTTTATAAATGAAGAAATTGAGGCAAAAAAGGAAAAAATGTTTTGTCTAAAATTGAAGAGCATTAAATCTGGAATTCAAATTCAAGTCCTCAAATTGCAAAACCAATTAATGTTCCATCATCTTATGTCAATGTAACCACAGAATAAGTATTTTTTAAATCTGTATAGACTCCATTCCAATCTTTAAAAAATCATAAAATAAAAGCCTAATGTGAAATCCTTTATAAGAATGAAATAAAAATGTTAGGAAGATATACTTTAATTCAGAGGAAACCTACTTATGAAAAAAATACATAATGCAAGGAAGTGATAAATGAGAATACAGGAAATGTGATAAACAGAATAAAAATACTAGCAGAAATATTTTCTACGTCTAATATTGTTGCTTACACATAGATTTCCCCATTGCAAATGATGACACAGGGTAAGAATAAATTTATTTTTTACAATGCTATAGTATTTTTTTCATTTTATTTTGAAGTGTTTTTTTTTTTAGATTTGCCAGTAGCATTAGTATATTATTCATAACTACTGTAATAATTTGGATACAAAGCACTGGAATGCTAAAATCAAAAGAGTAGGTTGTTGTTCTGGGTTTTTTTTTTTTTCTTTTCTTCTGTCACTGTACCTTATGTATTAATTTTTTTTTTATTGTGACTTTATATACTAATTTCAAGACTTTTGTCAATTTACCTAATTTCAATATGAAAAGAAGATGGATCTCATTAGTGTTTTAGCTCTCTCACTATAATGGAGTGACTCAAGTATTTCACATAGTCTAACACATATGTTCTCAGTGTCTCTTTTCTCTCTTTGCAAGTGTTTTCCTGGTGGCATTTAACATTTCTTGCCAAAACTGTGCAAAACATTTGATTTTCCTTTTTTGGTTAATTCTATCAAATTATTTCACACCATGATTATTTAATTTTCTTTTGCTAGGTGCAAACATATTCTCTTACTATTGATATCTATTGTAAATGTCAATGTTATTTTGAAATTAAAATTTTATTTACAATTAGAGACCAGAATCAGACCTATAAATCCGTCAATATCTAAATATATGAATTATCAGAAACAACATCATTGTAAGTATTATAACTAAGATATACTTGTGGAGAGAAATTACAGTCTCTTCTAAGGGGAAAAATGTGTATGTGTGTGTGTATGTGTGTGTATTCCTGTTGATTAGACCCTTTACAGAATAACCTTAGAGTAATAGTATTAAATGGTAACATGGAGAATTAAAAACAAAACTGTTGAGATAACAGTCACTGGGGAAGGAAGATCTTTTCATCCCTCCATGAAATTCTCTTTCCCACCTCCATGGGGTTCTATGGAATATAGTTTTATTTTCCTCATGTTAATTACGTATAATTAAAAAAGAAATTGTAGTATTGTTCATTCAGTACCAATTTGAGAAAGGAATATATGCCACCCCAAAAAAGAATGCTTTTTATGCATTCCTTTTAAAACTTAAAAAAATAGCTTCCTATTAAAAAACAAAAACAAAAACAAACCCACAATGGATTTATTTTATTACTACATTTAGTTATCATTATGTATGAAGAAATCAGATATTATCTCACATGCTAGTGTATAATTTCTTGACAATTGATTGGGAGGTAGGGAAAAAATCACAATAAACAAAGTGAAGAAAAGGAAAAAAATTCTATACAATCCTAATGATTAACTGGAAAAATCTGTTAGGAATGTAGAGAAATTACCATCACTCTTCAAACTTTCTAGAAAGATTAAAAAGGAATAATAGCTCTTCATATGGGAGGAACACAGTGAAAAGAGCTGGAAGCTGGGTCAACTAAGAATGTACAAAGTAAAAGTCTCAGATTTACTGGGCTTAATAACTAATAGATGCCCTGGTTGCTGAGAAGGGCTGATTTCAAATAGTCTGTCACATTATCTGTATGACCATGGAATAGTCACATATTTGATCTATTTCTCATTTATAAAATGATATGGTTTGACAAAGTGTCCTCTAAGACCCCTTTCATCTTGAGATCTGTTATTCTATGAGGCTTATAAAGGTTACTGCTTAAAGGGTGTGAAAGAAAACAATCTATAAATCAGCCAAGGGATAAAAAAGGGATAGATTGGTGTCTACTTTCTCCTAAATGTTATTCATCCCCAACCACCGAACATGATAATGGTAACTATAGAGACAGATTTTTTAGATTTTTGGAAATTAAAAGAGAATTGCAAATGCTCATATTATTCTTAACCTTGTAGTTTTGAATAGTTCATTAATAATCAAACCTTCTTTGCTCTGTAAACAAGAACATAATGCTAAGGTTACATAGTTATCAATTAAAAATGTTTCTTTGAAAGTGGTAGTGATGGGTTTCATGAGTCCTTATGCTACAATACACTGGAAAATTTCACTTTTTTTTTTCCTTTGATGAATTTAATTATATTACAAGTTAATTGCCTGTGATTTTCATACAATTCAGTTTTATTTCATAAATTTAAGCTTTATCAAATACTTAAGTTTTCCAGTTTTATATTCCCATATTTTTAATTTGACATTTTCCTCAAAGGCCAGTATGAGTTTGTTTGGAGGTTCCTTCTACTAGTGTATAGTATAATCCATATGTAATTTAGAGGATGCCAGAGGGATTTGCCCAATGCATAAAAGTGATTTTTCCTAAATCCCTCAGCTTGTTGGTAGTATAAGTGGAATTTAAGTGAGATTCCCCCTAACTACAAGCCTAGCAATCAGTTACCATCATATGTAGATTGTAGAGATAGATAGATATAGATTCACATATACATATAAAATATCTATATAGTCAGAGATAATAGCTAGCATTTATAATGTATCTATTGTACTATGATAAAGATTTTATAGATATTATTTCATTTGATCCTCTAATCATTCCTGGAAAATAAATTCTATGTTTATGCCCAGAAACTGAGGAAAACAAGGATTAATGTGATTTAACAAATGTTTTACTGCTAAAACATGGCTTAAAGCATATTTGAATTCAAGTCTTCCTGACTCTGGATTCAGCACAGATATATGGAAAGCATAGATAGACAAACAAATACACATACACATATACACAGAGCCAAAGACAGATACACATACCCACAGAGAAAATAGAGAGAATGAAAGATAGAGAAAAATACACAGAGACAGAAGCAGAGAGAGAAAGACAATTCTAAAATACCAACTATTTTAAACTTTACAAGAATCATTTTTGGGGTAGTGTTATTTACTTTTTTTCATTTATTTGTTTGTCTACTGTAGTAACTTTTAATAATGTTCTATGTGATTTTTTCCCCTCAGGATATATTAGAATATTTTTTGGAGATAACAGTGATGTTTTTTTAATTAACTATGAGTCAACTTTCCAAAAACACTAGTATTTCTTTCCTTTGGAGGAAACAAGTGTCTTACCAAAATCTCCACTGACTCACTGATGAATCCAAGAAAGATTTTTCTTTACATTTTTAAAAGTGGTATCTAAGCTTGTAGATATGCCCTTGAAGTAGAGACACAAAGGCTTTTATTCCTTGTTCTGTAAATTCAAGTCCTTCCCTTATTTCTCCATTGCCTGAGTACTACAGAAATGATAGCCTATCCAAAATGCCCAATTCCTTCACATAAACATTAATTCCCACTCTTGATTACATCTTCCAGTTGCATTCATCTTATTTGTCATAGTTCTCCATGAGTGACTATATCTGTTTTCCCTCCTTTAACTAGAGTTCTCATTTCCCACATTTCTATCACCCTACCTCTTATTTTGTTTTACCCTTATTTGGGTGTGGATACACTTCTACATATATCAATAGATTACTTCCTTCTTTAAGGTTCATTCCTTTGTCCATGCTAGTCTAAGCTTTAAGTTTCATTTCTTAGATTGCAATTTCATTTCTCTAATTTGTTTCATTTCTCTGATTTTTTAAAAAAGTAACTCTGTAGAAAAAATAAGTCTTTATACAATTCTCCCACTTTTAAATAACTGTACCATGAAAAATATTCCTTTTGGTCACTGAAATAATAAGCCCTGAATTGTTCCTGATTCTGGATAATGTCTCATGGAAGAAGAGAGACAGACAGAGAGACAGATAGGCACACACACACACACACACACACACACACACACACACACACACACACACAGATCATTTTTAATTCCTGATGCTCTTCTGGCTTCCTATTCAAACACTTGTTTTTCTTCACTGTGGATAAGGCAGGAAAAAATGTTCCATAATGTTATGTTGATACATTCAGTTAAAAAGAAAAAAAAAGAAACTTTTGTCAATAATATGAATGTTTATAAAAGAATCATTATTCTGCATAGTTTCTCAAATGTAGTCTAAAGCCAAATGGTTAAGGGAAACAAAGCTTTTTTTTTTTTTTTTTTTTTTTTTTTTTTTTTTTTTTTTGGTGCCAGCTGTGATTTGGCTTTACTCTCTAGCACATATCTTGGCCAGGTTTTGAGTCTTCATTATTTCTGTATGGACAATGAATTTTTTTTCCTGTTCTAGTTATGACTCTCTGGTTAGTGAGCCTAGAGGATGCAAAATACCCATCACTTAGGTAATTATCATTTAGGAGGGCAAGCTTCAGACACTTTGAGCTAAACAGAGTATTTGTGTGACTTGGGTCACCTCTCTCTTAGTTTTCTCAAAAATAAAATTGAGAAAATAATTTTACTTATCCCCCTAGGTTTTTTGAAAAAAATCAAATGAGATCATATTTATAAAGTGTCTAGCACAGGCCAAGCACTATATACATGATAGTTATCACTTTTATTATTTCAACTTTATATTTATTATCTTGACTTTGAATTCAATGCCTTCTGAGGAACATAGGATTATAAATTAAGAGGTAGAAAAGATCTGAATCCAGGAAGATTTGACAAGAATATATCTTATCAAGTTCAACCCTTTACTTTTACAGTTGGGCAACTCAGGTTCAGATTTAATGGAGTCATATAGATAAGAAGTTCTTGAAACAGGATACAAAATCAGACTTTCCTGATTTTAAGCCCAGTTTGTTATGCAATATGCCACTTTGTTTTCTTGTTCCTTCCAATTTTACATTTTTCTATTACAGTCTTCAAGATATTGACTAAGTCTTTAGAAGAATGAAATTATGGTAATATGCAAAAAAATTGTCTATGATGAAAAGACTTTAATAGATTATGATTTTCACTATCATAGAACACTAAATATGATTGTTTAGCATAGCAGTAAGAGACAGACAAAGAAATAGAGCTATAGAGACAGAAATAGTCAGAAATAGAGAAAAATAGACACATGGAGAGACAGGGAGGTTATTCATCTAACCATCAAGCCTCAAAAAATTTTAGATCGCCACAATTTTTCTTTTTAATTTGAACTTTTTTTTTTACTTTTCATCTAAATGGAACCAATTTAATCTATCTCAAAATAACTAGATTGGTAGAAATATTGATAAATAAACAAACAAATGAATAAAAGCCAAATTAATAAATGAAAAGAATGGATAAATATCTAATAGGAGCCCTTTTGCTAATTTTGCTAAAATTTGCTAATCTTTCCATAGTTATACATTTCTGCTGATGCCTTAATAAAAATAACAGTCTTTTTGGGTTGATCCTCAGTTATAGGTCCACATTTACTAGTTATATGATTATGGACATTCACATAAACTCTAAGTCTCAATTTTCTGCAAAGACACAGTGGAGATTATAAAATACTGAGTTGTGGGGAAGAATGAAAATCCTAACACAACAACTCTTGCTCAATGATTTCTGTTTTCATTACCTCCAAGATCAAATATAGATTCCTCTCTGTGCCTTTTGAAAATCTTCACTGTTAGGATTACTAGGTGAGAACTCAGGTTGTCTGGACAGTGACAAGGTGAGAATTCAGGTTGTCTGGACAATTAACAAGGTGAGAACTCAGGTTGACTTGATAGAAGGAGCAAGCTCATTGGCTGAAGTGGTTCTTCCCAGAAGCCCTTGCATTATCCCACGTCCATTCTCTGGGAGGATAAAAGAGACAACATTGGGCCTGGAGAGCAGATTGGACTGGAGAAGGACAAGAGTTAAAGAGGAGAAGACTCTGCATTGCATCAGGCTTGACGGGGCTCTCTGCAGGAAGGGAAGTCACTTCTCTGGACAAGAGTTAACAGCAACTGCCTGGAGACAACGGTTCGTTACAGGAAGAAGAATCTGTCGGAGAGATTTGAGTAGAAGACACAGCAGATCTCTTCCCAGAGAGTGATCCGGCAGCTTCTAGAGAGGACAGCTCGCTACACTTCACAAACTGACTTCTTTCAACTTTCCCAGTCTTCTTATATTCTGTTCCCTCCATGAACTCTATGATACAGCTACAGTGGCCTATTTGTAGCTCCTTGGATATGACACTTTATTTTCTATTCCTTTTCCTCTGCACTGGTTGTCTCTTCATATCTAAAATTCTTTGTCAACCTCACCTCCATCTCTTTGTTCCTTCTGTTTCATTCAGCTCATGTTTCAATTGCTACAGGAGGCCTTCTTCCCCAAAGTGGTCCAGCATCTAGTGACTCCTGTTTTCAGAACACTTTTCTTCTTTTCTGTATATATCTTGTATTGTACCTATTTGACTTAGATTTCATCAACTACATTGCAATGTATTTTCCAGATATTTTCCCAATTTCTTTATGTCCTCAGAAATTAGGACACTTGTCTACTACACAGTAACCATTTATTAAATGTTTGTTGAATAACTGACCCATGGAATGTGTGGTACTTCTTTTCTTTTCCTCTTGAATATGACATCTTTCTTCAGAACTTTGCTGAAAGTGCTCTCTCCAAAGTTTGTAATAATTAATCTTTCAATTACATCCTAATATTCATATTTTAGTTCACTTTTTTCTTTATATTTGTTCTTTTTTGTTCTTTGTTATTATTGGTTTCTTTTCTATTCCTGTCAGCCTTCTCTTCATAACTCAATGGTCTATCTGCTAATGGCTTCTCTCCTACCAAATACTTTAAGGAAAGGTTAGGTGATTTTTCACATCTGTTGTGGAAGAATTCAGGTAAGAGTTGGGTTAAATAACTATTGACACCCCTTCCAAATTTGAGAATTGATGGGATTTTGCATATGTGATGTGGGATCCTAAGTGAAAGTATGTAGATAGAACAGAGCACCATATTGCCCCAAGTACAATAACAATGCAAGTGGTAGGTGTTTGTAGAAATTATGATACCCTTCTGGACTGAGATCTGACAACATCACCACTTCATTATGTAAGAGGAATGCAAAGACTATTGATCTAGATGATATTTGAAGAATTAAATATGCTTAGATGTCTAGCCATCTTGTTAATAATGACTCATATTTGGCTTTTCTTGGTATGAAAACCAGGTGAAAGAGCATGTTAGAATGTGTAAACCAGAACAAGTGCACCTTTAGGCAAATCCACGACAGAGCTACGATTTCTACTTGTATGCCATAGACAAGAAATCCAATCAGGGGTAAAAGAACATTCCCAGCAAGGGGATGTGAAATTGTTTGATAATGGGAGACATTAAGTGCGAATCAGACCCTTGTTCTTGATTAGAAGCTTCTGATTATGACATAGCATTTCAGAATACAGGATTATACCCTGTAAACAATGTGACAAATGAGGCAAAGGAGATACATCCTGTGGTTTATAGAGTGGGTACAGTTCAGGTGCCTGTACTTATTTTGATGTGACATCATTTGGGATTAATGCTACAGGCTCCAAATATACTCAACACAATGTTACAATGCTTTCTCAATTGTCTTTGTAATCCATACATTAAGGAAGCAATCCCTGCCTTTGCAGCCCTATTCTGTTCCATAGACATTTCCTCTATTTGACAAATGGAAGTGACAATAACCCCCACATTCCACTGTGGTGATGTCTGAAAAAATGGAACAATTGGACAGAGACTGTCAGAGCAGCTCATATCAAACTGGCAACTCTTTATTTAACACAAACAATGGCCAATTAAATTCCTCCTTTCTGTGTAGGTACTTGATGTTCACAGTATCTCCTATGGCTTCCTTCTGATAGAACTGTAAGCCCCTCTAGAACAGTAACATCCTTCCTCTGCCTGCTGTGACTTTTTAAAGTGACTAATAGCAAGGGTTCTTTGCCTGCACAATTTTCCATCCTTCATCTCTATTAATAGGAAGGTGCACAATGGGTCCTTTCAGTATTTCTCTTGTTTCACCGAGCTTTCCTACTGAGCTTATGTAACTTCAGTGCTTCATACCTGTTTCTTATCTCAAAAATCCAAATCAGACACATTCTGACTGATACCCTTTTAAATCTTAGTCATCTGATTTGTCTGTCAAACTGGATCAAAAGTAACAAGCTAATGGCCTCATGACCAGTTTACTTTGCCCGGTGTGGACCCATACTAATTTTGAAACCACCAAAATGGTACCAACTACATTTGATATAAATTTTTGCAGGATCAAAAGTCAATAGGAATGTGGCAGAAAATAGAATATGAAATAATCAGAAGCTCAGCTGAAGTGTGGAGAAGGGAGATGATTTTTTTTTAATTCTACAATCCCATTCTATTCTGAAATTGTGATTATGGGTGCTCTGATTGAATAAATTCCAATTGCTAATTGATGATTACCTTTGGGAAAGAAAGTAAATAGTGAGAGCCATGACAAATAATGAAAGAGTGTCAAATACTATGTAGTATGAGCAGAAGTAGGGTAAAGAAAATTGTGTGCATATTTATATCTCTGAAAACACAGATCTCAAGATCTGGCGCATTGCAAATAGCAAGAAAATGTGATTTGCAGGTAAATTAATTCATTTTATCTTGTATTATTATTATTATCATTTTATCCTTGCCTACCATTTAGCAGGGACAGCAAAGTGGTACAGAGAATAGCACCAGCCCTAGACTCAGAAAGATTCAGCTTCCTGAATTCAAATCTGTTTTCAGTTACTTAAGTAATTGGGCAAATCACTTAATCTTGTTTGTGTCAGTTTTCTCTTCAGTAAAATAAGCTGGAGAAGAAAACAGTAAACCATTTTTGTATTTTTCTCAAAAAAACTCCAAATGGGGTCATGAAGATATCAACAATAATAATAACAAAGCATGTAATAGACATTTAATAACTAATTCATTACTGACCAACCAATTATAATGTTTGTAATTTTGCAAGAATTAAAGAATGATGTGGATGTCATTTGTTATTATTGTTGTTAATAATCTACAGAAAGATAATATTGTAAAAAGGATTGATTTCACATCACTGAGATCTGAGCTCAAGTCTTACCTCTGATATAAGTTAGATGTGTGACTGGACAAGTTAACTACCTTCTCAATGTACCAGTGCTAGAAGTTATTTCTACTCTAGAAGTCCTTCGACAATAATGAAATCACAGATTTACACTAAAATTTACTCTATTATCCTATTCTCTGCTAACCCTCTCAATAACAGTAACAACAACAAAACAATGTATGTGTTATTTTTTCCAAAAAGCATGGTTACCATAATTCTAATATTAAAAAAACACATCAGCAACTTTGAAATTACAAAATATTATATTTTCAGTTATCTTCAGTGCTAAAAAAGATAAATAAAAAACCTGCATTAGTTCATAATGGCTAATCATATTAGACTGTGTGAAATGGCAACTGACTTAAACTTTAAACATAAGATCAAAAGAAAAATGGAAATAGCTGAACTTGAAATGACTTCTGCTTTGATCCTACTTACTAATAAAATAATTTGGGAGATAGATATAGGGAATGCCTGATGAAATAAGTCCTCTTTAGTTTCAGTTTTGAAACCATAAATAGACTGGCAGATGTGACCTCTTAAAAACCTGCTTGGTATGCAAACAGGTAAGTATTAACTGGGTAAAATCCAATTAAAGTGAGCAGATATTTATTAAACAATTATTAAATTCTTAATGACAGTGAATCATATATATCTATTTGAACATAGATGTACATATGTGCATAGTTGCATTATAAGGTAAGATAAAGTACATCAATACATGCATATATACATATTCATTATAAAGGGTGAACATAAAATGTACCTTAGCAATACAATACATTCTACAGCTATGGAGAATTTACTAATTTTAAGGTGTATTGTTTTTTTTGTTTTTGTTTTTTGTTTTTTTGTTTTTTTGCTTGCTTTTTTGATTGGCTTGATTTGGTTTGTTCTAGGATTATTCAAAAAATAGATCCAATAAAGTTATTGAAAAAAAGTCTTTCCAAACTGAATTAATTAATTTATTTCAAATATAGTTAAATATAAAAACTAGTACAAGTTTTAACATGAATTCAATCAGTGTGGATTTTTTTTTAATTATACTTCCAGTCCTGTAAATACAGAAGTTACTGTAAAGTATGAAGAATTTGTCCTTCTAGTTTTTGATCTTTATTGTTAATTAATGGATAGTGTACATGCTTCAATTGTGTGTATGTATGTGCATATATATATATATATATATATATATATGTATATCCATATCCCTACACATGGCCCTTATATACATTATCATCTTATAAAGGACCTAATTAATTCCTGGATTAGACTTCAATTGCTTTTCAGAGTACAGTAATTTAATAAGATAACTCTAGCTGGCACCCCAACATTGTTTCTCAAAGCCAAAAAAGCAATAGATCTATGATTTCTTCTTTTAAGAAGTGGGAAGGGGAAAAATGGAGAGAGCAGGGATTTAATTTGAAAATTCTTTCCATTAAGATAGATAAGGTCTGTGACTTAGGAGATAAATAATAAGCAATTTCTGGAGTTACTTATAGATTAGTCACTTGTTCAAGGACACGTCTAAATAAATATTTGAAATCTAGGTTTCACTGACTTAAAACCCAGGATTCTAGTGACTATACCACATTATTTTGATCTTGTTTCTCAGTTGTAGGATAAAAATGAGCTTTTATATTAGCCAGTTTGGTTGCTACATTGTAGTGTCTATTTATTAGAAAACTACTCTTTGACATGCTCTGTTCAAAATGTTATATTTAAGGGGAAGAGGTGAAGAAGAGGATCTTCCCTTAAAGATACTGGTTAGAATACAAAATAAAGTTTGTGGATCTTCTGCCATACTTTATAGACAGATTTTGAAAGAAAAGAATAGGAAGTAAATGAAAATATCTAACAGTGGTACTCATGGCTCACCTATTATCTTTGGGTTTTTGGAAGTAGGGTTATATTGATTAGATAATATGTTGCAAAAGTAATAGTTCACAAAGATTTTTATGAAGTAACAATAGGAGTGGAATAAGATCTTTAAAAGTTTTATGGACTAGATTATGTGTTTACTTTTGATCAAAACTGCTAAATTGCTATAGAAGCAGAAAAGGTACTACTACATCTGTACCAGTATATATTTAGTGTAACCCATGCCAAATTTAGAATATCTACTAAAGATATCTTTAGCTGTTTTGGAATATCATCTTTTCTAGGGCTTTTGGACAAAAGACAGAGAGAGAGAGAGAGAGAGAGAGAGAGAGAGAGAGAGAGAGAGAGATTTTCTGGTCAATATCAGGTTATTTTTTATTCTTACAATTATACAGAATCTTAAGAATATCCTCTAATCCCCCCAAAGGTGGTCATTCATAAACGTGTATTCTATGTTTTGTGCCATATATGGTAGTCAGATTTCTGCCCAGTATATAGTGTCATACTGCCTCTTTGAATATTTTCTTCTATTCTTTTCCATGTCAGAAGCAGAAAGAGGGAGAATACTGTGAGCTATTATGGAGCAGATAATTCATGGAATCCAGGGAGGAAAGATGGAATAGAAGATGGGAAGAATAGTTTTGGCCTACATGTCCAGAAGTCAGTACATAAGAGTTTAGTGCAAAACAAAATTGGATCAATTGTAACCAAATCCCCTGTTCTGCTGCCCCTGAAAATGCTAGTGTTCCTTTTGATATTGGAACTGTCACTAGGAATCCTGCTGCCTTTTGAATGACCACAAATACTCATCTCAGCCCTGGTATTACGATGCAAAACTTTGGATAGACAATAGAGCTGACAATTAATGCCAGCTGAACACAATGCCAACAAAGGATCTTCTATAACTGCTTTATCACCTTAAGTTTCCTGGGCTGACATCTTCTCAAGCAGTAAGATTATTGGTCAGTACCTAAATTTTCTTAGATTGAAACAAAGCAACTTAGTCTAAACTTTTGTTTCATTTCAAATTTGATTTGAGGCTTTATTTTAAAGTTTATTGAGAAAAATGTTGAGAGTTCAACCAAGTTGCTATCTCTAATGTGCCATCTTGCCTAGTCAATTGTACATGTTGCTCCTTGAATAGGCTTCCAAAATATCTTAATTAAATAGAACAATGTCATGCTGAAGAAAGGAGCCCCCTGATGTAGAGTTCTGTCTGCAGACCTATCGTGTTCATTATTTATTTTTATCAGGAAGTCAGGATAGATTTTCTCATACATGGAAATTTATTGAATCTAAAGAGGCATAAAAGTGCAAGAAATAGCTAAAATGCTGAATTTTCAAATAAAGATTAAAATGACCTAAAGAAGGTTATAATAATTATGCCATATCTAATTAGTTAAAATAAACAAGGATAAATGCCTAGTACATTAGATTTAAAAATCATTTCTCCAGTTACAGACATGCTCTGAATAAGAACAAACATTTATTATGCTTAAATTTTGTTCTAACAAATGTAATTTGCAATAGTATTGTTAATACACTTGCCAACCCCAATTCAAAAGATTCTAAGGAATTCTCTTTGCTTATCTTTTATCAAGGCACTTTGGCTTTATCTTGGTGTTCAGTCTTAAGCATTGTCTTCTCTCCACTAAATATCCTAGAAAGGTAGTAAACATATTATACAAACAGTCATTATTAGCAATTCTATCAGCAACAAAGAAGAATCAAATTAATTGTCTTAATCTGAATGGTTCTGGAATACAACTCAAAACAGCAAACATGTGGGTAGTGTGAAGAGGAGTACCAGGTGTGAACATTTATGATTTTTCAATATTTATGTGCAGTATATTGCTTTGAGGGGGAGAGAAAAAGAGAAAGTGATATAGACAGACAGACATAGACAGAGAGACAGACAGACAGAAAAAGGCAGACACAGAGAAAGAGACAGAGAGTGTCAGGAAGATTTTAGTTTCAAAAACACCTAAAATACATAAGACTTATGATGAAGACAAGTCACTTACATTGTGCCAAATACTGATGTATTTGCAAGAAATATAAAGACAAAAAAAAAGATGGTCCCTTACTTCAAGGATCTAAATTGTGAGGGACTATTCTGAAGTGAGTAGTGGAGAAAAAGATGTATTTTGATCTAGAAAGTTACAGGTCATGTGAGTGAGATCAAATGGCAGTAAATTGAATAATTCTATCGAGGAAAAATAGCAGATTTAATGTGATTATTTTAGAACTAGAAAGAAATATGGAAGGAGAAGTTCTAGAAATAGTGATGTGAGCAATCAATTTTACCCAAGTAAATGACAATAATGAGACAACAAACCAAAATTTGTGGGATGTAGCCAAAGCAGTAATAAAGACAAACAAATTTTACATAAGTAGATGCTTACTTGCTTAAAATAGAGAAAGAGAATAACAATGAATTGGGCTTGCAACTAAACAAAAAAAAGCTAGGAAAAAGAACAAATCAAAACCCCCCAATCAAATACCAAACATGAAATTCTAAAAATCAAAGAAGAGATCAATAAAATTGAAAGTAAAAGAAAAAAGCTATTGAATTAATAAATAAAAAAAGAGTTGGTCTTATGAAAATCCAACAAAGTGGATAAACCTTTAGTTAATTTGATGAGAAAAAGGAGAGAAGAAAATCAACCTGTTAGTCTCAAAAATAAAACATGGAGAACTATCCACCAATGAAAAGGAAATTAGAGCAACTATCAGGAGTTACTTGCCCAACTTTATGTCAATCAATTTGACAACCTAAGTGAAATGGAGGAATACCTACAAAAATATAGGCTTCCAACTGTTTTTTTCCAACTGTTGAAACACATCCATTGTTTCATTATAAAATAGATCAATCTAATAAATTAATAAATAGGTGAAAACTTTGGGGAATAGTTTTCTAATCAGCAGATTGTTGAATAGTCAGATTGTATCTGAAAATGAACTTAGTTCAGTGTTATGTTGTACTTGAATTATTTGTAATTGAATTATGTTAAACCCACCCTCACCCCAAAAGAAAATAAGAAGGTATACAGAAAAGTATGGCCTGAGGAACTGGATGCTTTATCTTTTGTTCTTTTTTAGTATTCCTTTATAAAATCTAATTGAATGTAGGAGATTACATGGAATTGGAGAGCTAGGAAATGTACATGAACAATAGAATTCCAAGTGGACATAGTGAGACTTAAAACTGATGGCAGTAAAAGAAAGATTTCTGATTCCTCTGGAAAACTTAGAACAAGAACTTATGAAGAAATATAATGTTATGGCTCAGAAAAATGGAACTAGAGATTTCTCATTATACCCAATATAATCAAAAATATTAAGGCAACATTATTTTAGTAGCAAAACAGTATTGATAACAATTAATTTTGAATTAATGAAGCAAATATTATATTCTCAATATATGGTTAGTATTATTTTAAGTAGTTGAGCTATAAATAGGAAAGTCAAACAATCTCTAATCTCAAGGAAAACATCCTAATATGGAAGACAACAGCTAGGTAAAGTTTTAACAACAAATAAGATAGAAAGTCTCATTTTTTAAGCTAAAATAAAGCAAATGGTAATACCTCTTCTTTCATTGATAAAATTAAACCACTTTCTAGTACAGAATTATTTGGTTGTTCCAACAACTGGTGAAAAGAATCTTCGTTTCTGGATGTTTCTTAGATGTTGATGTAGTTCTTACAGGAAGATTTGTATCTCTGCAGGATTTGCTTCCTAAAATGATGGCTATAGACAAGGAGGTAGTTATATTGTTATTCATAAATTTCTTAAGTTCAGATTATTTGGCTGTTTCCATCAGGTTCAGAGGTGATGCTTTGGTACTGATGGTAGTTTGACTTCTATGGTGTATCTTGTTTTCTGTTCCTCACTCAGGATGCCTTGTTTTAATCCTACCTTCTGGTATGGCTAAGCATAATATGACACATGAAATTAATGGAATGAAATTATTGTTCTGTTTTTAGAAATGATAATTATGAAGAATATACAGAAGCACAAGAAGACTTGCATGAATAGATGCCAAGTTAAAAATAAAAACTAGGAAAATAATACAAGTGATCCAACAATGAAAATAGAATGCAACACAACAATCAGAACAAGAACAAGAACCAAGAAGTAGAAAATGTTATTACACTGATGAGGTTGGTCCCCAAAAAATAAAATAGAAAAAAGTATCTTTTCTTCATTGAAATTGTTATTGATCAATGTGAAATTTTATGTACTTATTAGAATTATTTGATATAGAAAACAAGAATAATGGTTCCATATAGTTTGAAAATAATTATTTTCCTCTACAACTTCCCTTTTTTTCTACTTTTTAAAAAATAATTCTTCATTATAATGGATAGTTAGCTATATTGGGATGAAAAGGAAAGAACTATTCAGTGTTTCAAAATCTTTGTCCATTTTCAAGCTCTAATTATTTCAGATAAGTAAGTTCTGTGAGCTTGCAAAAATAACATTTAAGGGGTAATTAGAAGATACAGTAGATAGAATAGCAGCTCTATAGTCAGGAAAACCTAAGTTCAAATCTGACTTCAGACATGAGCTGTGAGATCCTGAGCAAATCATTTAACCTGACAACCTTCAAAAATTAACATTTGAAAGGTTAATTGTTTAGATTTTGATTGTTTCTTAATAAAATTCAACATAACTACCATTTTGTGATATATATCATTCTCATTAAGTTTCAAACATTGCAAAAATTTTAATTACCTGCTGCTCAGTGACTGAAAAGCCTTAAGATTATTCAGTTTTTATGCTTGCATGATAATTTTGACATAACCCCACAACAAAATTCTCATGGAGATGGTCAAGCAATAAGATTTACCTTACTTATCACTAATTTGACGATCTTTTTGGATACTGTAGAATTTTTAATGCATAATAATAGGGAGGCATATACATATAATATTCAAAATTCACAAATCTAAATGTAAAAGATATGTAACTAAAGAAATTTTAAAATGACATTCTTGATAATGATTAAAATGAGACTGTGAGTGCACCCAGTATGTGGGAATGAATGAAATACAAAAATATTCATATTTGCTTTTAAGAAATAACATCCTCTTGCGAAACTATTTTACTTAATATCACACTTCTCTCAATAAAATTGATTATTTTAGCATAAACCCATATCATATAAAATGTGAAAGATCTAGCTTTAAACTAGGTAAAGTAAAATAAAGATAATTGATGGCAAGGTTGCTAGTGTTTTATAAAATTATGTATAAAAACAAATGCAATTTTATTTTTATTGTTTATGAAGGTTGCCTGATGAATAGAATTATTTACTTTATCGTTAAAAGGGACTAAGTTCAAATTTCTCTTTTACAATTACTGGGCTAATGATCATAGGCAAGTCTCAATGTTTATACTCCATAAACAAGTCACTAAGTCTAATCTGCTAAGTAATTACTGGATTGTGGTCAGCTTGGGAGAATAACATTTCCAGCACTGACAATCAGTGATGATTTGTGTATGTTTGTTATTATTCATAGAAATGTACTATCTGGAAAAGAAAGTTGTTATTCCAGCATGATTTATTTTAATCATATATCATAGAATACTTTGTTTTATCTTTTCATGTTTGGGACATATTTTAGGATAAAGATGGACAAATTAGAGCATTCAGTACAATGAGAAGGATGTGATTTGCCTATAAATCATATCATATAAAATGGCAAATTAGCAAAAGATAGAAACAAAATAATAAAGAAAAGACTTGGGGAAATTTAGATGAAAAGAGTTTTTTTTGTTGTTTGTATGTTGGTTTGTTTTGAAATTGAATTAAGAGGGACATTAAATAATTGTTCAAAAATGCTGGAAAGGCTGTCATGTGACATAAATATTAAGTACTTTGTAGGATGCAAGGATGCAACTTGAGGATAAATTGAAATATTAATTATACTTAAAAAGAAATTATAACCCTAATAACTTTATCCTCATCAAACCACAATTGGATTATTATTCAATATTTTAGTTATGTTCTAAAGTTTTAGATAGAATCTGACAAAGTAAAGATTGCCACAAAAGAGCAATCAAATTTGTGGAAGTCCTTAGGTCATGGTACTTAGATTATTAGTTGAAGAAACCAAAGAGGGAATGTCATGTAAAAGAAAAATTAGATTGTATTGCTTAGATTTACAAGTTAGAAATTAGAGAAATTATTGAAAGTTAACAAAAAAAAATTGTGGCTAGTATCAAAAGAGGTGAAACCCTAAAAAACAACTCTAATACATGAGGCTTAATTCAGTGAATAGAGCGTTGCATATGAAGTCAAGATTTGGCATTTTATACCTAATATTGAGCAAGTTTTCTACACTCACTTTCCTCCTCAATTCAATTAGGAAGTTGAACTTGATGGTGCTGGAAGATCCTTGAAACTCTAAATCTATGATCTTTTGATATTTATATTTGTTATAGTATGAAAAAAAAAAACTTCTTTGAGAGATAGAAGTATTCTTTTCATTTGAAATCTTCAAACAAAGGTTGGATATCCATTTTTGGGAGATATTGTTGATATTCCTCCCTAGGAACAAAGCATTCCAGGTTTGGGATTCTGAATTAATAAATAAATGAACAAAGACATTATAAGAATTTAGTATTTAGAAGTATGTTAAGTACAAGAGAAATTTAGATAGTAATGACTCGTTTTTAATGTCATTTCCACTGAAAAAAATCACATCAATTTCTGATGTTGAATACTTTGCCAATGTCAAGAACTAAAGTGATGAGCAAGGTACCTTCAGCAGTACTTCCCAGGCTATATCTTCACAAAGGTTGCTTTCTAATATTTCAGATACTGGATCAAACATATGATTATTACAAAGGCTTGAGGATTCTAAGTCCTGGATAATTTTTCTCAGAATCAGAGAGGAAATGGTGGTAAAAGTGGTGATAGTTTGACTTGTCTGAAAGATGCTGTCTCTTGCCTTTTTCCCAGAATTGCCTTGCTGCTTCAGATAGAATGGTTTGCATGCCATTAGGATGATAATTGATGAGGATGACTGGTATCTTTTCTAAGGGAGCTGCCTTTCTGCATGATGCCTGTGGAGGACGGACTTGACACAAGACTGGTGTTCTGCAAGTGTTTTTGGGGGCTGCTGTTGTTACCAGGACTACTGTGCTTAGTTAACTATAGGTGGCAAACGGTCAGTCTGTGGTGGTAAGGAATAAGGCACACCTGCTCTCAACAATAATTTCTCCTCTCAATGGTGAGTATAGGAGCTAGCTTAGAAATAAGTCTAGTGGCTGCAGGATACTGTTATTGTTTAGGTGTTTGAGTTCAGATTGTGGGTTATCTGAATCAGTGTCAAAGTGAAAACAGAGCTCAAATATACTAGCACATGCTGACTCCCGACTGTCTCAGGATGAATTGTTGCTTCATTAAGCTATAAAGAAACACGCAAGTGACAAACTCTTTCTCTTACATGTGTGGCAATGTCTAAAGTGAAACCCTGGTTTTATGTACATCTGATCTGCATTTGCTTTCAACTAAGATTTACAACACATTTGCATTTATTACTAGGAATTAACTAATAAAGAGGCATATGAAACAAAATATCCATATCCTTATCAGGTGAAGTCCAATGAGCCAAAATACAGAAAGAGGGATGTTCCTGAAGATAATTTATTGGTTTTATATGAAATCCTTTGTTTCCAAATATTCTGTATTTATTTTCCCCACTTATCGCAAGGTTTACAAATACTTTATACTATAAATTAGAAATATCACATGGCTAGTGCTATGGCTAGTGCTATGGAAAGAGTTTCAAACTCACACAATTTTCAACTATTTCTCTTTAGTGCTGAAAAATATTTGAAATATTCTAGTAAAGGAGTTCTTGAATCTTCCTGACCTTTTAGAATCATAAAACCTTTAGACTACTTAGAACAGTATTTTACTGACTATATTTAAAAGAAAACTAAATGCTGAAAAGAGGTTAATGAAAACAAGTATATATCCTTATCCCACCCCAATCCATAGATCTCTAGCAATAAATCACAGACATTTTGGAGGCCCATGGTCCTTAAAGGAAGAATCCTTGTGTTCAGAAAGCAGTGCATCAGCAAATTATCTGTGAGATCTCCAATGCAAATACAGAAGGCAAATAGTGAGCCCTTGAAACCCCAAATAATGCAGGACTTGGTCACCTACAACCAGCAGGGAAGGAAACCAATAGCACTGAACCCAGGGCAGCATGAAGCCACAGTTGCGTATAGAGAAAGCTTTTACTTTTGAGGAAACTGAGGTATAGAGAAGTTAAGTGACTAAACAGACATTTTGAATTGATTGTGAGGCAGAATTTGGATTATTCAAGTTAGAAAGCATTTATTTAGTGATTATTATATGGAAGGTACTGTTGCATTAGAAATACAAAGAAAAAAAGAAAGAACAAAATTTAACAAAATAAACCCCACAGAAACTCAAAATGTAAATGGTAAGACAACATGCAAATCACTAAATATAACTATATAACTATAACTATATATATATATGTATATACACACACATATATATATATATACATATATATATATGAATGTATATGTGTATATACATTCATAGACAAACATCACATATAGAATTTTTAAAAAAGATATCTGATTAAATTTTAGAGTGAAAGCATGAGCATAAAAGGGGATTTGGAAAGTAATTTTGTAGAATGAGAAATTTTAGTTAAATTTTGAAGAAAGGTTAACAGGAGACAGAAATAAAATGGGATAACATTCTAGATATAGGGAATGGACATTGAAAATGTAAAGTAGGGGGCAGAGCCAAGATGGCAAAGAATACACAGGTCTTTGAGCAGAAGATATTTTGGAAGAACTTCAGTGTTAGTAATCTTACAAATGTTATGAGCCAGAACTTGAGACAAGGTAATGTACTTGGTTCACACCTCTAAAGGAGTTCAAACATTTAAAGGAGTTTACACTTTTAAAGGAGTTTGTTCACTCATCGGTTCACAACATTAGACTTCATACTTTTAGAGAGCATATAAAAGGACAATACCACACTTTTGGAGATTCAGAGTCAGGATTCAGTTAAGGGGAGAACTTCAGGGGACTTTAGGAGATTCAGAATTAGGATTGACTTCCGGAAGATTCACAAGGCTGAAACACACAATCCCACACTCTTGGAGGAGGAGTCTGATTCATTGCCAAGTCTATGTTTGTGCTGGCTGGAGACATTCTGACAAGAGCTCTCAAGAACCAAGGAGAGAAGAAGGCCTCCAGAAAACTAGCTGAGCCCCAAGTGAAGGAGATAAGATTTTGGAAGAGACAATATTTGAAAGACACAATAAAGGATCTGGATTTTAACTCCTGGCTGCATTTTGGGATTATGAAACTGAACTGAAAGGAAGGTTGCCTCCAGAAGCTTCCCAAGAAACCTTCCCCAAGAGAACCATTACATTTTAGAGAAACAGAACATTATACTTCAGGAAAGAACCTGTCTCAATCAGGTGAAGCAGAGGAATCTTCTAGGAGGCTCTTAGCCAAAATACAGAAACATTTTCTATTCTGTCCTGGTTGAGAATTTAGTGGTAATGCCCAATCAGCAGAGAAGGAAGCCAACAGCACTGGTCCCCAGGGCAGTGTAAAGCCATAGCCACCTGTAGAGAAAACTTGGGACAATCTCTATTTGCTCTAAGAACAGACATCAATCTTTTAAAAAGATCAAAGAAGCAAAAAGAGCTCTGATCATAGATAGTTTTATGGAGTCAGAGACGAATAGACCTGAGGACATGAAAGGTAAAACTTCTCTAGATGAAACCTCAAAGAGTGATATGAGTTGGTGTCTCTCCCATAAGGTACTCTTGGAAGAAATCAAAAAGGATCTTAAAAGAAAGTTAAAAAATGAAGAAAGAAAATGGAAAGTTTGTAGGAGAGTTTGGAAAAGAAAACTCCTTAAAAATATATTTACCTAAATGGTAAAAGAATATAACTCCTTACAAAATAGATTTGTTGATATGGAAAAAGAAAACAACTCCTTGAAAAAAAAATTGTGAAATGGGAAAAAAATCTAATGAACAAATCAACCCATTTAAAATTTCAATTGGCCAAATGTTAAGGAGATAAAAAAGCTAATTAAAGAAAATAATTCACTCAAAATTAGAATGGAAAAAAAAATGGAAATTAGTGATTCACTAAGATTTCAAGAATCTGTCAAACAAAAACAAAAACAAAAAAGGAAAAAAAAAAAGAAAAAATTATAAAGTAAAATACCTCATCAGAAAAAATAACTGACCTGTAAAATAGCTCTAGATTGCCTTAGAGAACAATCTAAGAATTAGACTGCTTGAAAACCATGATGAAAAAAGAGCCTAAGCAATGTCTTTCAAGAAATCAAGGAAAACTGCCATGATATCCTAGAACCAGAGGGTAAAATATCCCTTAACATAATTCACTGATTACATACTGAGAGTCCAAAATGAAAACCCCAAGGAATATCATAAGAAATTTCAAGAATTATCAGATCAAGGAGAAAATATTATAAGAAACCAGAAAAAAAAAACTGTTTAATATTGATGAGACACAACACAATCTGGAATACCCAGGATCTAGCAGCATCAACTTTAAAGGACTGAAGAACATGGAATATGATATTCCAGAAAGTAAAAGAGTTTGACTGCAACCAAAAATCAGTTATGCAGCAAAATCTACATTAACTTTCAGGATAAAAGATGGATATTTGATGAAATAGGGGATTTTTATTTATTTTGGATGAAAAGACTAGACTGAACAAAAACATTGATCTTCAAATACAGAACTCAAGAGAAGCATAAAAGGGTAAAAAAGAAAGAACAACAAAAACTGTTTTTAAAGGTTACATCACTATAGGGAAAGATGATATGATTAGCTCTTCAGAGCTTTATCTTTGTTAAGAGTATACTTAGATGGTACAGGCACAATTTGACTTTATTTTTAGGACATAAAAAAGAACATAAGGGTGGAAACCATTATATTCAAAGAAGAGGAATAGAGGGTAAAACTGGGTAAATTACATCACATGAAGGGGCAAAAATGCCTATTAAAATTGAAAGAAATAAGAAAGGGAGATGAGCATTGCTTGAATTTTACTCTGATTAGATTTGGCTCAAAGACAGAATACCAGATACATTTGGCTTTACAGAAAAACTTGTCTCACCCTATAGAGAATTAAAAGGGGAAAGGGAGAAGAAAAATGAGAAGTTAATATAAGGAAGAATAGAAGTAGAGGGAAAAGGAATAAGAAAGGAGGAGGTAGCTGTAAAGGGGGATGATTGTTTGAGGGAGGTGGTGGTCAGAAGCAAAATAGTTGAGACAGGGGGAAAGGAAAGAGGAAAGTATAATTTGGGGAAAATAGGTTGGTGGGAAATACAGAGATAGTCATTTTAACTGTGAATGTGAATAAGATGAATTCTCCCATAAAACAGAAGGATAAAGCAGACTGGATTAGAAGCCAGAATCCTACAATATGTTGTTTAAAAGAAATACATTTAAAGCAGAGTGATAGATACAGAGTAAAGCTAAAAGGTTGGAGGAGAATTATTATGCTTCATTGAACTAAGAAAAGTAGAAGTAGTAATACAAATCACAGATCAAGCAATGGCAGAAAATATTTAATTAAAAGAAATAAGGAAGGAAACTATCTTGCTAAAAGTTACCATAGATAATGAAGTAAAATCAATACAAAACATATATGTGCAAAATGGTATAAGATCCAAATTCATAGAGGGAGAAATTGATAGCTGCAAGAATAAGTAGACAGCAAAACTATAGTAGTGTGGGATCTCAATCTTGCTCTGTCCAAACTAAATAAATTGAACAACAAAATAAATAAGAAAGAAGTTAAGGAGGTAAACAGAATTTTAGAAAAAATTAGATATGATATATCTTTGGAGAAAATTAGTGGGTAGAGAAAGGAATATATTTTTTTTCCTCAGTGGTACATGAAATTTATGTAAAAATTGATAATGTATTAGGACATAAAAATCTCAAAATCTGTACTGTCCGGGCTAGCTTTCTTGGGGACCTCTGGATGGGTTTTAGTCTCAGGAGGATAAACACCATGAAAATGGTCAAGAATAGAGTCTAGATTCTTTATTCTGGCCCAGTATTGATCTTAGTGAAGGAGTCTTAAGAGCCATTATGAGGCTGGTCAAAGATAGAACGTCTATGGTTGACTTTGTCCTCAGTTTAAATACCCTATGATAATAAAATCAACTGTAGAACTATTACATCACTATGCTAAGTACTAAGTATATATGTGAACTAAAGAACAATCATCTCATCAGTTCCACTGAGTTAACACACTTTGTTTCAAGTGTACTTATTTCAAATTTACTTCGACAAATTTCCACCCTCTATATCTCTTACATTCTTTTGTTTTAGGACACAGATGGTCACACCCTCCCTGACATCTCAGGAAGGGAGGGGAAAACACCAAAAAAGAGGTGATCATGTCCTCCCTGATTCCCCAGAGTGGTGAGAACACCAAACCAGATATTGTTAACCGGTTTCCTCTGGGCTCAAGGGTCTTACTTGAAACAGATATACATAAATCCATTTGCATTGGAGGTATTATTCAAGCATGTAGAAATATAACACAGGCTAGTAGTGATGTAGCAAACAACATGAATCAACATAGTGATATAACATGTTCATAAATCTTAGAAGGAGACTACATAAATAGCAATCATACATATACTTCCTTCATCAGGCAAGAGATAGTCCAAAACTAATCTATCATTACTTCACGTGCCATGGAATTTATTGATTACTGCTGATATTAAAGTCCTGCAGCAGTCTTATTAACAATTTTAATGTTCATAACTGCCAGGCTCTTTCAGTTGTGGGCACAGTCAGCGACAGAATTACCCGATGTTTCTTGGGTCTTCTCCTTCATTTCAAGGGTCTGCTCCATCTCTCTCTAATGGACAGGGCAAAAATGGTTCGTTGTCACCCATCTGATTCCTTCTCCATCTGTAGAATTATAAGCAAACCCTCTCCCTCAAGCAGTTAATCTATCTGTTCCCTTCCATTCACCACTTTATAGATCTTTCCAATTCACCTGGCAATTATACTGGAGCTGCTCACACTGAATACTGACTTTCTGTCAGGTTATAAAAGCTGTATTCTCCCCAGTTGTAATCCCTTTCTCCAATCAGATTGCTTCTTGGCTGATTAATCATGTCACATTATTGAACTTCTAGACATTGTTTGGGTGTAACATTAGTTGTCATCATGACCCAAGTGGTTTTTTTCTTGGGGCACTGAAGCTGGGCCCCAATCCCCATTTTCCTGAGTAAATCTACATTCTGATGCCCAATAGAAGCCTCTGTTGCATTTTGGATATAGGATTTTGAGTATTGTTCTCCCACCCTGCCTTCTATGCCAACATTGAACATTCAGATGCCCTACTTTATCACATTTAAAGCATTGGCAAGTCTCTCTGAAAATCCCTTGCCAAAAGGGATCTTGTTTTCCCATGTTCTGATCTTGTTCCACGAAATAAACACAGAGTTTATTTGGACCTTGAGCTATTTTCGTGAAGGCTTCCCCTCTATCTTGTCTTTCTGGGAAGGTGCCCCATGCTTTGATAGCAGCAGCAGCAGCAGCAGCAATTCGCTCATATGCGGCTATAAGGTAATTAATCTGAAATAAAGTGTCTGCATAAGGACTAACGTGCTAATTGATCAATGGTGACTGGTATATTAACTCCAAGGTGCCTATTCCTATGACTTCTACTCTACAGAATTCACTAAACAAAGTTCACAACAAGTTTTATCCAGGTTCTAAACATGTCCTGGCTATAGATTTCCAATCAATGGGGGGATAAAACTTCAAAAGCCAAATTCTGTAATAACATCTAAACATAAGATGATGTAGACCTATAAAAAGTACAAGTCTTTTTCATATCTTTCATAATTTCTAGATTAAACGGAGTGTATTTTCTTTCTTTTTTTTTCTTTTTTTTTTTTTTTTTTTGACCTCAAGAATCAAACTCTTCAATTACAGGGTACATTGTTATTTTTAAATCAGATGAATCCTGCCCTTCCTTCATTTTTAGTTTAATTAGTGCCCTTTTTAATTATGACATAGGGAGTGGACAAATTTCCTGCATGGGTGATGCTGCTGATGTCACTACCTTCCTCCTTCCTCCTCCTCCTCCTCCCTCTACCCATGATGGCAAAATTGAGGTAGGACAGTCAAGAGATGGGGAATGCTTTAATGCTGCCTGCTTGGGTATAACTGAGCTGTGAAAGTGAGAAGCATCACACTCCTTAAGTTTATCAATGCTGTTCTTGTCCAATTCTTCATGCTTTTCAGTTGCTTTATCAGTACCATCCCCCTCCTGCTCTTTCTCCTTTTTCTTCATTTTAAAACTTCTGAGATTCCTTAAAGCCAACTGTATTATGTTGTATAAATATAATGTTTATTTAGGAGTTGAATCAGGACCATTGTCATTGCAACATTCAACGAATTGCTCTGACACTAGTTTCCACTTAGCTCGCTCTAAATTTTCTTCCTTAGAGAACCAAGGAGATGTGTATTATAATGTATCTAAGAGTCCAATGATCTGATCCCAAGTTAAAATTAAATCTTGGGGGGAAGGGTGCAGAGCCAAGATAGTGGAGAAGCCACAGGGGACTTTTTAAGCTCTCTCATTCCTTCACTACCAACTATTTAATTCAACCTCAAAAATAGCACTTGACTGGTAAAACCCACAAAGATTGGAAGTACAAAAACTTATCATTGGAAGAGAATCTGGAATATTGCCAGAAAAGGTTTGACCTGAGGTGATGGGAATAGACTAGCACAGGGCAGGGATAGAAATGGGAGTGGGCCACCTCTGTGGTTGGAAGGTTTACAGAGAGATCTCTACCATAGCCTGTCTGCTTTGCTTTGGTGGTAGAATAGTGGACCAGCAGAGAAATTGGAGCTTAGGGGACTGAGGGACACCAGAGCCTGACAGGATCTGGCTGTGCCCACACAGGACAAGAAGTGACTCAGTGCAGACCATAACATAGCTCTTTGCTGCATTCTGCAGGGAGGGGCTCTTGTTGCAGGGCAGTCAAACACAGCAGGGACACAGCCTGGGGCAGCTTCTCATCTGCACAGTGAGGGGCTTGGCTTGGCGTAGTAGAATTTCCCCAGCTCGTCTGAGCTCCCCAGGCAGAGATACTTCCAGTGAAGGAATAGGGTGATGGCTAATACTCAAACCAGGAGTTTGTGTGTGGGAGACAGTGATACTTTTGCTGCTTAACCTCTAGCCCCAAGACAGTCACTAATCCTCACAGTGGGGCTTCTTGTAGAGTACTTTCACAGCCTGGCCCATAATATCCAGGCCTACTCACTTCCATGTGGAGCTCTTCCAAAGCCCTCCTGCAGCTCAGCCTTCCTTGCAGCCCATTGAGAGGACAGTTACTGTCCATATAGCCATCCTTGCTTTACAGAGGAAGCTGGCACCTCCTTGCCATGAAGGCAGACCCTGAAGGCTTAAAAAAAATGAGTAAAAAATGAAGAAAACAACTGATAACTTCTACACAGAAAAAGAGCAGGTTTCCAACCCCAAGGAAAATAACAGCAGACAGCCTCCAGAGAATACCCCAAATAATGCTCTCCTAGAAGAGACTATTAAAAATGTCAAAAGAGAGTTAGAAGAAAAATGGGGAAAGGAAAGAGAAGCTATGCAAGAGAGTAACAACATCCTGAAATGTGAATTGGAAAAGGTAAAGAATTGACAGGAAGTCCAGGGAAACAGAATTAGGGAATTGGAAAAAGTAAAGAAATCACATGAAAGTAGGATGTGTGAATTGGAAAAGGTAAAGAATTCCCAAGAAAGTAGGACTTGTGAATTGGAAAAAGAAAACTAACAAACTAAAAAAAAAAAAAAAATTAGTGAAATAGAAAAAATTTCCATAGAGCAAAACAACTCATTTAAAAACTCAATTGAACATATACAAAAAGAAGTAGAAAAACCTAATGAAGAATATAACTCATTAAAAATCAGAACTGAACAAATAGAAATAAATGATTCATTGAGAAACCAAGAATCAGTCAAGCAAAACCAAAAAAATCTGGAGAAAAATGTCAAACATCTACTTGTCAAAATGACAGACCTGGAAAATAGATCTAGAAGAGATAATCTGAGGATTATTGGACTTCCTGAAAATTATGATGAAAAAAATAGCCCAGATACTATTTTACAGGAAATCTTCCAAGAGAACTGCCCAGAGGTCATAGAACTAGAAGGTCAAATAAGAATTGAAAGAATTCATTGAACACCTTCTGAAAAAGACCCCCAACAAACAAACAAACAAACAAACAAAAAACCCTCCACAGAACATTGTGGCTAAATTTCAGAACTATGAGACTAAGGAAAAAATATTACAAGCAGCCAGGAAAAAAAAATTCAAATACCAAGTTGCCACAATAAGGGTCACTCAAGATCTGACTGCCCCTATGTTAAAGGATCAAAGGGCCTGGAATCTGATATTCCGGAAGACAAAAGAACTTGGAATGCAGTCAAGAATAAAATATGCAGCTAAATTTAGCATTTTCTTCCATGGAAAAAGATGGGCATTTAATGAAACAGATGAATTCCATGTGTTTTTCAGGGAAAAAAAAACAGATCTAAACAAAAAATTTCATCTCCAATCATAGGACTCAAAAGAAGCAGAAAAAAGTAAAAGGAACTCTTGAAAACTGTATTTCTGTTGTTTAATATACATTAAGACTACATGTATAATATGATACTAATGATATAACAAAAAATGGGGGAAGTAGAAATGGAAAGGGGATAGTGTCAGAAAAAGGGAAAAAGGAAGATAAAAAGAGGGAAACTACATCCCACAAAGAGGCAAAGAAAACCTATCATAACTGAGGGAAGTTAGAGAGGGAGAGTAACATTGTGTGAACCTTACTCTCATCAGAATTGGCTCAAAGTGAAAATAACTGACATATTGGTTTTACAGAAAATTCTCTCTTACCTCATTAAAAAGGGGGAAAGAAAAAGAGAAAAGGAAAAGAGTAATAATAAAAGTGAAAAAGAAAGGGAAAGGGATTTTAAGGGAGGAGGGAGGGATACTAAAGAGGGAGGGCTGTGTGACACAAGTGGCCTCATAAGTTTAATACTGGGGAAGGAATTCAGGGGGGGGCAAGGGAAAAAAGCATAATCTGGGGATAATTGATGGCAGGAAATACAGAATTAATCATTTTAACTGTAAATGTGAATGGGATGAACTCTCCTATTAAGCAGGGACAGATAGCAGACTGGATCAAAAGTCAGAACCCTATAATATGTTGTTTACAGGAAACACATTTAAAGCAGGGAGACACATACAAAGTAAAGGTAAAAGGCTGGAGCAGAATCTATTAAGCTTTAAGTGAAGTTTAAAAAAAAAAAAAAAAAAAAAAAGAAAGAGTAGCCGTCCCTCAGATCAAGCAAAAGCAAAAATTGATCTAATCAAAAGAGATAAGGAAGGAAAATATATCTTGCTAAAGGGTAACATAGATGATGAAGCAATATCAATACTAAACATATATGCACCAAGTGGTATAGCATCTAACTCCCTAAAGAGAAGTTAAGAGAGTTGCAAGAAGAAATAGACACAAAACTATAATAGTGGGAAATCTCAACCTTACACTCTCAGAATTAGATAAATCAAACCACAAAACAAATAAGAAAGAAATTAAAGAGGAAAATAGAATATTAGGAAAAGTAGGTATGATAGAACTTTAGAGAAAACTGAATGGTAACAGAAAGGAATATACTTTCTTCTCAGCAGTTCATGGAACGTATACAAAAATTGACCATATATTAGGGCATAAAGATCTCAAAATTAAATACAGAAAGGCAGAAATAGTAAAAGCTTTCTTTTAAGATCACAATGCAATAAAAACTACATTCAACAGAAAGTTAGGGGTAAATAGACCAAAAAGTAATTGGAAACTAAACAATCTCATTTTAAAGATCGATTGGGTGAAACAGCAAATTATAGACACAATTAATAATTTCACCCAAGATAATGACAATGATGAAACATCATACCAAAATTTGTGGGATGCAGCTAAAGTGGTAATAAGGGGAAATTTTGTATCTTTAGAGACTTACTTGAATAAAATAGAGAAAGAGAAATCAATGAATTGGGCTTGCAACTTAAAAAGCTAGAAAAAGACCAAATTAAAAAGCCCTAATCAAATACTAAACTTGAAATTCTAAAATTAAAAGGAGAAATTAATATTATTGAAAGTAAAAATACTATTGAAGTAATAAATAAAACTAAGAGTTGGTTTTATGAAAAAAAAAAATAAAATAGATAAACTTTGGTAAACCTGATTAGAAAAAGGAGAGAGGAAAATCAAAAATTTAGTCTTAAAAATGAGAAGGGGGAACTTTCCACCAATGAGGAGGAAATTAGAGCAATAATAAGGAGTTACCTTGACCAACTTTGTGCCAATAAATTTGATAACCTAAGTGAAATGGAGGACTACCTCCAAAAATATAGGCTTTCTAAATTAACAGAGGATGAAGTAAATTGCTTAAATAGTCCCATTTCAGAAAAAGAAATAAAACAAGCTATTAATCAATTCCCTAAGAAAAAAATCTCCAGGACCAGATGGATTTACAGATGAATTCTACAAAACATTCAAAGAACAATTAGCTCCAATGTTATGTAAACTATTTGAAAAAATAGAGAATGAAGGAGTCCTACCAAATTCCTTTTATGACACAGACATGGTACTGATACCCAAACCAGTTAGGTTGAAAACTGAGAAAGAAAACTATAGATGAATCTCCCTAATGAATAGTGATGCTAAAATCTTAAATAAGATATTAGCAAAAAAGAGTACAGAAAATCATCCCCAGGATAATACATCATGATCAAGTAGGATTTATACCAGAAATGCAGGGCTGGTTCAATATTAGGAAAACTATCAGTATAATTGGCCATATTAATAAGCAATTTAACAAAAATCACATAATCATCTCAATTGATGCAGAAAAAGCATTTGATAAAATCCAACATCCATTTCTATTAAAAACACTTGAGGGTATAGGAATAAATGGATGTTTCCTTGAAATAATCAGTAGCATCTATTTAAAACCATCAATAAGCATAATATGTTATAGGAAAAGACTGTAACCATTCCCATTAAGATCAGGGGTGAAACACTATCACTATTATTGTATTAGAAATATTGTATTGTATTTGTCAATAAGAGTGGAGAAAGACATTAAAGGAGTTAGAGTAGGTAATGAGGAAACCAAATTATCACTCTTTGATGATAATATGATAGTATACTTAGAGAACGCCAAAGATTCTACTAAGAAGCTACTAGAAATAATCCACACCTTTATCAAAGATGCAGAACACAAAATAAACCCACGTAAATCATCAGCATTTGTATATGTCACTAACAAAATCCAACAGTTAGAGTTACAAAGAGAAATTCCATTTAAAGTAACTACTGCAGGAATGCAGGGCTGGTTTAATATTAGGAAAACTATTAATATAATTGACCATATTAATAATCAAATTAATAAGAACCATATGATCATCTCAATAGATGCAGAAAAAGCATTTGACAAAATCCAACATCCATTCCTACTAAAAACTCTTGAGAGTATAGGAATAAATGGATTATTCCTTAGAATAATCAGGAGTATATATTTAAGACCGTCAGTAAGCATAATATGCAATAGAAATAAACTGCAACCTTTCCCAGTAAGATCAGGAGTGAAACAAGGTTGCCCACTATCACCATTACTATTCAATATAGTACTAGAAACGCTAGCCTCGGCATTAAGAGCCGAGAAAGAGATTCAAGGAATTAGAGTAGGAAATGAGGAAATTAAACTATCACTTTTTGCAGATGACATGAGGGTATACTTAGAGAACCCCAAAGACTCTGCTAAAAAGCTACTAGAAATAATTCAAAATTTCAGCAAAGTGGCAGGATACAAAATAAATCCACATAAATCCTCGGCATTTTTATATATCACTAACAAAATGCAACAGCAAGAGATACAAAGAGAAATTCCATTCCAAACAAATGTTGAGAGTATAAAATATTTGGGAATCCATCTACCAAAGAAAAGTCAGGAATTATATGAGAAAAATTACAAAACACTTGCCACAAAAATAAAATCAGATTTAAATAATTGGAAAGACATTCAGTGCTCTTGGATAGGCCGAGCGAATATAATAAAGATGACAATACTCCCCAAACTAATCTATTTATTTAGTACTATACCAATCAGACTCCCAAGAAACTATTTTAATGACCTAGAAAAAATAACAACAAAATTCATATGGAAGAATAAAAGGTCAAGAATTGCAAGGGAACTAATGAAAAAAAACTCAGAGGAAGGTGGTCTAAGTGTACCTGATCTAAAGCTATATTATATAGCAGCAGTCACCAAAACCATTTGGTATTGGCTAAGAAATAGACCGGTAGATCAGTGGAACAGATTAGATACAAAGGACAAAAAAGGGTACATCTATAGCAATCTAATCTTTGACAAACCCAAAGATTCCAACATTAGGGATAAAAATTCATTATTCGGAAAAAACTGTTGGGAAAACTGGAAATTAGTATGGCAGAAATTAGATATGGATCCACACTTAACACCATATACCAAGATAAGATCAAAATGGGTCCATGATTTAGACATAAAGAGGGAGATAATAAATAGATTAGAGGAACAGAGGATAATCTACCTCTCAGACTTGTGGAGGAGGAAGGAATTTATGACCAGAGGAAAACTAGAGATCATTATTGATCACAAAATAGAAGATTTTGATTACATCAAACTAAAAAGTTTCTGTACAAATAATACTAATGGAAACAAGATTAGAAGGGAAGTAACAAATTGGGAAAATATTTTTAAAAACAAAGGTGCTGACAAAGGTCTCATTTCCAAAATATATAGAGAACTGACCATAATTTATAAGAAACCGAACCATTCTCCAATTGATAAATAGTCAAAGGATATGAACAGACAATTCTCAGAGGAAGAAATTGAAACTATATCCACTCACATGATAGAGTGTTCCAAATCACTACTGATCAGAGAAATGCAAATTAAGACCACTCTGAGATACCACTACACACCTGTCAGATTGGCTAAGATGACAGGAACAAATAATGACAAATGTTGGAGGGGATGTGGGGAAATTGGGACACTAATACATTGCTGGTGGAGTTGTGAAAGAATCCAGCCATTCTGGAGAGCAATCTGGAATTATGCCCAAAAAGTTATCAAACTGTGCATACCCTTTGACCCAGCAGCGCTACTACTGGGATTATATCCCAAAGAAATACTAAAGAGCGGAAAGAAACATATATGTGCCAAAATGTTTGTGGCAGCTCTTTTTGTTGTAGCTAGAAACTGGAAGATGAATGGATGTCCATCAGTTGGAGAATGGTTGGGTAAATTGTGGTATATGAAGGTTATGGAATATTATTGCTCTGTAAGAAATGACCAGCAGGAGGGATATAGAGAGGCCTGGAGAGACTTAAATCAACTGATGCTGAGTGAAATGAGCAGAACCAGAAGATCACTGTACACTTCAACAACAATACTGTATGAGGATGTATTCTGATGGAAGTGGAAATCTTCAACATAAAGAAGATCCAACTCACTTCCAGTTGATCAATGATGGACAAAGGTAGCTACACCCAGAGAAGAAACACTGGGAGGGGAATGTAAATTGTTAGCACTAATATCTGTCTGCCCAGGTTGCATGTACCTTCGGATTCTAATGTTTATTGTGCAACAAGAAAATGATATTCACACACATGTATTGTACCTAGACTATATTGTAACACATGTAAAATGTATGGTATTGCCTGTCGTCGGGCGGAGGGAATAGAGGGAGGGGGGGTAATTTGGAAAAATGAATACAAGGGATAATATTATAATATATATATATATATATATATATATATATATATATATATATATATAATAAAAAAATAAAATAAAAAAAATAAAAAAAATAAAGTAACTACTGATAGTATAAAATATTTAGGAATCTTTCTGCCAAGGGAAAATCACAAACTATTTGAGCAAAACTACAAAACACTTTCCACACAAATTAAATCTGATCTAATCAATTAAAAAAGTATTAAATGCTCTTGGATAGGGCAAGCGAATATAATAAAGATGACAATACTACCTAATCTATTTTTTTTAGCAGTATACCAATCAGACTCCCAAAAAAACTATTTAATGACCTAGAAAAAATAACAACAAAGTTCATATGGAACAAAAAAAGGTCAAGAATTTCTTTTTTTAAATAATTTTATTTATTTATAATTTTTTGACAGTATATATGAATGATTAATTGTTTTTAAACATTATCCCTTGTATTCATTTTTCCAAATTATCCCCTCCTCCCTCTACTCCCTCCCCTTCATGACAGGAAATCCCATACATTTTACATATGTTACAGTATAACCTAGATACAATATATGTGTATAAATACCATTTTCTTGTTGCACATTAAGTATTAGATTCTGAAGGTATAAGTAAGCTGGGTAGATAGACAGTTGTGCTAACAGTTTACATTCAATTCCCAGTGTTCCTTCTCTGGGTGTAGTTGTTTCTGTCCATCATTGATCAACTGGAAGTGAGTTGGATCTTCTTTATGTTGAAGATATCCACTTCCATCAGAATACATCTTCATACAACATTGAAGTGTACAGTGATCTTCTGTTTCTATTCATTTCACTCAGCATCAGTTGATGTAAGTCTCTCCAAGCTTCTCTGTATTCTTCTTGCTGGTCATTTCTTATAGAGCAATAATATTCCATAACCTTCATATAAAAGGTCAAGAATTTCAAGGGAATTAATGAAAAAAATCAAATGAAGTTGGCCTAGCTGTACCAGATCTAAAATTATATTAAAAAGCACCAGTTACCAAAAACATTTGGTATTGGTTAAGAAATAGACTAGTTGATCAGTGGAATAGGTTGGATCCAAAGAACAAAATAATTAATAGCTCTAATAACCTAGTGTTTGACAAACCCAAGGACTTCCCCTTTGGGATAAGAACTCAATGTTTGACAAAAATTGCTGGGAAAATTGGAAATTAATATGGCAGAAACTAGGCATTGAATCATATCTTAACACCATTTACCAAGGCCAGGTCAAAATGCATTCATGACCTAAGAATAAAGAATGAGACTATAATAAATTAGATGAACATAGGATAGTTTACCTCTCAGAGCTGTGGAAGAGGAATGAATTTATGTCCAAAGAAGAACTAGAGATCATTATTGATCACAAAGTAGAAAACCTTGATTATATCAAATTGAAAAGTTTTTGTACAAACAAAACTAATGCAGATAAGATTAGAAAGGAAACAATAAACTTGGAAAATATTTTTAATGTCAAAGGTTCCAATAAAGGCCTCATTTCCAAAATATATAGAGAATTGACTCTAATTTATAAGAAATCAAGCCAATCTCCAATTGATAAATGGTCAAAGGATATGAACAGACAATTCTCAGATCAAGAAATTGAAAGTATTTCTAGTCATATAAAAAGATACTCCAAGTCACTATTGATCAGAGAAATGCATATTAAGACAACTCTGAGATACCACTACACACCTGTCAGATTGTCTAGAATGACAGGGAAATATAATGCAGAATGTTGGAGGGGATGTAGGAAAACAGGGACACTGATACATTGTTGGTGGAACCGTGAATGGATCCAGCAATTCTGGAGAGCAATTTGGAACTATGCTCAAAAAGTTATCAAACTGTGCTACCATTTGACCCAGCAGTGTTACTACTGGGCTTATATCCCAAAGAGATCTTAAAGAAGGGAAAGGGACCTGTATGTGCAAGAATGTTTGTGGCAGCCCTCTTTGTGGTGACCAGAAACTGGAAACTGAGTAGATGCCCATCAATTGGAGATTGGCTGAATAAATTATTGTATATGACTATTATGTATTCTGTATTGTTCTGTAAGAAATGACCAACAGGATGATTTCAGAATGGCCTGGAGGGACTTACCTTAACTGATGCTGAGTGAAATGAGCAGGATCAGGAGATTGTTGTATACTTCAACAACTATACTATATGATGATCAACTCTGATGGATGTGGCCATTTTCAATAATGAGATGAACCAAATAAGGCCCAATAGAGCAGTAATGAACTGAACCTACACCCAGCAAAAGAACTCTAGGAGATTATTATGAACCACTCCATAGAATTCCAATCTCTCTAATTTTGTCTGCTTGCATTTTGGATTTTCTTCACAGACTAATTGTACACTATTTCAAAGTCCGATTATTTTTGTACAGCAAAACAACTGTTTTGACATTTATAGATAGATTATATTTAATTCATGCTTTAACATATTTAACATGTATTGGTCAACCTGCCTTCTGGGGGAGAGGAAGAAGGGGAAAAATTGGAACAAAAGATTTTACAATTGTTAATGCTGAAAAATTACCCATGCATATATCTGGTAAATAAAATCTATTAAAATATTAAAAAAAATTAAATCTTGGCAATTTATTAACCTCAATATGTTTTTTACACACTTCCCTTGGGGTGGGGAAGGCTTTTTTCTTAGTATTTGCCCCATTTTTTTGAAAAACGAAAGTGACTAGTTTACTTACCTCATGTCCTCATCACAGGGGCTTCTCCACTAAATTTACAATCATGTCAGTTGAACTTCTGTGTATAAGGACTCATTTCCAGAGCCTCAAAAATAATGTGCTCCTTTCGGTACCCCATGTTTGGATAACAAAATGTAATATCCAGACTAACTTTCTGAGGAACCTCCACACAGGCCTTCCTTGGTTTCAGCAAGATTGACACCATAAGAATGTTCAAGAATAGAATCCAAATTCTTTATTCTGGCCCAGTATTAATCTTAGTGCAGGAGGTATAAGAGCCACCATGAGGCTGCTGTGATATAATGTATATGGCTGACTTTGACTTTAGTTTAAATACCCGATTATAATTACATCAACTGTAGAACTATTACATCACCATGCTATGTACTAAGTATATATGTCAACTAGAGAACAATCATCTCATCAGTTCCATATAAAATATGCTTCTTACACTTGGAACCCACCATACTTGGGTATAATATTGCCATGTTTGTACCTCAAGTGACTTTCTGGGAGTCAGGTCCCAAGGAAACTTACCCCACTTTGTTAGACTAATTTTTCATGGTTCCTTGGGAATTGAGTATCCTTCTCTGTAGATATTATTATCCACCTTAATACCTTACATTAATGTTTTATATTTCTCTCATTTAGAATTCTATCCATCAACTCCCATTGTAGAATTCTTGCCCCTTGTATTGTGCACAATGCCAAATTTCACATTCCTTCTTGGTCTCTCACAGTCTCACTATGATTCTAGTTATCATGACCAGGGATTATGAAATGTGACCTGTAAGTATTATATGCTTCTTTTTTTAGTATTTTTCTTATGGAATATATGCCAAAGCCCAAGTCCTGTGGTCCATAAAGCAGATACATGTTTATGTTGTCACTCATACCCTTTTTTACGAACCTCCCTGTTGTAGTTCCACAGTGGTATGATTCCCCTGCCCAAGAAAAAAGCTATGTATTTCATGTATTATTTTAGAGATTATGCTCCTACCATCTATTTCGTATTGCTTCTTCAACATCCATTACTGTTTCTATACAAGCTGTCTGTGATAATAGACAGCTCAAATTGTAACTGCTCTACAATGTAACATCACCCTTTATTGCAGAAACAGGAAAATATTAATCAGGAATTGTTACACCTTGTTATAGAAGTGAGAGATACTTTGATAGCCTCAGGAGATCACATAGACTACTTGGAATGGTGCTGAAATATGACTATATATTTCATCCCTTGAGTATCACTGCTGGAAAAGTTAATGAATCTCACTACTCATGGGATATGTTAAAAACTCATCTGTTTGGGATATTTAACTACTCTAATTCTGGTATTGATATGACGATCTTAGAAAAAATTCATTTGGGACATGAGCCAGGCCTCTATAGATCAATCACCCCTAAGGGCATTGCTGATGAAATTAGGAAGCTGTTCCAGGGAACCCTACATTCATGGCATTGGGTGCTCACCTTTCTTGGCTCTATTCTTGCCATCCTATTATTGCTAATCTTCCTCTGTTGCCTTGTCCCTTTTTTTTTTTTCAAGTTGCAGGGGGACTTTACAAGTAGATGTAGATCTATAATCACCAGATATATCTGCAGCAAAAACAAAAAAACAGGGGGAGTTTTGCCTCTCTAGGGGTATACACCTGTTTAACTGCAGGACTCAAGGCCATTTTAACCTTTCTTTGACTCTTTCTAAGTACCAGTTACCAGATCAGGAAAGATTGGGGAGAACTGTGAATAGGTGCACTGGCTGTGTCCTGGAAATAGGATGGCTAGAGGATGAAGTTGTATTGCTAAAGGATGTCACATTACTCTTGTACCATTAAAATACACTGTCCCCTCATTTACTTATTGATTTAGTTCTCTTTGGTTACTTGAGTATAGTGCAGTTTCAGAGCTTAAATAGAGAGTGCTTAGCTACAATAAACTTTACCTTAAACACCAGTATTTCTCTCTTTTCTTGCTTCTAGGGTCATTGTGAGAGCCAACACAGCTAGCATGTCTTTTGTAATTCACAGAAAATTATACACCAATTTTCTTAATGGATATCAATGCAAAATTCTTAAAATATCAGCAGAGAGATTACAGTAAGTTATCCCAATTGTTATATACAATTGTTATATGTAATTGATTTATACCAAGAATGCAGAACTGGTTCAATATTAGAAAAAAAAATTAGGATAATTTTCTATGCAAATAACCAAACTAACAGAAATCATATGATTAAATCAATATATGCAGAGGCAGAATTTGGCAAAAATCCAATCCAGTTTTATTAAAAACACTAGACAGCCCAGGAATAAGTAGAGTTTTCCTTAAAACGATCAGTAACATCTAATTAAAACCATTAGCAAGCATTATATGTAATGGGGATAAACTAGGACCATTCCCAATAAGATCAGGGATGAAACAAGATTTTCCACTATCGCTGTTTACTATTCAGTATTATACTACAGATACTTGCTTTAGAAATAAGAAGAGAAAAAAAGAAATTGAAGAATTAGAGTAGGTAATGAGAAAACCAAAGTATCACTTTGCATATGATATGATTATATACTTGGAGAATACTAGAGAATCAAATAAACATCTACAAGAAACAATTCATGACTTTAACATAGTTTCCATGCAAATTATCAACATTTCTATATTTTACCATCAAAGTGAATCAGGAAGGGATATAAGGATAAATTCCATTTAAAATAACTGTATATGGTATAAAATATTTAGAAGACTACCTGCCAAGACAAAGTCAGGAACTATATGAACACAATTATAAAACACTTTCCTTACAAAATTATGTAAGATCCAATCAATTGAAAGAATGACAAGTGATCATGGGTAGGCTGAGCTAATATAATAAAAATCACAATTCTACTTAAATTAATCTACTTATTCAGTGCAATACCAATCAAACAGCCAACAAATTATTTCACAAAGTTAGAAAAAATAATAATAACATTCAGCCATAAAAACAAAAAGTGAAGAATTTCGATGGATTTAATGAAAAAATATATATGAAGGTAGCCTACCCTGTACCATATGTAAACCTATGTTATAAAACAGAGGTTTGGTGCTGGCTAAGAAATAAAGTAGTTGATCAGTGGAATAGGTTAGGTTCACAAGACACAATAGTCACTGACTATAGTAACCTAGTGTTCAACAAATCCTAAGATCCCAACTTCTTGAATAAGAACTCACTATTTGAAAAAAAAATATGATGGGAAAATTGTAACTTGGTGTGAAAGAAACTAGGCACTGACCCATAACTAACCATCCTATACCAAAATAAGGTTCAAATGGGTTCATGATTTAGACATTAAAAAGTAAAACTATAAGAAAATTAGAAGAACAAAGGATAGTCTGTCTCTTAGATCTCTGGAGAAAGAAGGTATTTGTGGCCAAAGAAGAAACAGGGTACATTGTAGAATACAAATTTGATAATCTTTATTGCACCTAGAGAGAGAACTTTGGAGACTAAGTATGGATCACAACATAGTATTTTCACTTTTTGTTGATTTTTGTTTGCATTTTGTTTTCTTTCTAATTTTCTCCTTTTTGATCTGATTTTTTTCTTCTGCAGCATGACAATTGTAGAAATATGTATAAAATAATTGCATATGTTTAACATATTTTGGATTGTTTGCCATTTAGAGGAGCAGGGGAGGGAAAAATTTGGAAAACAAGGTTTTTGCAAGGGTGAATATTGAAAGATGTCTATGTATATATTGTGAACATTTAAATAACTTTTTTTTAAAGAAAAAGAACCACACAAATTTTTACTTGGGTTACATAGAGGCAATACAATACAACAAAAATTTGAAAGCAAGACAGAGTATTATACATTTTTTGTGTATGAGCAAGTACTCATATCATAGATACAAGTTCCTACTGAACACATTATATACTCCAAGTGATTAGTGACTTATCTCTGATTGAAGACTGTTAAGAGTAGAACCTAACAATCTTTCAAGGGGAATAAACTCCCTTCAGCCTGATGTTCTATGACTCCATAAACAGTACTTACTACTAACCCTAAGACCTAGCTAAAATCTCCTTTTTTATAACCCATCTTTCTGTTGATTATCTCCATTTTATCCTATATTTGCCTTGTTTCTAAACAGTTGTTTGTATGTTGTTCCCCTTATTAGAGTATGAGCTCTTTGAGAGCAGAGATAGTATTCTGCCTTTTTTATATTCTCCATTTTAATATACAAACTGGAATATACAAGGTACTTAATAAATATATTTAGACTTGTTGACCTCTATTAAGTGTTAAAATTTGTTCTTTTGAAGTAAAGTTGTTTATGCATTATTGCATCCTTAAGACATGATGAGGGCAGGGACTGTGACTTATTTAATCATTTTATTTCACATAGATCTGACTAAAGCAACATTCGCATTTTAATAAATTAATAAATATTAGTTGATAATGAAATTGTGGAGTATTCTATCCTATATAATAATCTCTATAGAAGAAAATATTTTATATCTCCTATATAATTCATATTTCTTTTATACAATACTACTTGTGAGAGTTGTTACTATTATTTCCATTTTATAGTTGAATAAAATGAAGATTAAATGTATTTAAAGACTTATGTAGGGTCACACAGTTAGCAAGTATGTAAAGTGGCATTTATACTCACATCTTCATGATTTCAAGTATATCATTATACATTATGAACATTATGGTATGACGTTATCATATAGATGGCATCTAGGTGGTATTGCTGATAGAATGCTGGGCTTGAAGTCAGGATATAATCAGGTTAGATTTCCCAGTTTGTCCTGTTTTCTGAGAATGAGATAAAGTCCAACACAATTCTTATTCCATCCATCTTGTCTTCAATCTCTGAGACTGTCTTGATTAGCATATTTGTGACAGCCTTGATGGGAACTCAGTTTTCCCAAACTGTCTAATAAGACAATCTCAACATTTCAAAACACATCCTTGTCACTTCCTAGACTGTGCCTTTATTTCCCCCTCTTTCCTCTGAGCTATAAAAGTTGTGTTGCTAAAAAAAAAAGAAATAAATTGCTCAAATACCTATGACTCTACCTTGCTTAATTGTGCTTGGTTTGAGCCATGTGCTATTTTACATAAATAAATGGCAAATCTCTATTATCTGTGATAGATCTCTTGTCCTGGTTCTTGCATGTAGCTAACTATTACACTCTCCCAAATTTATTTCATATTTTTATTTCACATTACTATTTCTGGAACATTTATTACCATATCACTTAGTATAGTACTTGGCACATGGTAGGTATTCACCGAATGTTTACTTCCTTCCACTCTCCCTCCCTCCCTTGCTCCTTCCCTTTCTCCTTCCCTGTCTCCCTCCCTACATCTCTTCCTCCCTTCTTTTCTCCCTTCCTTCCTCCTTTCCTCTTTTTGCTCTTTCCTTCCCTTCCTTTCCTTCTTTTCTTCCTTCTTCCTTCCCTTCCTTTCTCCCTCTCTCCCTTCTCCTTGTAACTTTCTTTCCTTCCTTCCTTCCTTCCTTCCTTCCTTCCTTCCTTCCTTCCTTCCTTCCTTCCTTCCTTCCTTCCTTCCTTCCTTCCTTCCTTCCTTCTTTCCTTCCTTCCTTCCTTCCTTCTTTTCTTCCTTCCTTCCTTCTTTCCTTCCTTCCTTCCTTCTTTCATTCTTTGTTTCCTTCCTTCCTCCCTCCCTCCCTCCTTCCTCTATCCCTGAAGAACATCAAAACAATAGACATCAAAAGAATATTCTTATGCAACAAAGGAAAAGGAACACTAGGATAGCATTAAGCTGGTAATTCAGAGTTTTGCTGGGAAGATCAGTTAGGTCATGTACTTTACTCTCTTGTCTAAGGAAATGAATCTTTTTTGACAAGGCTTGCAGCTCCTCACTAATCAATAGAGCCTGAAGTCAAATTCCCTTATAGGCAAATTGGTATACTGATTTGCAGCATTCAAAATAAAACAAAACAAAACAAACAAACAAAAACAAAACAAAACAAAGCAACTTTCTCTTTAGTTCCACAGACCCAAAGAGAAAAAAAGTATAGTCATCTTCTCTCTGTTTAACTTTCTAGAGAATCCAGAAACAAAGGGGTGTCCTATCTTCTTGAATAAGAAACTCCCTTACTTCATAGCACCAAAACAAGTTCATTCATAAAGTAAAAAGCAGAGCTATTGGAGTGAAGACTGTTCTTGGGGACAGCAAACCTGAACCTGAATGCTTTCTCATGTTTTAACTGGTTTTAATTTGTGAATTACTTAAGCTCCCAGATCCTCATCTTTTCCATGTGTAAGATTAGAATAAAGACAGTTTTTCTAGCAAGTTCACAAGACAGTAATGAGGAAAGTATTGCAAAAATGTAAGTTATGTATGAATGTGACTTGTTTTTAAAGTGATACTGACTTGTCTGTCAAAATATGTCACATATCCACAATAAGCAAATAAACAAATAAGAAAACAAACAAACAAAAAGAAATAAAGAAGGTAAATAGAAATTAGCCAGCCTGGTTACTGGCATCTGGTGAATTCTTCAGAATAAAAGTTATCTAAAAGGGAAATACAATCCACTTTCCTTAGCCATAAAATGAAAGTAATTTTAAAGGTCTCCCCTGACACTATACTATATGCCATAAATATAATATATGCCTTTCATTGGTTAAGCACAAGGTAAAAATATCAGAAGACTTATCAGAGATGATGTTGATGGAGAAAGGAATGCGTGTGGGGGGAGGGGGGTCTTGAAGATTTCCAATATTCCTACCAACTCTGTGATTACTCCCTATTAATAATAATAATAATAATAATAATTAATAATAATAATAAAAAGTTTTATCTTTTTTTTTATGATTTATGTTCTCTTCTTCCAGGAATCACATTCTCTTCTTTGTGTACCATAAACAGAGACTCTAAATCTAATTAAGGGGGTCACTTATTCTCCAGTTCCATACTGTTTACTATTTCTTGATCTTGGGCCATATCAGACTTGTTATTATTCCATTCTGTAAATGTTGTGTATAAAGTTTTGCAAAGTGAATTATTGTGAATGAACAAAGGAAACTTCCTATTTAACATAAAATCACAGGGAACTCTTGTAAATCATATAAAATAAACATCCTTAGTGTTTGTACAAATTCACATCACCAAGTATTGTTTACTTAATATAATGAACCTGTTAGTAATTTTCCTCTCAAATAACTAAGTAACTAAAGAGTTAGCATGAGTCTAAAAGAAACACAACCCATTAAAAAAAAATAAAATTACTATAGTTTATATACAAAAATAGTATATACCTAGTGACCATGAATACTGAATACCTACAAGAAAAGGACTCATATTTAAGTGGTTATGTTCCTGCCATATTCCCTAAAAGAATATTTATGAAAAGAAAAAAAAAGTTAGCACAGTGAATCCTATCACATAGAACTTCTCTTTTTCAATAGGTACTCAGTCACATTATCCCTTGTCTAAGGTGCTCAAAAGGAAGTCAAAAGGTCACTGTTGCATAATTCTACTATACATATACATATACATATACATATACTGTTACATAGTAGAATTATTGTTAATTTTGAATTGCAATTGTACTACTTATGACTTTGGAGAAGTCAAGTTATATAATCTGTCCAGGCCTTCCCATGCTTTTTTCTCTAAAACCAGGAAGTTAGACCATATGAACTCAAAGGCCCCAATTTAGTTCTAAATTTATATTCTTAATAGCTGAAAAATATAATTTTAAAAGAGTACCTTCAACTATGGAGAATTAGCCTGGTTAATATTTTTTTTCTTTTGGAATACATTTGTTAAAGGAGATAAGTTCTTTCCCATAAGAAGAAGAATAGTTTTTTGGGCATAGTTGTAGGTCTGGAATATTTCAATAGTTTTCTTTATGCCTCCATTAATTCTACTCTTGATAAATATACTGTTTATAGGTGATTAGTCATCTTCAAGGATGGACTTTTATTAGAAATCAATGGAGTAGAATTTACTGTAATTGCTTATCAATACCTAAGTTTGCTATTCCTGAGGTGAAATATGCAGAGAGGATATTTTAAAACTTTTCCACTAACTGGGGAGTTTCATTATAATGAAAAAGACCAGCAATGAATAATTCAGTTGTAATTAATCAATTACTTTAATAATAACCAGAGCCATCGAAATGATCAATGAGCACTGGGAAGAATGCATAATTACTATACTACTAATGTAATATATTTATGTACACTACTTCTCCTATCATGTAAATAATATTCTTTGTCCATTTATTCTATCTTTTCCACTGTCTGGCTATATGGTTACCTTTGCATTAGTAGTATATGGAAAGCTCATTACCCACAGAAACAATTTTGTGAACAAATCATATATTTATTATGATTAATTTTTGTATTAAAATCCCAAAAGTACCTCTGATTTAAATTCATAACGTAATTTAAATTCATAATTTAAAAAATAAAATAAAGCACACAGCCATTTAGGAATTATATTAAATAAAATTATACACATACCTTTAGTCTGTATAGTTATAGGAAGCAGTTATTGTTAGAGAAATGTTGATAGGAGTCCTCACTTGATTCTTATACACTCACAAACACACAAGTATATTAAGCAAGAAAGATTCAAAGCTTAGATATTCTGAATGTACAAATCAATGTGGGAGTGCCTGTTCTTCCTTATCTCCTTTTCTTAGAATCTCTGACTTCCCTCAAAACAAAGTTCAATGCCAATTTTTGTAGGAGGTCTTCCCATTTCCCCCTGCCTCCCAACCCTAATGCAAGTGTCTTCTCTTCTCAGGCTTGTTCCCGTCTGGTCTGTATATACCTTGCATTTATCTGTTTCTGTCTATGGGTTTCCCCTATGAGAATTTAGGTCTTTGAGGGCAAGGATTGTTTTTGCCTTTTTTTTTTTTTTTTTTTTTTGTATTCCCAGTACTAAACAGAGGACCCTACCAATAGTAAATACTTTTGTAGTTGTTTATTCATTTTTACTCACATTCAACTCTTCATGACTTTTAGGGGTTCTCTTGGCAAAGATTCTGGAGTGGTTGGCCATTTGCTTCTCCAGCTCTCTTTACAGATGAGAAAACAGGCAAATGGGGTAAGTGACTTGCCTAGGAACATACAGCTAGTAAGTGTCAGAGGCTAGATTTGAATTCAGTATTTCCTGACTCCAGTCCTGGCACACCATGCATTCTGCCATCTTGCTGCTCAGTCAAGCACTTAATAAATGCTTGTTAGTTGATTGTTTTTTTTTCTTATTTTCAATGTACCCTGTACTTATTTCTGATTTTACATATGTGAAAAAATAGCCATCATTTGTGCCTCTCACCTATGACTGCATATAGTGATTACATTCTTTATTATAATCACCAAAGGAGGACAATTCTATCCCAGGATAGAAACAAGAATTGAATTCTGATGACATTTACATTCCAAGGAATTAGATAAGATCTTACTGTAGTTTGTTGTTGGAAATATTATCAAGTCCATTATCATTCAAAGAAAGGAATATATATATATATATATATATATATATATATATATATATATGTGTGTGTGTGTGTGTGTGTGTGTGTGTGTGTGTGTGTGTATGTTTGTGTGTGTGTGTGTGTGTGTGCTTTCTAAATGTTAGCTCTAATTATTATCTAAGTATGTACTATTTCCCACCAGGAGAATGTAAGCTCTTTGAGAGAAGATGCTATTTCCCACTTTGTCTTTGTTAATGTTCATTCAATGACTTGTACTTATAAATCCTTTGATACCTGCTTGTTATATGGGATGTATTCCTTAAATGGGAAAGAGAAATTAAGTGTTAAAACTAAAAGAGAAAGGTTTAGAAATAGGCAGAAAAAATATTTTGACGTCAAGGGGAAGGGATTTAATAAAATTCACAAAGGATCCCTACGAAATTAATGTGCTCTGAAGATATTATAGTCATCTTTGAAAGAAACTTTAAAAGGAAATGATAGGGGCAGAATTTAAACCTAGGATTCAGAGATAAAATAATCCTCAATCATCAATTATTCCATAAATTTCAACTAAACTAGTCATGAAAGAAACAATAATGAAACAGGAATTGGACTCTTATAAGATCAGTCAGTCCATGAAAAATATTTATTAAGCGGTTGCCATGTCCTAGTCTATATATTAGGTTTAGAGGCATAAAGAAAGTCCAAAACACAAAACAAAGTCTATCAAAAAGTTCACATTTCAGTTAATGAATAAATGAAAAATCATTTATTGTTTACTATGTTCCAAATACTGTATTAAATACTGATAATCTAGACAGAACAATTGAAAATAATCCATGGTTATGAGGTTACACTCAAATTTTCACTCTAGGGCAAAAGGATGATAATGATAAGGCCAGAGATCATTTTATTAATGTTGAGTAATTATGACAAAGAGGTAGCACAAATGGTTAAGAAATTGGAACTTTAGCATTCTTTGATAGGACAGATTAGTAAAGTCACATTGACATCCATCTCATCTGAAAGAAAGGGATCTCATTCAGGTCTTCCTGAACAGTGAAGCAGGCTGGGGAAAAAGCAAAACAAAACAAAACAAAACAAAACAAAAAAAAAAAAAAAAAAAGGAAGCCAAGGAAGAGTGGCCCTGGTTCTGATGATTCATAGATTTGGGGTCTTGGAATCATAAAACTTTTAGGGTAGCCTAAGACAATGGTAAGCTGGCCTAAGAGTTAAAGAAAGTCATTTCAGACTAAAGATAACAGCTTCAAAGTGGGGACCAGGATGATTATAAGTAAAATTATAGCATAACTTCCAGCTAGAAGAATGACATGGAAGGGTGAGCTTGAGGTCGAATGGATCAGTATTTATGTAATGATTAAACCTGGATATATGCAGCTTGTAGAAATATACACAATGTTTCATTTATAGACCCTAAAGGATCAATTAATGTATAATGAATATTTTTCTAGGGTATTTGTTTCCCAGAATCCTGTCACAAGTGGAGATCAAAAACCAATGTGGTACTTACTAAATAATCTGCATCAATGAACTCATCATTTGAAGAAAAAGAAAGAAAGAAAAAAAAAAAGAAATTATATGATTTGCACTTGTTTTTGTTTTCACTTAGTTCTATATTAAAAACTTCATTTGAAAAAGAAAAAGAAAAATCTTCAATACATTTTAGCTAAATTACAATGAAAAAGCATTTTCCCACAAATCAGTGAAATGAGCGGGAAGCCCACTTAATCCCCAGTATTCAAGAGTTGTAAGAATGTCAGCTTGTAAATCTTAAAAAGAAAAAGAAACAAAGAAAAAGAAAAAAGAAAAGAAAAAAAGAATATGTATGTCCTATAAAGAAACAGAAAAAGGAAATATAAATGGAATAAAACTGAGGGCAGCTTCTTCTTTTGACCCCCTTGCCTTGGAAGAAAAAGTCTTTATAGAGTTTTCTAGAATCAGGAATCACTTTCTCTTTTGATTAAATATGAGTTTTTCCTATGTGTGATAGTCAGAAGATATTTCCCAATACTCCAGTACTCTCTAATGTGTAGGCAATGAGGTACATGACCTCATGCTGTATTCATTTGAAAAGGAGTTAACTTGGCTAACTTCACATGGTTAAGATGACCTTTTGAAAATGTTTCTCTATCTTACATAAGGCTAAATCTATCATATTCCCCAACATTGCACTATATTATTTGACTCTAACCCTGAATTTTAAGCTTACTCTGTAGTTTCAAAAGCTTCATTTGGTTCTTCATTTATGATCCTAAATTCTCATCATAGTGGACTAAATTGATTTTAATCACATCTGGCTAGTCTGGACTATCTATGTTGTGACTTTTCTCTTCAGACAATATGAAGAAGTTTGTAGATGGCGATTGACATAAATACATCTCTTAATAGTTGAGTGCTAGACTTGGAATTATTATGAATAATAACAGCAAACTCTAATTTTGAATTATAAAAATACTGGGTTTTTGAATAGTTACATAACAAAAAGCATCGGTTTCAATCTTTGTAGTAATGAATTTCAGGGTTTATATAAGGGCCAAATGATAAAAAATATAGAAAGCATTTCACTACCCTTAAAGCTGTATAAGGGAAGCTGTTATTGTTGCTAATTTAATTCAACAAATTTATCTACTGATTCAAAGTCTTTGTGCTAGGCAATGTACTAGCTACTAGAGATAAAAAAAAAAGCAAAAGAAAAATATCCATTGTTGTCAAATAGTTGTGCTAGGGAAAGAAAGTATATAAATAAAAGAGTAATTATAAAGTAATGTTGAAGGAGAGTGTACTATCAGCTGTTGAGATCAGAAAAGATTTTGGAGTGATGAGTTGAAGGAAATGAAAGATTTTAAGAGGAAGATTTTAAAGAGGGGTGTATTCCAAACACAAAGGAATACTTTGCAAAGGCAAAGAGTTTGAAGATAGAATGTAATATGTAGGGAAGAAGTTGTCAAGAAGGCTGGCTAGAATGAAAAGTAAATTTAGGAGAACATCATGAAATATGACAGGAAAGATAGGAGGTGGTGTATAGTGGAAATCTTTAAATTCCAAAATCAAGAATGTTTTTAATTGAGGCAATAAAGAATCACTAGAGATTTTTGAGCTGGGGAGCTATACATATCTAAGAGAAGACAATTTTTATGGAGTGTAACTGTACTGAAGAAAAGAGACAATTGTTATTGTTCCTTTAGTCACATGCAAAGGCTCTATGCCATCTTTTCTGTGCCATCAAAAGATCTGATCTAGTTTTTCTCTCAGCAAACCTAAAATCAATAACAACAAAAACTAACTGAAAAAAGTTTTGCCTTTAACTTCCCATGCCATCTCAGCTCAATTTAAGTCTTAGCCATTTCAACCATTTAGCCAGAATATTTCATACTGTTATGTAACTCCATCAATCAGTTCTTCCCAGCTCAAGAGAATAAGATCTTGTCCACCCAAAATGTTTATTCTTTTAAAGTTTTTTTTTCTTTTACTATGATAAGTCAAGAAATCTTTAGCTTAGCTTTAGAACAAGACATCTTTAGCATATGTGGATAATTTATATTCTCTATTACTACTATATCATACCATCATAGTGCCAGTCTGCTGGTGATCTGCTTCCCTCATCACTCCTCATCTATTTTCTCTTTCTGTCCAGGTGGTCAATATACACCAAAGGCAAAAATTGCTCCCATTTCTTCATTTTCTTTATGGCTACCCAAAAACCTGAAGTTGTGTTTCCCCTCTCTTGTTCCTGGATTTTCCCACATTCCTTTATTGATGAAAAAAAAAGTTATTGCATTAATATGCATGGGATGTTAAATACTTAACATGTCCACAATGATTTTATTGAAATTATAATAATATTTTCATGCTATATAGAGGAAGTCATTTAAATAGATTAGGAAAGTCATTTTAGTGTTCCATTAGTAGACCTCATAGATTGTTAGACTTGGAAACAACATGATCGAACTGTGTTATATAGCCTGTTTTCTGTCTTGTTACAAATGAGAAAATTTAGGGTAATCAGGTTATCAATTGGATTACCCAAGTTATGAAGCAAATTGGAGGCAACACTAGGAGTAGAGCCCAGGAATCATGTCTCTTTATTCCCATGACAATGTTCCTCCCACTTAGTTTAGTATATTGAATATACTTTCCATGTGGATAAAATGCCAAAAATATATACACATATTTGTCTACATACAGACACATATGTGTATATGTGTTTTAGATGGTATTAGTAAGTTTTTACTCCTTGTGGAATATAAAGTTAAATAAATTAAAATCATTCCTAAAGCATGGCTTATTTGTTCTTAGCTACTCTTTTTCTTTTTCCTTTAATGCAAATGAAAGCCCCTAGGTGAAGAGATAATGGCTTCCTGATTGCTTTCTGTATGCTGCCTATCAAAGTGAGCAGGATGCAAGAGCACACAAATGTTCAGGTGCACATCAGTTATCAAGATGGATTCTGTACCCCCAATGGAAGGTCATGATTATTCAGTACTCTCAACTATTCTCAGAACAATATTCAATGAATATAAATACTTGATGAATTGCAGAACATTGAAAATTGAGTCTAAATAAAAAATGCGTACCATCATCTTTATCTGAAAATACAGTAATAAAACAAAGTTTACATTATTCAAATTCAGATCATGCCACAGAGAGTAGGAAGAAAAATAAAAAAGATACATAGATGTTTATAGATTAACAAAACAGTAATAACAATAAAATTGATAGAGGAAAATATATGCACAAATTCTGGTGATGATAGTAATGAAACATATAGTGCTTTTTATTTGAAATCAACTTAGAAGACAACTATAATTCAGTCTGTACATTGATAAATAGCTGGAAGGATTAGCTCTTCTTAACTTCACTGAGAAACAAAATGTATAATCATACCAAAATAGGTCCAGTGGAGAAATTCGTCTGAAGCTCTTTCATAATGGGGAAACAGCTGAGATCATGGCAAAATCTGACAGCTTTTACAAAGCTATGATCTCTAAGTAAAGAAGATGTTGACAAGTCCTATTTATCTGAGTTATCATGTGGACTTGTCATTATCCTTTCCTCTCCTCCCCTCTTACCTTCACTCCTCTTTCCTGCCCCCTCTATCCTACTCTCTCCACCTGTTCTGTCTCTCTGTTTTTCTCTCCCTGTCTGTCTCTGTCTATCCTCATCCTCCACCTTTATTTTTTCTCTTTCTTTTTTCTTTCTTTCTTCCTTTCTTCCTTCCTTCCTTTCTTTCTTTCTTTCTTTCTTTCTTTCTTTCTTTCTTTCTTTCTTTCTTTCTTTCTTTCTTCTTCTTCTTCTTCTTTCTTCTTCTTCTTCTTCTTCTTTTTCTTCTTCTTCTTCTTCTTCTTCTTCTTCTTCTTCTTCTTCTTCTTCTTCTTCTTCTCCTTCTTCTTCTTCCCTTTCTTCCTTCCTTCCTTCCTTCCTTCCTTCCTTCCTTCCTTCCTTCCTTCCTTCCTTCCTTCCTTCCTTCTTTCCTTCCTTCCTTCCTTCCTTCCTTCCTTCCTTCCTTCCTTCCTTCCTTCCTTCCTTCCTTCCTTCCTTCCTTCCTTCCTTCTTTCCTTCCTCTCCCAAGTGTATAAGTAGCAGGCAATTATTAAACATTATTTAAAATACATAAAGCAGACTTGAAAAACTAATATTAAGTTAAAGAATAATTTTCAAAAATATGAGATCAGTTGGATACAGAAGAAGACGTATTAGGCAGCCTTTCAATGAAAAAATACTTTCATTTTTTTTATATACCCCACCTTAAGGGAAAGGTCACAATAAATCCCTTACCTAAAGGCAAAAGGAATGTTTTTGTTTTATTTAAAGTTATAAACAACCCATCTATAAAAACAGGCAACTTAAAGGAAATGATTAAATAAAAATCCACTTTTGTTCTGCTCTACCCTATGCATCAAGCCAAGGAAGGACCCAATGTAGCTAGTGCTCATTGGGTTTCATCACAGGCTCAAAAGTTTCTCATCAAGAACAAAGTGACTGTTAGGTTAACAAAGTAGATCACTACCAACAGATCACTGATGTTGCTGTTCATCATGGTCTTAAAGTCTTTAGGGTAATTTTGAGAAGATTTTTAACCTGGTTTATCAGGAAACAATCCATCACATTGTCAACTGACAGCTTTCCAGTCAAACAGCATAATCTTGACATACTGCAATGATCTGCTTAGAGAATCCTTAATTTAGGCTGATTCCCCAGCAACTTGTTGAATATCACATGAAAGGCCAAGTTGGGGATGAAACACATTTTCACAATCAGATTAATTCCAATTTGCTTAGTTGCACAGTTAATATATTTCATTGTCAACAGACTAAATATCTCTCCAATTGTTTTGCCAGGAACACCCTTGGAAGGACTGATAGAAGTTTTGTTGCTTATTCTGTGGGATGAATGAGACTATGGGCCTCCTGAGTATAGAATTCATGAATCAGCACTGAATCTTCTGTGATGTCATAGCCTATGCCATCCTAACATAGAATAGGCTACTTGAATAGAAGTCCTGATGTAATTCATATATATTTTTAGCCAATTCCATGTTCAAGTCAACTTCATCCTCAGGTTCATTTGTAGCACAGAAAAGCATTGAGTGTCAATTTTTTTTCCCAGCAGAATGCAGTTGATACAGTCTGCATCCTCTTGATGCTAGGGGCTGTCCACCATGTACTCAAGGATGACTTGGTGTAACCAAAACAAATGAATGCCTGGACTTGTGGTGGGATTGGGAAGAAAGGTAGGGAAGAGGCTGGAGTGGTATATTAGCATCAGGAGGACAAAGTTGAAGAGGAATCCAAGGTTGCTATTGTGAGAAAGCCTCCACTTTTTAATAAAACTTTTTATTTTCAAAATATAAGCAAAGATAGTTTTCAACATTCACCATTGAAAAATCTTGTGTTCTAAATTTTTCTCCCTTCCTTACCCCCCCTACTAGACAACAAGTAATCCAATATATGTTAAATATTTGCAGTTCTTCTATACATATTTCTTCAATTATCATGCTGCACAAGAAAAATCAGATCAAAAAGAAAAAAATGAGAAAGAAAACAAAAAACAAGCAAACAACAAAAAGGTAAAATACTATGTTGTGATCCACATTCAATACTCATAATGCTCTTTCTGGATGCAGATAGGCCTCTCAATCACAAGTCTATTAGAATTGATCTGAAACACCTCATTGTTGTAAAGAGCCAGGTCCATCAGAATTGAGCTTCATATAATCTTGGTATGTACAATGTTTTTCTAATTCTACTCATTTTACTTAGATTCAAGTCTCACCTGGCTTCTCTGAAGTTATCTTATGAATCATTTCTTATAGAAAAATAATATTCCATTAGATTCACATACCATAACTTAGAAATCATTCTCCAGCTGATGGGCAATTTCCAGTTTCTTGCTACTACTAAAAGGTTTGCTACAAAACTTTTGCATTTGTGGGTTTTTTTTTTCCATTTTTATGATATCTTTGGAATACAGGTTTGGTAGAAATACTGATAGATCAAGGAGTATGAGCTGTTTTATAGCCCTTTGGGTATAGTTCCATACTCCTCTTCAGAATGCTTGTATCAGTTCATAACTCTAATCACAATGTATTAGTGTCCCAGTTTTCCCACATTCCTTCCAATATTCCAATACCTTTACCTATCATCTGATTCAACCTGAAAAGTATGTAGTGATACCTCAGAATTGTCTTAATTTGCATCTCTCTGATCAAAAGTGCTGTAGAATATTTTTCATATGACTATATGAAATTTGTTCATATTTTAGACTAGTTATCAATTGGAGAATGGCTTGTATTCTTATGAATTTGTGTCAGTTCTCTATACATTTTGGAAATGAGGCCTTTATCAAAACCCTTGGATGTAAAGTTTTTTTTTTGTTTTGTTTTGTTTTGTTTTTTTTCCCCAGTTTTTTATTTCCCCTCTAATTTTTGCTGCATTGGTTTTGTTTGTACAAAATTTGTACTTAATGTAATCAAAATTATCCATTTTTCATTTCATACTGTACACTAGTTCTTTATTGGCCATAAATTTCTCTCTTCTCTACAGATCTTCTAATATTCTTAAACAATTACTCTTTATGTGTAAGTCATGAATCCATTTCTAACTTATCTTGGCATAGGGTGTTAGGTGTTGGTCAATGCCTAGTTTCTGCCACACTATTTTCAAATTTCCCAGGAATTTTTGTCAAATAGTGAGTTCTTATTCCAGAATCTGAAGTCTTTGAGCTATAGTCATTAATTATTGTGTTTTATGAACCTAATCTATTACATGGATCGATTATTCTATTTCTTAGGTAGTACCATGGTTTTGATGATTGTTGATTTACAATATAGTTTTAGGTCAGATATAGTTATCCCACCTCCAAATATTTGTATTTTTATTTATTAATTCACTTGAAATCCCTGATATTTTAGTCTTCTTGATAAATTTTGGCATTGTTTTTCTAGCTCCGTAAAGTAATTTATTGGCAGTTTGATTGGTATGGCACTGGAGAAGTAGATTAATTTAGGGACAATTTTCATTTCTATCATAATTTTAGGCCTACTCACAAGCATTTGATGTTCTTCTAGTTATTTAGATCTGACTTAATTTATTTAGAAGGTGTCTTCATATATTTTCTGACTTTGTCTTGGCAGGTAGACTTCTAAATATTTTATACAATTTTATATAATATTTTAAATGTAATTTCTCTTTATGTTCCTTCCTACTACATTTTGTTGATAACACAGAAATGCTGATGTTTTATATGGATGTATTTTGTTTCCTGAAATTTTGCTAAAGTTGTGAATTTATTTTAATAGTTTTGTCATTGATTCTCTAGGATTTTCCAAGTATGCCATCATGTCATCTACAAAGTGATAATTTTGATTACTCATTAGCTACTCTAAATTCTTTAATTTCTTGTTCGTATTATGAAAGTGAATATTTCTAATACAATTTTGAATAGAAATAGCAATAGTGAGTATCAAGGTCCAGGCTAGCTCCTCTGAAGGGCTCAGAATAAGTCCTTGTCAGGATAAGCAAAAATCCTTGCCCCACATTGTGGACGCCAATATGTAATGTCCTGTTGTCTCCAGAAACTGCAGATGGCTCTCTGGGAGGAGATCTGCTGTCTCTACTCTGCTTCTGGGCCAGACTCTTCTTCCTGTAGAGAGCTGTCCCAACTCTTGACCTAGAGTAGACTCCTCCAGAGCCAGTGTTGCCCTCCTTTTATCCTCCCAGAGAATGGGCATGTAATAACTCAACCAGGCCTGGGGAAATACTTCAACCAATGAACTTCCTTCTCTTAAAGGTGCAAACTTCTTTTAAACATGTAAACTACACCTCAGATTCTCAAAGGTGTAAACTCCTTCTAAAGGCCTGAACCAAAGGTGTGAACTCTGAGCCAGAGAACTGTCCAGACAACCTGAGTTCTCACCTTGTAATCTCAATCATCAGAGAACTATCCACACAACCTAAGTTCTCACCTAACATCAGAGAACTTTCCAGACAACCTGAGTTCTCACCTTGTAATGCTAACAAGTGAGCAAACTTCTTTTAGCCCTAATCTCATTGGGAATGCTTTTAGTTTATCCCCATTACATATGATGCATACTAATGATTTTAAATAGATGTCACTGATAATTTTAAAGAAAACTACATTTATTCCTATATTCTCTAGAGTTTTTAATAGGAAAGGTACTGAATTTTGTCTTATTCTACACTGATATAATTGTATTTTTTTAAGTTTGGTTATTGATATAAAGAAGAATGCAAATACTTTCCCAAATATGGATCCAGCCATGCATTTCCTGGCATAAGTCCTACTTAGTCAGGTGTATTATCCTGATGATAATTATCTATAATATTTTTGATAATTTTTATTTTAAGATTTTTGCACAAATACTTATTAGATAAATTGGTGTATAATTTTCTTTCTTTATTTTAACTCTATGTGGTTTAGATATAAACACAATATTTTTGTCAAAAGAATTTTGTATGACTCCTTCTTTCCCAATTTTCCCATAAAGTTTGCACACTACTGGAAACAATTGTTCTTTAAATGTTCACTTATAACTCCATCTAACCCTAGAGATTTTTTTCTTAGAGAGTTGATTAATGGCTTCTTCAGTTTCTTTTTTTCTCAAATGTAAATTTTTCTAAATTTTTTTCTAAAATTTCCTCCTCTATTAATCTGGTAATCCATATTTTTGTAACTATTCATCCATTTCACTAAGATTATCAGATTTATTAGCATATAGTTGGGCAAGATATCTCCTATTACATTAATTTCCTCTTCATTGGAGAAAAGTTCACCCTTTTCAGTTTTGATACTAACAATTTTATTTTCTTCTTTCCTTTTGCTAATCAAACTAAGTTTATACTGTTTTTTTTTTTTCATAAAACCAAGACTTACGTTGGTTTATTACTTCAATAGTTTTCTTAATTTCTATTTTATTAATCTGCCTTTTTATTTTCAAAATTTGGTATTTAAATGGGAAGTTTTAAATTTGTTCTTATTCTATTTTTAATTGGATACACAATTCATTGATTTTCTCCTTTTCTATTTTATTCAAGTAAGATCTAGAGCTCCAAAATTTTCCCTAAGAATTATTTTGTTTACATCCTACAAATTTTGTTAGATTGTCTTATTGTTTTCAATTTCTTGGATGAAAGTATCAATTGTATCAAAAATTTGTTTTACCCACTCATTTATTAGGATTAGATTATTTAGTTTCCCATAATTCTTTATCTATTTTTCCCTGGTCATTAATTACATGTAATTCTTACTACATCATGATTTGAAAAAAATCCATTTGCTATTTGTATTTTTGTTCATTTGATTTTGAGATTTGTATGCTAATACATTGTCAATTTTGTGTAGGCTCCATGTATCACCAAAAAAAAAAGTCTGTTCCTTTCCATTACCATTTAATTTTCTCCAAAACTCTATCATATCTAACTTTTCAAAAATTCTTTTCACTTTCTAAATTTTTTTCTTATTTATTTTGTCTAGTTTTGATAGAACCAAGTTGAGATCCCATACTATTATTTTAACTGTCTATTTTTTACTTGCAGATCGCTTTCTTTCTAGGAATTAGGATACTATAGCATTGGTGCTTACATGTTTGTTATTGACATTACATTATTATCTATGGTATCTTTTAGCAAAATGTAGTACTCTTTTATTTTTAAATAGTTTTTATTTACCAGATAATATGCATAGTTAATTTTTCGGCATTAACAATTGCAAAACTTTTTGTTCCAACTTTTCCCCTCTTTCCCCTCACCCCTTTCCCAGATGGTAGGTTGACCAATACATGTTAAATAAGTTAAAGTATAAGTTAAATACAATATATGTATAAATGTTCAAACAATTAGCAAATGCATTGTAATTAAAGACCAGGGGAAAATAGACAAAGAATTAATGGGAATCAAACAAAACTGAAATAAATGAAATAACAATGTAAGAAGAAACAGAAAATCTTCTTAAAAACAAAATTTCTTCTTTTTCTTCATATCTCAAGTTCCCCCCACAATGACTAAAGGTTTTTGGTATTTAATAATTATATTGATTAAATATGGAATTGAATGAAAGAGATGGATACTCTATTAGGAAGAAAAGGGGGAAATCAATTTAGTCATTATTCATAGAAAACCTTCTGAATTAGAAAAATAAAAGGGTGTTGAGAAAACCGAGATTCTGAGAGTTTAACTGAATGGTTTTCAAAAGATCAAATAACTAGTTATTGGGAACAAGATGCTATAGTACCTCCAAGTTCAGTATCCTTTCCACTATTTTGGGCTACCTTCTATGTATATACGAACATGTACATGTAGAAAGAGCATTGCAGTTATAATTGCTCAGTTTCTAAATCAGTTCATGATATCACACATATTTGTTGCTAGTTTGACCATAAAGGTAAGACAGTTAAACAAATCATACTGGTCATTTTGCCAAACCAAAATATACATATATATATATATACATATATATATATATATGTGTGTGTGTGTGTGTTTGTGCACACAAATACATATATGTGTGCACAGACATACAGACACACATTTTTTTAGTTAAATTGTATTTTCATATCCACATTCTCTTTCTCATCTCTCTTATATTTCCAATAAGAAACCAAGGAGGAAAAAAAAAAAAAAAAATATATATATATATATATATATATATATATATATATATATATATATATATATATATATATATATATAAACATAATTGTCAAACAAAAGAAATTCTCACAGCAATTAAGGCCAAAAATAAATAAATGAATAAATGGATTAATGGATAAATAAGCTTCTCAATCTTTCCTCTGATCCCATCATGTTTCTTTATGTTTGTATGTATAGTATATTTCAGCATGCTTGAAGTTCTTTAGAATTGTCATTAGTCATTTATTACCCAATTCTTTTTATATTCTTATTTATATATTTGAAATATTGCTTTTATTATATAATTTTTTCTCTCCTGGCAGAATCTTAGTTTTAAAAGACACCCCATCACAAATAAAATGCAGTGAGATATGTTTCTTTCCTGTAAAAACATGCTGGAACTTGACCTCATTATAAAGTTAATGACAATAACAAACTTCAATGCCATGTATCCATTCCTCTGCTGTTTCTACCAGTAAAAACTGTCTTGCCTTTCAACAGCCAATACCAAATAAAGATAGCATTAAGAAAATGAAAGTCATTTAGAGTAATGATTTTTATGTGATATTAATGAGTGGGGTGTACAAGATCAAACTGAAGTTTATTGGACTAACCAAAAGATCTATAATTGAGACTTGTATGCCACAATGATTTGTCAGATCACATTGGAGTCTTCATCAATTATTGAGTGCTGGATATAAAGCTAACTGATTCTATAGGAGTCATGGATCAGAAAATACAATTTCACAATACAGACACATTATGCTCCTCTTATACACTGTCAAAGCCAATGAGGTGACATGGTTGAATAAAATCTCATCTCTTTACATTAGTTAGTTTTCATGTTTTTATTCACATTTTATTGGTAGAAAAGTAGACCAAAGATCAATTATTACCTTACATTGACTACACCAATTTTGTATTTTATCTACTATTTTTGCCTCCCTTATGTTGTTGCTCCCTACCTTCACTGGCTCTGGCAGCCTGACAAATATGTTCATTGGCTTGGATCTCTTGTACAAGCATTGTAAATGGTTAATGGGTTGGTTCCAGAATTGAATGAGAGGATTGGTCTAGATTGAACTTAAGAAACTATGTTATACTTTCAGTGATCTCATAATAATTATTACAAAAACTCATCTCTTTAAAACAAATATGTTCTTGTATCTACTGTGTAGTTATAAGTCCTGGTTATCTGTAATCTCAATGACAGCTCAAAGGGCTGACAGATGTTACCAATCTGTGAAAGAGAGTTTCACAAGAGAGTATACATGTAAGAATTCAACTCATTAAATTTTATTAAATAAATAATCAACATTTCTTGAATTAAGTTTAAATTTAATTAAAATTAATTTTTATATGCAAGTACCTGTTTAAGGCACTAGATTTTATATATACATATCTGTGTGTCTGTATACATCTTTTTTAAATAGCCTCTGCCCTCAATGAGCTTAAATTCTTTTTTTTTGGAAGTGGTGGATAAATAGATAAATATATATAATATATATATTTATATACATTATATATATATATATATAATTGTATTTTAAGAAGAATGGAGAGACATTCAAAAAAATTCCAACAGATTATTGGAACTGTGATACACTAAAACAAACAAGACAAAAACTCAATAGGCATATGTCCCATAGTCTCTAGTTCCTGGCTAATAATAGACAATAATTAACTAATTGATTAGCCTATCTTCCATTGAAAGGAAACCATATACAAAAACCATATATGTGGCTATTTGTATTTTCATTATATACAAGTTTTCACACTGATAAAAATCCCTCCATCAAATCAGCGAAGTATAGTTTGGTTTTCTTGGGGGTCTCTGGGGCAGCCTTCCTTTCAGTTCAATAATCACCACAAGAACAGCCAGGTGTTAAAGTTCAAATCCCTTATTGTCTCCTTCAAAGTCTTATCTCTTTCATTTGGGGCTCTACTAGTTTTCTGGAGACCTTCTGCAGTCTTGGTTTCAGTGGAGAAGCAAAGGAGGAGAGCCTGTCACCAAGGTGGTGTGGGATGAAGTGAATGAATCTCTCTAAATCCAAAGGTTCTTGTTTCAGCCTCCAGACACCACAAAAGTGGACAATGGAATGAATCTGTCTGAGCTTCTAGTGCGCTTGTCCTCTGTGGCTCTCAGTCCCAGTTTATATGCTCCACACTGAGTATAAGCCAGTCATTATATCACTAGGAAACCATTATTTGTTATAAGATTAAATCAATCATATTGAACCATGCTAAACTAGACAACCATTGTCTCATCAATTCCACTTAGTTAGTACCTTGTAAGAATCCTTTGTTTCAAGTTAAGAGTTCTAGCCCATAAGAATAGGAGTTTTGAAATCATTCATTATTATGACTAGCAACTATCAAGTGAACAATCACAAAATATATATGGAACAAATATATATATATATATATATATATATATATATACATGTATATATATATATATACATATATATATGCATATATATGTATATGTATATACATATATATGCATATATATATGTATATATATATATATATAGTATATTTCTTAAAACAATCCCCTTGTTGAAATTTAGATTGTGAACTCATTGAGGGCATAGATTGGCATCTTTTTGTATTTCTAGTATTTAGCATAGTTTTTGGCACAAGTAGACATGTAATATTTATTAACTGCCACATGTCCTGAAGCATTTTTATTTCTCAGTCTTATTTTTCCTATAAAAAAACAATATTAGTAATTCTAGCAGCAGTCCTATCACCACCAATCCTAACTTTTCCACCTCCTCTTCTTCATACTATCATTACAAT